>NW_022882944.1:3600000-4200000 GCF_011952255.1 Bombus vosnesenskii | reverse complement strand
TCGCGTTAACTCGTATTCATAAGGATATACATACGCTCTGAAGATAGAATCTTCGTATACTTGATATTCAAAGTTCGAAATTGACCAGGGTACCGGTTCGAAACGAACCGCTCGAGCAAACCCTCTGAAAAATCCCGAAACATGCAACGTGTTTCCTATTACCTGCGATAAGAGAAGCAGATCGACGATAACCCTCGATTCGCTAAACTGGATAACTCGTATATAGCAAGAAATCACAGTGGCGATCGTATCGGAACAACCAAACAACCTGTTTTACGAGAAACGCACGGGGAGAAAAAATTTTCGTAGGCCGTTTACTCGCGATGCGAGAAGCAGATTGCAGATGCACGTTCGAAATAAGACAGCAGCCAGGGAACAATAGGAAGTACGAAGCCGTAGAGAGCTTCTTAAAATCAGCCGCGGCTCTGATCGACGAACCTCAGCCTTTTGTTCCGGTGCATAGAGGATGATTGTAGAGATGCGTAAATGTTAACGTCGAATAACGCACAATGCACGAATCCCACGCGTTTCACGAGAAGAAAAGTATTATCGTGGCTGCAAGAGTGTACTTTAGATTGTCTACCAAAAAGGAATCTTATGACATGATAGATTATTGCAGTGTCTTAAAGTTTACCGGTGGGTGGTCCAAAACACAGTGCTGTTCTATTGAAACGATTCCAGTGGCTCCTCAGTTACGCGGTATACCGTGTTCGGTCGAATAACGTGTAAAAGTGAGCACGTGCTGATTCCTTGTGGAGAAATAGGAAAAATCTATATGATAAAATTTGTTCATTCGCCGCTTGGTTTTCGAGAAATTCGAGTTTCAACATTTATCAAGTTTCGACGTTTCAACATGGCTAATTCCGGACTGGTAAAAACTAGGTTATCGACAGAAGGTCATTCTACTTGCGAAAATAAGTCGAAAATGTAAAATAAAATTTTTTTCCGTTCAAAGTTTCGCTTTTAAGAAAATAGAGTTTGAACGTGTTTGGTTAGAAATCAGCCTGGTACATGCGTATGATAGATTTTCAAAATTATTTTTCTCGGAAACAAAGTATCTTGTGTAAAGATCTTATTCTACGTTTTACACTTATTTTCACGCGTAGAATAACCTCCTGTCGATAATCTAGTCTTGACCAGTCCGAAATTAGCCACGATCAACTACACGTGATAAATTTTCAAATGGCCGAGAATAAGAAAATTTTTATCTCTATTTTTTTTTTTTCGTATTTTTCTAGGAGGAATCATCGTCGTGCTCGCTTTTACGTGTTATACGGCTGTACCCTGCATTTAACATAGAGGATGTTACATAAAAAGGATCTCAGATTTTGCCAGCACGTAGCAATTTTCGCAAGAAAATTAATTAGCTATGACAGTAGACGTAAGTATTATATGTATAAGAACGATAAAAATTTGTACGTGTTTTATAATGGGAGAAACAGGGTTTCTTCTTTAAAACATATGATTTAAGTGATACAGATTTTGATCGTGTAACGAGGAGAAACACTTTTAATTGGCATCGTTCAAAGCCGGAACCAGAGTAATTAGAGCTGCATCAATTCTCAAGCAAAGCGCACTACAATGAGCTAAAGGTCTATCTTTTTCCGAAGATTCCTCAAATATTTTCAATATGAATTCGTGAAAAAATCCAAAATTTTCTCGCAAAAATTGAAAGTTGAAAAATATCGAAAGAATGAATTTTAAGATCCATAGATATCGATTACACATTGTTTATCTATCCCTCTCGACGAGTACCGTAAGCTTCTAAAATCTCAAACTCTTTTCTTCTAACATCTAATTTATATCGTTGCTCGCAAGAAAAATATGATTAATTTGCTTCGAGAAAATGATATCTTACTGCCAGATTTAATTGTACGACGTTATAATTTGACCGTTGTGTTCAGCATTATTCTATGTTTAGGACAAATTACCTTGGGAATAAATCGAACATAGTAACAGGCAATCGCATGAAGCAGACGAACCGCAAAGGGTTAATGTATCGAGGCAACTGCATGAATAAGTACGGAACACGGTTTGTTGAACGCATTAATACATTAATATGTATATTCGCGATGGAACGATATTGCTGCGTTAGTTAAGTCGTCTACGATAATTCTCCGTATTTAAAGGAAAAAAAAAGAAACCTCATTCTGTGCTTCGTCCAGGCCGTGATAATAAAAATCATGCGACAGCGATAGGAACGCGTTTTGTAACCTACCTGACGATGCAATTAAATTCGAACCGGAGAAGACGATAACTGACCAGAAATTACGGAACGTTCGTGTTTGCATGTACAGAGGTTCGTGCAAATATAAACTCTCTTAGGTACGTACAATCGGGTTCGTACCGGTCCGGCTTCGCGTTTGCCTATTCAATATAGTTGCCACACCGTGGGCGAGGGACCACCCCGTTGAAATCGCTTATAGAAACTGCGATTCGACGTGGAACCAAACGAACGATCCCTCTAGAAAAAGTTTTCGCAGCCACGTGTTGATATAACATTAAGTAAAGAGATATCGAGCGGAAATTATCGAACTCAAAAATAAACTCGTAGTATCGAAAGTGCTTCTAGGAAATATTTGTGTATTATTAAATTTATGTTTTATACACGGTAGGGGAACTAGTATTTATATTTGATACGTAAGCAGACTACGAATATTTAGAGAAATTCATAACCTTCTGAATATATAGTATATTGAATATATAAAATATAAAAATTGTTCAAAGGCTAAGAGCGATTGGTAAGGAAGTTGCAATTACATTTTTAATTTGATTTTGAATAAATTTTCTAGAAAACTTTCCATTATCTTATTTTAACTGCCAACGCAATTAGTAACGAATGTAATTAATTCAAATGTAATTGGATATCTTAATTAGAGGACATAAGTACAGTATTGTTAAGATATTTCACAAAGTGTAGAAAACATTCTCAAACACTGCAATCGCCATTCGTTGAACGCAATGTAGGTTACAAATTACGGTTAAACGTGAGTCAACAGTTCAAATATACCTGATTTTACAAAACATGTTATATAACTATCAATGTGTTTGAAGGTAATCAAACGTCGATAAAGGATAAAAAGTACGTTGCTTGCATAACAATGCAGATCCACTGTTATTTAATAAAATATACATAGGTAAGATGTACGATAGTAATTAACCTTCGAGTAATCGCGTTTACGATCGGATATAATTGTATATTATCGAACGTAAAGTATCTTTGTTTATAGAATCGACTTAGATAACTTCTTAAAAATCACATACTTAGATATTCGTTAAAAGTAATGGGACTTAGGATTTCTCTGACTCAACACTATACTATATCTGTTATTATATCAATATCTTCGTAATAGTGTATCATTAAATTGATACCTTATTATCGGTATATTAAGGTGTAATTAAATTGTAATTATATAATCTCGTGTGAAAAATTTCCAGCCAATTATAGTACGATTATATATTGATAGAAAGAATCTTTGAAAATAGAAGCCTGCTACATACAAGTACAAAAGCATTTTAACTTGTAAAATATCCGATCAAATTTCTCTGAAGAACAAGTTTTTAAACGTATAATTATGATTAAAATAGAATTATAGTTTGAGCAGGAATTCCTTGCCAACCACTGTCGTTACTAAACTAATTTTTTAAAGAAGGAAATCATATTTCATCTACAAGTAGGTCAGTGATCTCTTAAACTACCTATAATTTACCAGGCAATAATATGTAATTAGCAAATTGATAAGTTCCAAGTTGTGGGTTATACACTTGTCTTTTATAATTTCATAATTTTCTATCAAACAGAATATTTAGTTAACTTTACGAAATCTTAACTAAACCAACAAACAATAATAGCAATATTGGTAACTTAAAACTTGCGATTATTAAAATTTCTTTAATAATATTAACTCTATTGTATAATGGGACCCGGATCGTAGCAAAAAGTATAGAAAAATATAATATACATGTAGAAGTTTATGTGTAGAGGGCGGTTGGTCGGTGAGGTTTAATGGACGAGATTGCTCGTTGTTGAAACCGTCGAATATATTTAAAATGATAAATTAGTATACAGATAATGCTCGCAAAGACGCTCGTACCAACCGATTCGCTGAGACAGTGTATAAGTCGTAAAATAGGACCGCTATTGACTCGTTAATTAGATCGCTGATAATTCGTTGATAACTGATCGACAACTGACTGTAACTCTTTCCTTGCGATCGCGTCCGTTTATTTACACTGGTCGAGGGAAAACCGGAAAATTCGAATTCGTCTACGTTTGACGGTTGTATGTGACATTGTTTTGCCCGGAATTTATTTGTTCTTACATTACCTGTAACCTAACGGTCTTGATACTCCGAGGCAAAACAACAACAACATGATTTGTATTATCCTGTGACTCATGTGCCGTTACATACAATATAATACAAACTATAGCAACTTCGTACTTCCACGTAACGCGGATCAGAATGCTACTTTATTTAACCAACAGGTAAACCGACCGAACCATTCTTCGACGTACACTTTTCAACCAACTATCTATCGATACCAACCACTTGTTTCGAGCAAAACATCATTCGCGAACGAGAACGAAGATTGGCAAAAAGTTAGATACACGTTGCTGTTTGCCGAGTGCCTCGATGCTGCGTGCACGAGATACATATGATAATGATAAGTTGCGCAACAGAACCGGAAAGCTTGAGGAAGAAAGGGAAAGAGAAACGGCCGGTGATGAGGGTTCGTGACTGCATACGAGCTCCCATAGGTAACACTGACACGTCGGAAAAACTAGCGGGAGATTGATGAGCCTGTAAGTGAAAGGGCCGACCCGTTGAAAAACGAGACACACCGCGAGAATTCCTTTTCCGAGTTTTGCCGGCTAAAAAGACAACCGCCACCCGTTCATCCCGAAAAACACGCCGGTGTAATTAAGCGGCGGGATAATTACGAGTCGCTGATTTCCAGCGCACCGATATTTTTCACGTCCAATTCGACCAAATAAAACTTTCCGCCTTTTACAATTAATTTCATATGTATTACGAATACGTTTGCGCGTGCGTGCGTGTGTGTGTGTGTGTGTAGCAAATTGTTAGAAGGTTACGTTTTTATCTCGTGAAGTGTATTATGTAGAGGAATAAGATCGTTCGTCTTAAACGCGTTTGCATTTCAAGAAGTATTATCTCAAATTAATGCTTATATGCTAGCTACGACGAATACGGTCTTAGAATGGTTCATCTGCAACATCAACCACTTCTTATTCAATTTTCTACGAGTAAAGGCCTTCTGAGGATGAGCGAACACGATACATATACATTTTCCATGTTAAATGTGAAAATGAATCGATACTATAAAAGTATAGAAGAAATAAGAGGAACAGTTTGTGATGTGTATGGTGATTTATGATGATAACATACCATTAAAAAGTGGATTAGAAGATACAATAATGGAGATTTCAACCTGGAAGATAACGAACGATGTGACAGAACACCGATGAAGATAAATGTTGATGAAATAACGACCGATGAAATATGCGATTCTTTGTTAGAACAACACGAAAACGGTGAGTACTATCGCGCCTAATATATTCGCCTGATTCTGCCCTATCTGATTTTTATTTATTTCGAGCATTACTATTTATTTCAATTATTATTATTAATCATTATTATTTATTTAAAGCACGAAATAGAAATTAAAATGAAGTACTCTAAAATTAAGTAACTTAATTTAAATTTAAAAACAACGATCGAAAATTAAGCATAGAATTTATATATCATTGTGTTTCGATTGATACAATTTTTCGGTGGTTTTTTTATTTATCGAAGAATTTGTTGCTTCACGACTGGCTTGTCGCACGATTTATGTAGAATATCGAACGAAAGAGTGAAGCGTCATCAAAACTAAATCAATGATAATGCTGTGTTATTGTACGATAAGAATAAGAACAAAGATTACAAAGATAATGCAGAGGAATGCGAAGTCGACCTTACGAGATATACGTTATTTGATCTTTTCGGATATTCGCCTCGGACTAACATCGTGCGCGGTGGGATTTAATTAATCGCATCGACAATTACGAAATGTCCTTCATTACCACTCCGAGACGTGACACGACTGCACGCGCTACGCGAAAATTAGATCGCCTCGAATTTCACGGTTGCTCAAGCAAACACTGCGCGAAAGTATCAGAATCCTACGCATCCGTGACAAAATATTATGCGTGACGACTGATGACTATGTTTTCACGAAACGAGTTCATAAATGAGTGGACGCAGTACGTGAGATACGATGAATGATAGTTTTTATCTTTATGTCATATTTTTTCTTTTCAAAGAGAACTGTTTGAACAAATTTTAAGCATCAACTGTTTAAAAAACTACTCGACTTTTTTCTTATCTCTTTTTATAATTAAGTTACTCCAAAAGGTATTGTATATTGTAATAAGTAACTTACTCTAAAGTATCGTATATTATTAAACATAATGGGTCCGATACACCTGGCACAATATTCGAGCAAGTCCATATTAAACATATTATTTACTACAGACCGCATCATAACGAACATATATTGCCAAAATAAAAAACGAACAATTTAATCAATCCCTTATATTATACAAAATGTAATAAACGTCAACTTCACAGTGGTACGACAAAATTTACCAACCATCTTTAATACTCTCACGATATGGATAAGGAATTGAGTAAAAATTCGCTTCTCGAAGGCCAATAAACATAGAATGAAATTACTCACCAAGTCAAGTAGGTCCCGCTGAGAACTGCAAACAAATCCCACATTCCGAGCCAGGCAAGTTCAGTGTTCGTTTGATATTACATAATTTTCTAACCTCAAAGCGTGACAAAGTCGACAGAAAAAGACGAAGAGATGGCACGTAAATAGCGCGGAAGAAAAACGATCGGAACGTCTCACCGTGAATCGCGATCGAACTTGACGATCTCGTTCTCGTGGCTAGGGGCGATGTGAACGCGATTGCACGCTGCCGGCATCAGGAGCAAAACACAAGTCCGATACGTTAAAAACAACGAATAATACGCGAAAGGCGTTCAAATAAAACTAAAGCGGGACGAAAAAGAAATCGAGACTTGTCAAAGTTTAAATGCCTTGCTAACCGGCACACGAGAACTACCGTTATTGTGTTTCTAGATATACCACGCGTGTAAACGTAGTTGCCCTCGACCACTTACATTTAAAGGGCCCCGGTATGAAAGTTCCACTCGCGTTTCAGTCGTAAACGGAATGCAGCATCACCCGCGTGAACGTGTTTTCGAACGTTCTTACACAGAAATGACACCGAATTCGCGCACAATGTCGTTAACTTGTTGTGCATGCGTATGTATATTTTAACACTTGTTAGAGATGGGGACGACGAATTCGGTGGATGTTGTCGAAAGAAACCCAAACAAAGTTGACAGGCTGAATATGCAGCTGGCACGCGGCTGATGTACTTGGCACTTGGGAAACACAGACTCGTGACACTTGACGTCACGGCGACAATGCACGGACACGTTCCACGCGCGTCAACCAGCTGAAAAGCGCATGGGCTGGCGTTCCCTTAATGACCGAAGAAATCGAACAACGCGAATCGAAAGGCACAATGTTGCGCCACTGTTTCGCGCTGGAACGGTACGGTAGTGTTTCGTTTCGCTCCCTTCCTCACTCTCTCTCTCTCTCTCTCTTTCTCTCTCTTTCTCTCTCTCTCTCTCTCTCACACACACACACACTCTCTTCTCTCTCTCTCTCTCTCACTCTCCCTCTCGTCCACCGTTCTGTCATTTGTTTACTAACCCGTGCTCGACCACTGTACGCTGATTCGCGCGTAATTGTCAATGCGCACGTACGTTCTGTCAAGCTGCATCGTCACGCGAAACGGCTGCCAGATTGCAAGGGCGATTCGGTCGACGGGTCCGGACGCTCGATCACCAGCAAAACGAATCTAAATTCACGTACGAAACAAACCACCGCGCACAGCATCCACATTCCACCATAGGGAATCTACGACCGTGCAACTGCCGGGATCAAATCACATCCGCCGGCGAAAGTAGTGCCGCGCTTCGCCGAAACCACGAATCAGATGGCTTCAGGACGGCTGCGCGCTCCCAAACTAGTAAACACGGAGTCTAACATTCGTATCGTACACATTCTTGTTTTTCATCTTATCGAGGCTTTTGTCGTTTCGTGTTGTGAGTAGTTAAACAAACTTTGACGGACTTGTAATCTTTTTATATCGTTAAAATTAATAGAAGGTATGTTAAAAACTATAAACTATAGTTATACGTATATAGTTTTTAGTATCGCAAGTCTCTTTAAATATATCTACTTGTATGTGCTGTTAAAGTAGAATTCGTTTCCAAATATGCATGTTTACACTCGTAAAATTTAATATCGCTCGATTCTTATAAGTGGCCGATAAAATTGTCAAATCTAGTTTGAGCAATTGAACGTCCAGAAACCGGTTGTAATTAGTGAAAGTTGAAATAGTGAAGTTTCACTTATAAGAATAAATCTCTATCGATCATTTTATAACATAATTAAAAAAAAAGCAGTACACTCTCGACGAAAAGCTAGCCTTAAGAGGAAGTTTATTTTTAGATATGTATCTAATCTCATTGATTATCTGTTTGAAGTTTGAAATCTACTGTTATTGTTCGGTGTAACGAGAGTAAAAGCACTCGTGGGAAGAGGTTACCGTTCTTTCCCACGAGAAGCAATTCACTTTCGTTAATATTATTCTTTGCATTTACATTCAATAAACGTCTCACTATCAAATATATCGCGTAATTGTCACGAACAAGTAAAAGTTAGCGACAAAGTTCGTTTTAACCTACGTAGTAAAGCAGTTGCACGCAGTTACGGAAGTGGCGTCATTCTTATTCCATTATGGCGGACATTCAGCAGAGTAAACAGAGTGGCAATTACAGCAGATCGTATGTGGGTAAGTACTGCTATTATTTTTCAATATTTTATGATAATATAAGAAGGAAAATTCAAGTGATAACAACGACGATATAAAATGCGTTTAATAATCATTGAAATGTACTCTGAAAGCTCATGCGCCAGATGTAACCGCTCTCCGTTATGCCTTGTGCTCTTTTTTTGACGTTTTGTCAACTGTTTAACTACATTTCTAGCTTAATAGGACGAATATTAACGTTTTTTGTTAGTTTAATTTAATTCTGATTAAGTGGGGAATCGTTATATGTTAAAATAATGAACAATTTGTAAGAAGTGCTGCCACAAGCAATGTAAATCGTTGTTGAAAATCCTGTGTTTCTAACTTCGTGAATTACAACGTGTACGCATTGCTAACGAATATATTGCTTCGTAACTGTTGCGTCCAGACTAAATATACGCTGCGAGAGTGAAAACTTTAATGGATGTGTTAAGTAACGTTGATGGTTGATGGTAGAGGTTAAAGTACAATCGTAAATATTTTTTATTAGTAATATATGACGATTTGATCTTTTATATCAATTACATGATAGAGTATAAACAATGTAATAGCCTGTTATGCATACATAATCATGTGTAGTAACGTGATATTCTGTCAAAGGAGGATGACGTAGCCTCAAAGCATGGCACGTACGTGCTGCCGCCTTCTGGAAAAGTTTCCAACTATGTTTCTTAAAACGAGGGAATTTCAAACTGTGCCTGTTACTGACTGCTCGTCCTTGCTTGTTATTACTCAGCAGAATTACCAGCTATTTCACTTGTTACTGCTTTGTACGATATTATTTATGCTGCGTCAACAAGCGGATATTCTCTTCAGAGTAATCTAAGCATAGTAATACTAATGATTAGGAAACCATACACAGGACAAATTTATTTTAATTTATAATAATCTTATTCTTACATTTAAATTACACGATATATTTTTTTACAATTTTCAATTATTTTTCTTGTTTGTTATATAATTTTACAAATTTTGTCCTAGAATTACAAATATATGTCCCATTTTATTGAACTCTTGTTAGGAAAATATTATTTACTGCAATTTTATGATGAAATGTTTCAGATATCAGACTTTCAATTATGACAAATAGTTTCGAGAACTATTTATGAATTTAAAAACTAAATAATCGCAGTAATATGATTTTTTATATTTTAAATTTTCTTCTCAATTTAATATTTTATTGCAAATTTTAATATAACGAAATGATATAACTTTTGAAATTACCGTGCTTTTCAAATCCCGAACTCAATTTTTGGAATACTTCTTTTAACTTTAATTCACATGACCTGATAAGCGTTCTTGCTTTATCGTTACTCATTTTTATTGCTTAATATACGCACATGTCGTTGACCGTCCACAAATTCTTCTTTATACATATAACCAGGAAGTATATTGTGGCATATATTCCTTTGAATGCAAAATATATACAATAAACTAATGTCGAAGGCAATGACCTCGAATTAATGACCGGTATATAGGGAGTGTTCGTAAAACACGAATTCAAATATTAAAAAATTCGTCCTAATATTTATTTATTTTCTTGTATATCTTCTTCTATCTACGATCACATCGTTAAACATTTAATACAAATGATACTTGTTAAATATTTACAAACAACATCCGATATCATGCCGATTAGATATTTGCAAACACTTACGTGACACGCTTTACGAATTATTTCTCTTCGTTGACCAATATGAAAAAATGTCGAATAGAATTTTTTTTTTTAACATTTCTTTGCATCTTTTCCACGTGTTCTATTTGTACATGAAATCATGCTTACGTTTCATCGTGTATAAATACACAATAACGTTAAACTGTCTATTGTACCCGCTATAAAGTTTGGGGAAAACGTTATCCCTCTGAACGAGCAGGGACCAAAGAATGGCCAAGAACGGCGATACGTTATACGAGGGAGGGCTATAACATTATTTCGCGTTAAATGAAATCCGTGACAATGAAACAGGTGGAAACAAGCAGGCCGGAGTTCGAAAGCAATTGCGTTATGCAGAGCCCCGATATTCAGGATTGGAAATGAGAGCTGTGTATTGGCATACCTATTCAGTCCGACACAGCGCGTGTTTTATTGAATTCTATCGATAGGTTTACGTGTCCAATGAAAACTGGTCTTTTCGTTTCCCTCCCATCGATAATTCAATCGATAGTTCTCTTTGCGAGGCGGCAAATACGTAATAATAATAATCGATGACGTGTGATTTTCCAAACTGGGTCGTGTAAATGATAAATCAACAACGAATTCTTTTTAATAGAAAGTAAACACGTAAGATAAATTGTAACGAAGTATGGAATATGTAGAAAAGAAAACAGAACCACTCGTTTGATAAAAGAAGCTCATAAATAATATCAATCAATAAAAGAAGTTCATTTAGGTAAATCATTTGTTATCATTTATGATATCGTCCCGATAGCTGAATTGGTAATGAACAATAGGTGTTATTAAGCGATACGTTTTTTTCTAATCTAAATTTTCTTCATCGTTACAATTTTTATTACGAAAGTCGATCAAATTGAAAAACGTGTTTCGAGTTATCACTGTGGGTTCTTTGTAACTATAAACCGAAAGTGATAAAAATATTTGATCCCATTTTATGAGTATCGCTCTCGTCGTTAGGAAATTTGATTAATAATATATTATATTATTACGTTCGAAAATAGCTTTTTTACGCGTCACTTTCCAGTTAACAACGTAGCATCATTATTAGATTGCAGATGTTTATGCAAATTTATATCTTTATGTACACAATTGAAGAAATACATACTAAATGTGGATTATTAGATTGCAGATGTTTATGTAAATTTATATGTTTATGTACACAGTTGAAGAAATACATACTAAATGTGGATTTCTTTCATTCTTTGCGTACTTTTTTTAAATACGTAAACATCCAGCATCCAAACATCTATAGCACAATCTGGTAATTACGAAATTGCTTGAGCGAACTTTCTATATCAATTGATACGTGGAGAACGTACATAAAGAAAGTGCATTAGTATCAAACGAAATCATTTTCCATAGCCGAATAGCGCTTAGTTCCGATCGATAATTAGCGAAAGACGAGATCTGGTAACGAATGGGAACTATGTCAATTGCCAGCGAGGACCTCGCGAATCCGTTTGTCGCAATCCAATAAGACTAATACCAAGAGTTTCTCCTCTAGAGTGTACCAATACACGGCAAAGTACACGCACGCGTGCTCCACATCGCGATGGATCCATCCAATTCACTTCATTGGCCGCTCACGTATTTCCGTAGCTCGTTGATTAAACTCGCATTATTCGCTCAAGCGAGTTCGGAGACGATATCCACACTGTGCAAACCGGAGCGCGATTCCTCTGAAAAACACACAATTCCTCGTCTCCGTTTTTCTTTGTCCCTTCGTTCGACTACCGCGTCAAGGTAAACGATTGAACGTCTGTCCCGGTGGAATTGCGACTAGTCCATAAAAGATTTTTATGCGACCGGGATAACGTCGTCCAACGTTTCAAATAGCGAAACGCACATTCCCGTCGTAAAATAAAAGTGCGACCCTCGATTCTGCTCGATACGTAAGACGAGTAAACGCGTGGTCTCTTCAGACTCTGCAACGTCTCGGGCGATCTTTGCCTCTGCCTCTCGCTTTTAACCGCGAGATCACAGCGGCATTTTTCAACCGGCCATATTTTTCTTATACGCGCCGCGGTAAAGACGAGATTGAGTTAGTTGGAGAACGCAGTAAAACGCGTGTAAGGGCAGTTGCACGTGATCACTGATGTATTCTTCTACATTGCTACCAACGCACCACGAAAAATTCGTTCTCTTTCTTCTCGACTGCATCTACGAACGAACCATGTCTATTATCGAATAGGAAAAAGGGGCAAACCATGATATTTCGTTTTTTTTTTTTTTTTTTCTCATATCTTGTTCCCAACTCGTTCTTCTTCCTAGTGATCTCCCTTTCTATGTGATCGTTCACGACGATAATAAAGTTGACATTCCGATTATTCCGTAACTTTCTAGCTTCTATGAACGTAGTCACGTACAAACGGCGGAGAGAAACAGGACCAGTGAATTCATCGCCTTATCGCTGATCAATTACGCAGCTTTCGCTTCGCTTTCTTATAATATCGAGGCCCTCCGTATCGCGTTCCTCGTACAAAAGCGAACAATCGAACGTTTATTGCTAATTACGCGCCACAGCTACGCTATAGAACGCTGTTACGCAAATGTCGTTCACATTTTGCTGACATTTGCGGAAGTAATCTACAAGCACGTAGGAAAGGTTCTTAATTCAACACTGTTAACCAGTTTCTTGGCCACATTGTTAACCTCAATTTCCCCAATGGCAACTCGAAGAAGCGCTGCCACCAGGGAATCTCTGTCCGATAGATGCGCTAGCCTGTTTCTTGGAAAACGCATAACCAAACAGCGCAGCATAAACTCGAAGCGAATCGTAGTTACTTGCTAGCGTACGCCGCTGGAAATATAAATAACCCATGTAGGAGATATAGCCGAGCCTGGGGAGATTAACGATAGTTCAGGTGGTTGAAGGAGGCATAATAATCCTGAGTCACTAGCCGGAATACGATCGAGCTCTCGTTTCTTCGTTCGTCTTGTCCCGTTACTCTTCCTTCTTCTTGATCCATCACGACATACACTTCGGCTTTTTCCATCCGTAAACCTCGTTTGTCGTAAAACATTTGCGTTCGTGCGGGACTAGGGATCACGCAACGAGGCGTAGAATATATAGAGCTCGGATTCCCAACCTGTGCAGCGCTGCCCCCAAGGGGGTTGCAGAATGTCTTGCCAGAAGTTATTTTTATCTACAATTATCTTTATAGAGAATATTTTCTGTAGAAATCTCCATCACGAAGACTCTCAGCATTTATTTCTTTCAATACGGGTTTCTTATAATATTATTAAATATTATTAGAATACCTATCGTAACATCGATTCTTTATAAATGAAAAGTAGTCGAATTTTCTTGTTATGTCCGAGCCTGATTTTATTTTGCTACTCCAGGTTTTTGGACAATCGCCATAAATTTTGAGAAATTCGTTAATTATTATTGTTATTATTACGTTCTTTTACTACGTTCTTTTAATCCAACAGGTTTGTTTTCTTTCTCAGTTACGTCGCATTAACATTGTTACGTTTAATTACGAAGCACCACGAAAATCATAATATCAACAAAAATGTATTTTACCGCGTTTTTCTCCTGCCATCTACATATACGCTTACACTCTGTTGAAACCGTTGTATTAAATATTAGATTAGAATCACGTTGCAAGAGAACTACGTTGAATGTATTTGCTTTAATTTGCTTAATGCATTTCCTTTGTCCTATTGAAAATATCTTGCTATGTACATAATATACTAAAGGTTTGCGGATTATTTACTATACTAGAATAACGTCACGATTCGTAAAAGGTTGAGAAACACTGATACGGAGAGGGATGGTTTCTTAAATAAATATCTTGCCATGAAAGCACATCGTAACTTGGTGCACCACGGATTCGATCGTTAACTCCGCAGTTTTATAGCTGCCGCTAACCGTGCGCCGATCTAAAAGTTCTGCCGAAGCAGCCGACGACGCTGACGCGTCGCTTTGATTGCGA
This sequence comes from Bombus vosnesenskii, assembly GCF_011952255.1. Taxonomy (NCBI): domain Eukaryota; kingdom Metazoa; phylum Arthropoda; class Insecta; order Hymenoptera; family Apidae; genus Bombus; species Bombus vosnesenskii. Next base: position 4,185,425 of record NW_022882944.1, on the reverse strand, counting down.
TTCTTCTTGTTCGGTCGAGGCTCGTAAATCGGTAACGTTCGCGGAAACGCGAACGAACGCCGAAACAACCTAAACGGGGATATCGTGAATAATGAAGTATCACGAACAGGCACACGTGTTTTTAGAAAGGAGAACGCGTCAGTTTTTTTGACGTTGCCGTCTGGTTAAGTGGTACGTTTGTTTCTATGTTGCACGCAGCTATACCTTCTGTTCACGTCGCTCAGGTAGGTGACCTCACCTAGCGTTTTCGGACGCTGCATTTTTGATAAAATGTTCTCTGCGATAACGATAATTCCTCTTCGATTTTTTGAAATATTATACGTTTACGAAAGATTAGAGTTTGAAAATATCAATCTGTGTGCATAGAATTTGTATACATGTATAATACGAAGTGTCTGTGTATTCCTTCTTTATAGCGATAAAATAATTTGTCAGAGGATTGTTTTTTTAGTTTTTTACTACTTTAATTTGCTACTCTTGAATTGTAATTTTCGCACGTCAACGTATATTTAAAAATTCTAGAAAAATAAGTAGCGAAAAAATGTACTGCCGATTGTTGTTTAGTTGTATTTAACTTTCTAGCGACTGTTATTTAGTTGTATTTGACTAGCATTTTGCGTTGGGTTACTTGTCTTTAGAATATTTCCGCTTTATTTGCATTCCATATTTTATATGATAAAGAACATCGACAAATATGTCGTATAATATATGTTGTACAATATAAATCGCCTGAAATTTTCAGTTAAAAGGTATAAACTAGAATTAAAGAGTCTAATCGAAATGTGATTTATTAATTATAACTATCTACGCTTCAACGATAACAGCAGAGGATTAAACTTGACTCTGAAGGTTAAATTTCACTATTTTTGCCATTAAATTTCACTTTCGTGCACCTTGGAAATCACCTTCAGCGATGAACCTCGGCTAAATAACTCTCGGATTCTGTTCATTTCTTTTTTTCTACTTCTGTCATAACAGCTAACGTCATATCGTGATCGCGTATAAAAATTGACGATGCAAAACAGAATAATTCAAAGGTCAAACAGTTTGAAAGTCGAACAATATGATTCTCATGCTTAAACGATTGCAACTCATCGCAGCGTACTCAGGAATATGCATAATATGTAGATATATGATACAAAAAATATTGTTTTATGTCAATTACCTTTTTCCCCGAAATTTTTTTAAGTAAACATTATAAAAGACCGAGATCATACGTCAGGAAATTAATACGTGTTTACTCGAGAGCGAGAGACGTTTGAACATCCACTCTATTCATTTTACACAAATATTTGCTTGCTGCTCAATAATCGTAGTACTTCAATTTTTGTTTACTGTGTCATCATCGATTGCATCGCCGTACGTTAGTTTTACTATTGCAGGTTACGAAACAAATGATACGAAGATAAGAACGATTTCTATTTGTAAACATATTAATTGTATCGTGTAGCTAAAGAATTATCAAATCCGATTTTTTTATTTTATATTTTTTATTTTGTTCTGTTTGGATTTTTTAAATTATCGTTATCACTCGTTTTACGCTTTTTCGTATATTCCTATCATTCTCTCGTAATTACGAATGTTGCAGTTATTTACTCTCCGTCATTTTTACGCAATCCTGTCGAAAGGAAGACTTGCAATCTACTTTATAATTTTCCTTTCCCTCCTCTTTTTCCTTTTTCCTTTTTCTTTTTTTTTTTTGTTTATTCTTTTATTTTTTTTCTTTTATATTTCTGTTTGTATTTCACTTTTACAAGCCATTATTCATCCACTTTCCCGTCTATGACTATGCATGACCGATATATTCCACTTCGCTTTGGTATGCATTAACCTGTTACTCTATGATGTGCAACGCGAGCAAATCGATCACTTGTCCGATCGATCGCCGCGCGCCAGAGAGCAAAACGATAATACTCGACGGTTGATTTCTTCTCTCCTCCCTCTTTCTCCTTCCTCCTTCCTTTTCCTACGTTCTTTTCTACGCTGCGTAAAATTGAAGTAAAGCTACCTGAAGGGAATTAGAAGTAGACACCGAGCGTAAAATTTCTACGCAGAATGTTAACATCCAATGATCTGGCCACTGACATCCATTCGTCGTAGAGTGACGACAACTATCAGACGGTTGGAGAATTGTAATTTACTCGCCGACGTAATATCTGTCACAAACAGTATCTTTTTTGATCCTGTATTTTTCTAGTTTATGGCCTGTGTTTACGATGAAACAACCATAAGCAAACATTGATGGCAGAATCGTAACTGTTGTAGCGTACGGATGATCATCGTCAGCTGGATTCTCTAAATGTTTATCGTCATCTCGTATAAAGCGGAAAAACGAGGGAAAAAATAGAAATTTATCGTTATCCATTCTTTATTTTAGAGAAGATAATAGTAAAGTATCCTGTTCTTTCGAATCCCATTGGTTTTTTGTTAGGCTCTATCTTTACGAACAAGAGAAAAACATGTTGTATTTGCAAATATACTTTTTTTCATCGTCGGAATTATCCACGTTTCATTACCAATGAAAACTGATTTTAAGGCAGACATTTAAAAAAGATGGCTCAATGATCGAACGCGAAAGAGACGAAATAGAAAACGATTCTAACTAGCTCGGGCATATAACGAAAAATACGAAAACTAACGGAACTATTGTAACGTCAATTCACATCAGAGACCAGGCCACACACCGCGGACAGGATGGCACCCAGATGTCTGCAGATTCTTGGTGCGCACCCTCAATAGTCTTAAGTACCCACCAGGGGTCTTGGCATTTTCATAGTTAAGGTCCTTCGAACTAAGCGAGTATTTCCTGTCTTAGATCTCCCTTTACTTTTATTGTCTACCACGTGTTAGCTTAGAAAGTTGGTTTTCTTCACATCTGGTATGTTCCGTTAGCAACTTTCTCGCGAGGGCGGCTAAACCCTTCCTGGTCCACCAACCGTCTTATTATCCAATCGGAGACAGTGTCTACTGCCCTCACTTCCTTAACCAAAATTGTCATCAACAAATCCGATAGTCTCGTGCCCTTAAACACACCCATCCCTAGCCTTCCTCAGACATAGTATCGCCAGAAAAACTCACTTATTCTGTATCCTTAGAATAGTCAACATATCTATACCGGTCTCTACCCTTATAACAGTCGCGTATTTAACGTATCGTTGTAACTAAGTCTTAAATAACGTGGATGGAGTGAATTGTGATTTATGTTAATTCAGTGTGTGTTACATTGTGATTGCTGAATTAATAATAAAGTTTAATTAAAACAAGGTTAATAGTTGCGTTACGACTCAGCTATTTTATTTCACCAACCAACCCCAAAAAATTACGTGACACTATCGTCGTTGATAACTTAGCGGTAAGTTAGAAAGAACAGATCGAGCAAGTATAGGTCAATGCCATTTATCGAAGCCGTTTATACGGTCAGTGTTTACCATTACACTTGCACCAAATGTTTACCCGAATTTCCACCGAATCTCCCTTAACCTGATTTCGCTTAGCTAGGCCAAACTTTCATTCGCCGTCAGTTCCAAAGCTAAATAATACTTGGAATCTTCTTCGACAACGAACCTGAAGATCCACCGATCAAAAAGAGTTGCACGGAACGATATGTTCAAAAAATATCCCACGATTTTAACCAAGATCCATGCCGAGTTAAACAGACTCGAACAGAGAGACCATTAAGGTTGCGTTTATCCTCCGAAAAAAAAAAAAAAGGAAAAAGGTACACACATATACAGGTTGTTCGCGTATTAGTCGCCAGAGTTTTTCTTCTAATTAATAGATTTGTAAGAAAAACCCAAAATAGGAAAAGACAAAGTTTTATTGTTTTTAGACTGCAAGTGTCCTATCAAATTAATCAAAATAGCAGAACCTAGACATTCGTCTTCTTTCTAATAAATATTATAACGTGGCCCGTAAACCAAACCTAATTATTATCTTCTGTTTATAGTTTATATAGATTTGGGTTAAGTGCCGTTTTATTCGGCTGTCGTGAAGCGGCTGCCAACTATACCTACGCATACGCTACGGCGGAAGTACAATTTTAAGCAGAATTCAGGGTACTGGTACCGACAGTTTTTTTACGAATGTCTCGGAAACTAAAGTCGATCGGCGATTATACGTAGAAGATCAAATTGTTCAAAATATTGGTTTCTACACATATTCAAAGATCATCGAAATCGGTATGGTGGACGATCGATAATTACCAAAAATAGTAATGTTTGGTAATGTTTGGTAATAAAACCAAAAGTTTGGTAATGTGACAGGTTGACAAGATATTGCATTTTAAAATTACTCTCGTGTCAAAGAGAAAACACGTGACTATCGTATCTTGCATCTGTGGTCTTTACGTAGTGCATATATGTATATATTTTTCTTTTTATCGTGTAATTTGTATTTTACAATTTATCCAGCTGAACATTCGGTAAATTTTTCTAGCTTAATATGCATATATATTCGGAAGAAATATTAAGTGTTTAAATGTTTTGAAAGTATACTTTTGTGTGTCATTGTGTCTGTCTTGATTGCGTTATTTAACAAATCATTATAAACACCGTGGTACGCGATAAGTATGGATTAGATTATTCCATAACGAAGTGATCTCCGGATACGGCGTAACGCGATGACTGATTGGGGATTAGGGATCGAACGATCAAAATATTGGCTTCCAGTGATTCTGAAAGTGTAATGTATATACGAAGATTGTTATTGAGATTGATAGTCGCTAAAATGTCTTAGAATTCCTAGAATTATCAAAAAGCGTAGAAAATATTCATTCGTAATATTCGACGATACACCGATCTATTGCAATATTAACAGATAATCGAATAATCGTTCTAAAGAATCTCAAAAAGTAAATAATTATATCCAGAGCAACGAAGGCGATTATCACTTACTGTATAAACGGTACTGTTTACGGTATCCTTAAAGCGTAAACTCTCCTCAGTGGCTAATAGTCTCTTAAAAGATCTAGAAAATTCACGTCTTCAAACTTTTTAAGTTAATAATAACGTACAATTTTTAACGAATAATTTATTCGAGCGTAGTAAACAGTACATTGGTAAAACACGCCAAGTGTGATATTACGTTCGGATCTGGGCAGACACTAAACACCTACGTTCACACTATAAAAGTCAGAATACATTAACAGCTAACTGGAATGCACAAAAGTACATTCTAAAACATACGTAGTAACCGATGAGAGGATTTGGGAATTTAATATAAAACTTTCAACATACAGGGTGGTTGGTAACTGGTGATACAAGCGGAAAGGGGGGCGATTCTACGCGAAAAAAGAAGTCGAAAACATAGAATAAAAATTTTTCGTTTGAGGCTTTGTTTTCGAGAAAATCAATTTTGAATTTTCGTTCGGTACGCGTGCGGTTCGTTATAACGGATCTCACTGCAGATCGTTGTCTCGATGGAAAAATTGAAAAAAGAAATTTTTATTCTATATTTTCGACTTCTTTTTTCGCGTAGAATCACCCCCTTTCCGCTTGTACCACCAGTTACCAACCACTCTGTATATAAAATTAATTAATTCGTCTTTTTCCTTTAAGCATTCCTTTGTCTCTTCTCATACCTCCACCACGTACGTGTTCCGTATATATATATATATACATAATGTAATATCGTGGACAGATTGCCTAAGAAATATCGGGTGAACTATAAACAACGTTGCGAGAAAGCCGAACTGCTGACAGGCCGAGAGGGTCGAGAAACTTCAATGGGCCAAGCGGCCCATCAATGTATCGTCGGTCCTTCGGTCGAATAGTTACGCGGGAAAAGGTGTGCGCGATGACGATCGTGGAACACGTACGTGGTGGGGATATGAGAAAAGACAAAGGGATCCTTAAGGGAGAAAGAGGAATTAATCGACAGTCGTTAACCGAGAGTCAAATAGTGAGAAGTCGTTGGTTGAGAGTCAAGTTGCGAGGAGTCGAGAGTTTAGTCGAGAGAGTTGCCGAGTTGTTACGAGTTGTGAATTATTCATTTAGTTGTCTTAGTTACAGCACATTACTGTATTTAGTTTATCGTTTCCTGGTTAATCCATTGTAAATAGATCCATCTGTGAATAAAAAAGTTATCATATAGGATAGAAATCATTGGAAATTTGAATTTATAATATTTCTGAATAAATAAATCCTATAATAATGTTATGCTTATTGCGTAAAACATTTGGGAATTACATTAATGCTGATTGGACACGATTCGATTGTAAGATATCGTATCTATTATGCAAATTTTCGTGAAAAATTTCTATAAACATTCTGACATTCTATACAAATTACATTTTAACGTAATCTGTGCGACGAAAGCTTCGACGATGACGTTGGCCAAATCGTGGCCGTAAATCTGTGAAATGAGATCAGTAAAATTACGTCTATTATTAAAAGTCATGCGTTCGAGTCGGTTTATTCCTGGACGCCGGCATCCGAGCGAATCTCCACGAGCCGATTCTCGTTAATTACTATCCGCGGTGCGTAATATTGGGTCATACGCGGGGCTACTGTCGCGATACAAGGTGACACGCCACAGCACGTCACCCAGGTTTCACCGGTATTCACCGATTGTGGGATACTGCCAACTCTGGTGGACTCCTCCGCTTCTGGTCTGACCACTGTCCATCGGCTGGCCACCACCACACACAGCAGGATATTTCTAGTCGGCTGGCATGTTCGAGTTAGTGTTGGATCGTGTGCGCATCGAGCACCTGTGCGTGTCGGTACAGCCTCGTTTTCTCGCTCGTTCCGCGGACTCGCGATTCCCTTTTTCAGTCGACGAGTGAGGAACGCCGAAAGAAGAGGCTGCTGAAGCCGTTGCATCGAATGTGAAAAACGAGCCACGGCAACATGAGCGACAAGAAGAAGATACCGTCCAGCTGGAAAAGGCAAGAAGAACAAAGCAACAGGCCCAAGGACCCGGTCAGGCCACCGAGGACAAGGGCGCAACAGGCTCGTCACAATGCAGCTATCGATCGACACGACAATCGCGGTGCGCCGTGGACCAGCGTGAAACCAGCTTAAATAGCGGACCGAGACGGGTTTAGGTTTAATCGTATTCGAAAGTTTGATTGCTGCCGGGGATTGGTATTTTGTCAGAAATTTCGGAAGACGATGTTCCAACGAGTACGACGCGGAATCATCGATCGAGCCGAGAATGGAATTTAATCGCGAAACGAAACGAGCTTAAATCGTAGGCAACGAAGTTTGAAGGCAGATATCGAGGCTGAAAATTTGCTCGTTGGAAAGGGAATTGGCTTGTTGTCAAAAGCTGCGGCAAGACGCAACAAGAACTCGCGATAACGGAAACGTTTGATCGGGATAACGATGGGTCTGAAAATATACGAAACGTAATGACCGGTCGTACGTGAAGTTCAGGGATTTGATTGGAACATAAATTGTCGATAATTTGCTAATATTTTTGATCGTGACGCGTTCCAAAGTACAGTCTCGTCGTGAAATTAACGTAAATCATTCGATCTATCGTTCGACTACGTGAAACTTGAATTCGACGGGATTAAAATTTTGAATGCGTCGCGTATTCGTAAATAACGAAATTGCGTAAAAGGAGGTACAATGTAGCACGCAAAACTAGCTTTTCAGAACGACTAGAATTTAGTTTCAATCGAACGTGAGAGTTTGGACATGATATTGGCGCGTTTCCAAAACCTCGACAACGCAACAGATTCGCGGCAATGAAATCGTTTATCGGAACGCAGACCTTCAGAGTTCATTGTAATGCCAAACGAATACACAAGCAGCAACTTAGAAAATGTCCGAGTGTTGACGTTCATTACGCGTAACATGCAATAGTTGCTCTTTAATTTTACTTTCCAATGCTTCGATGATCGACGATCGTTGGAATTTTCTTTCTAAAATCTTTCTTTGCTTGACTATTTTGTTGGTTCCGTTCTAACGTCCGTTGTTCGTTTATAGAAATTATTTACGAAGAAAATATTTGCATAAACGAAGTAAATAGACTAAATATGCGTTTCGAAATTTGCTTTCAGTCAAGAAAGTCCCGATGACGACCCTCGATGAAAACGTGAACCGTGTTCCACGGGTGTACACAAACGAACGGGAGGAAGAAGGTGAGTTTCTTTCATTGACTTATTCTTTAGTATGTCTTACAAACATACCCAATGGACCTTTGAACCACAGCGTATTCTTAATAGATCGTCATACAAAACCTTCGTAAGCTTCTAAGAATTTTAAGTCCAAGTATAGTAATATATTGCGGCACAATATTTGTTATTATATAATATTGAAAAAACAGTAACATTTGTACTGTGAATTCCTGCTAGTCCGATATTATTTATTTAGAACTGTGATTATTATTTAAATTTTTATTAAATACCACGGTCAAACGATAACTTATGCCGCACGTAACGCTACACATATATATTTTTTGCATACTTTACGATGCACGCAATCTCGTGCAAAAACTATTATCACAGGTTTGCAACGTGGAGAAAAATATAGACGCGTATACAGCGTGTATAATAGTAGCGTTCAGCCAGCGTTCACGCGTTGAATACGTAAGCATAGCAACAATCTGCAGTTTTTTTTTTCTTTTAATTAATAACGTCTATAGATTTGCTTTCTTACACTTACGCAGCTCGAATAGTTTTTCTACTCATTGACGTTCGCACGGACTTCTAGGAAAATCAAACTTATTAATACGGACTATCTCTTTAATTGTTACTTTCTAATTATTTTCACTCGTATAAGCAGAAACACTTCGTACGAAGATCGATCGAATTTTCACCATGCTGCAAACATATATTTATATAGACTGTAATTTTGTTTTTTTTTTTTATTATTATTACATGGAACTTCGAAAATGTGCAGTCGAAAAAATTGCTACTAAATGTTAAACCAAAGATCATTCGTTTTTATCTCATAAGAGATTTCAGTTATAGTTAGCCTATCACTATCTGTTCTCAGAATCTTGTTCAGTATCTTAGTTCAACATCTCGCAAAATATCAAAAGTACATTAAGAAGATTCAAACGTTCGCCTTCTTTCTCGATAATATTACTCTTTACCGTGCTCTATAATAATTACTTTTGGTTTTCACTTCCGCGTCGTTTAAATCTACCTCGATACACGCAATTGCCCACATACTCTGGATACTCTTGAAATATTTGATAAGAACGTGGCGTACGCGTTGCTTAAAAGTAACGACGATTAATGCGAAAAGCAGTTGTAGCTGCCTTTAGAGCGCGGCAGAATCTTTCTAGGAAACGGTGTGTACAAACACGGCGAGCTACATTTTCACTAGGCCAATTGCATTAGTCAACATCTCGTTTTCAGAATTTCCTTCTTCTTTTCGAGTGTAGCAGAGGCTGGCGACGCGCGTCTGTTAATTAAATTCTCGTATTCCGTTTTTCTCGCTACGTCGCGTCGCCCCGAGTCTTCCGTTCCAGATGAGAAATTCGACGCCCTGTATTCGCGAGTTTAATGCGGTAATGATTCGTGTAAATACAAGATTGCAAGGCACCGATGCGGCTGTGGATGGCAGTCGGCGTCGCGTATTTCACCAGCGACGACGACGACGACGACGACGACAACGACGACGACGTCAACGATGACGAGAGAACTAGCGTTAAAGCACAGAAGGCGGAAGGAGAGGCGAAGAGGTGGAATTAGCGCTCGCGCGAGTATAATTGGCCGTTCGTTCGCAATAAGTAATCGCTCGGGGCTCCTTCGTAGACGTTCTATCGTGTAAAATTGAAACGCTCCACGACTCATGGGAGCTGCTTTTCCAATGGTCTCCGCTTTTCATCTGCTCCGCGTTTCGAACGCTCTTCGCTTTAAACGAAATTGTTTTCTTTATGCTTGAAATTGTCACTATTCGTATACTATATAACGAATTGCGCGAATTCTTGATCGATTTTTTGAATTAAGAACAGCGCGTTGATAAAAGTAGAGTAGGCTTTTATTGGTCGCTATTGATGAAAAATTTGTTAGGAAGAAGCAGAAATTAAGAAACGAGCTTTCGTAAAGATATTTAGAAACGTCAGATTTATAGCCGACTATTTGTTTCCAACTCGTTGATCTTCTTGAAGTGGAATTACGAACAGAATTAAAATAATTATCTCGTGTTATCTCGCGTTATCGAAGAAATTAATTTACTTGGTCTGTAGTGGATGCAACGTATATCTCGATCGAGATACAGTGATTAACCGTTCCAACAGATTCTTAAAAATTTTGTTAATCGCACCATCATATCGTGATTCTGTATCTTTCTGATAAATCTGACACAAGTATCATGTACTTATTTGCTGATATATTCGAAGCTAGAAAGATGAAAAAGAAGTTTCTTTTAAATAAGGTTTAACACGGTGCTACATAAATCTGTGACATAACGACGTAAGCTAGTTACGTAAGTCGACAGTCGTAAGAAACGAAATACTTTTAAACGATGAATTAATTAGTCATTGCTGATCTTCGTTAAAATCTGTTGAAGTCGATTAAATCTTCACTGATACCCAAAGGTACTATACAGGGTGGTTGGTAACGCGAAAAAAGAAGTCGAAAATATAGAATAAAATTTCTTTTTTAATTTTTTTAATTTTTCCATCGACACAACGATCTACAGTGAGATCCGTTATAATCAAACGAAAAATTTTTATTCTATATTTTCGACTTCCTTTTTCGCGTAGAATCGCCCCCTTTCCGCTTGTACCACCAGTTACACCAACCACCCTGTACAACTGCAGTTCAAACTTTCGTCTCATAGTGTACAAAGTGAAAGAAATAGATAATCATTTACAAGAGGGCAGATCGATCTGTTGAAGTATTCAGTATGTTTGTGACCAACAGATTTGCGATCGAGGTGCCAGACTAGAATTCGCGTGGTCGTTTCACGCGAATGCAAATGCGTACATAGTCGTTCGTCAATTATAAAAACTGCTTGGAAATCGAGTCGTGAGAAATTTCCACGTATCTCACGTTCTACGTGCAGTCACGTACCATGGAAACTATGCTGGAAAACGAAAGTGTTCAAGACTCTTGAAACCTAGAAGCCGTGTAACAATTATCATTTCACGCGTTATGGTAATCTTTGTGTGACGTTTCTACCGCTTACATGGATATCATTCTTTTTTACCATCACATACGGTTTTTTCACGAATTTTTTTGTTGTTGTTACATAAAAACGATAAATAAGAGAAAAATCCACGAATAAGATTGATTATCTATTTTATTCTATATTTTATTAACTATATGAAAATTTATATTCGATATTTACCATTAGCTCTTTACAACAGATCTACTTTTTTCTGAAACAACAAGAAATTCAGATCAAATATCGTTTAATAATCAATTTCCGTTACGCGATAGAATTATATATATAATTGTTTAATTAGATTTTTCAATCGTTATCTTCATCAGACTCTGACATCAATCCTTTGCACGAGTGCGTAAGTTACGTGTCTCGTTGTCTCGTCAAATTGAATCGAATCACGTGGCACAGGTCAGCGTGTTGTTCACGTAAGACGTGAGCAATGATAGTTGATTTCATATAGTTGGCTTTCGTGCCACGTGCGGTGGACTACACCTATTTAGACGTATGTCGGAACGATGTCAGCTATGTCAAGGCCTCTAAACATTACATTTCCCCCCTTGTCGTATGCAGTCGGAGCAAAAGATTTTGGTCGTTCAAGGTCCACGTTGCTTTCCTCTCCGTTATACTTGTTTTCGTTTTTTCGCCCTGCTCTCGTAAAAATCTAACAGCGAGCAATTGTATAAGGAGTTAGTATTTTCGTATTTTCATAGAAATTTCATATTCTCAAATTATAATAGTAGATAATATAAAACATCTTCAACAAAAATTTTATTAAAAAATCCTTGAAAAGAAAAACAAAAGTTTGAAGATGGCAAAATGTTTACGATTGATTATAATTCTTGATAATTTTCATTTGTTTGGCGTATGTTTTAGCAATAATGGATATTATTACAATGCATGTAATGTGGTAAAGAAACGAACGTAGTTCTAAGAACCTGGAGGCTTATGTTTATAAAAGTTTAGCGATGAATACCTAAGATCATGTATACATTTTGCATAAATAAATACATATATGGTCATATGATGATTCTGTATCATTCTGATGAACTGTGACGAAAAGCTCGTTTGAACACGATGGACCTATGAATTTATAGAAAAATCTTATTAATAATAAAATTACAAAATTAAGGCATTTAATTATATCCCAGAATTTCTAATTTATCCTTATCATATTTTATTCTACCAAGTTACTATACCGTTAACAGCGTGTAATAATAATGATTTTTTCTATGTTTGTTACTTTAGAAATGATATGTAATTATAAATGAATGTGTTTTTTCGCTTCTGGACCTCGCTAGATCGATCTGGTTGGCAAGAAAAAATAGAACGTCTTTCAATGGATAGTCAGGATAAAAAGACATCGGATGTAGGACAACCTGTACAGATCGTACTTGCTCATCCAGACCATAGTTTCGAATTAAACGAAGAAGCCTTGTCAAAAATTCTTCTTGACGATGAAATTAAAAATAGGAGTGTAGTTGTTGTGTCAGTAGCAGGTGCTTTCAGAAAAGGCAAAAGCTTCCTGCTTGACTTTTTCTTGCGATACATGAACAGTCAGGTATGTTATTATTACTGGTAAAATTGAAATATTAATTATAAGTTAGATTGCGGGTATTCTAATGGATTTATGGGAAATTTGAAAATACAAAAATACACAGAATGCATATAAAATGGAAATATATATGAAATATTCAAAGCACTGATTGTAATATTTAGCAGATAAAAATGATTAAATTTCTGTTTAGGTTTCATTTACTTAATTGCCTCCGTAGTCTATCTAACAAATATCCGTAGTCTAATTACTGTTTCCAATAATTTATTAGAATACTTATTCAGATGAATAGATAAACTAAACCGAATAATTATTTTTATTTTTCTCCATGCTTGCACGGAACATTGGCTGCGTAATTAACATCGATCATAGTATAATAATAATAACCAGACGGATTCTTGGTTGGGCCAAGATGATGAGCCACTGAGTGGATTTTCATGGAAAGGAGGCTCTGAAAGAGACACAACAGGGATATTAATGTGGTCGAAAGTTTTTTGCGGTACCTTACCGGACGGTGAAAAAGTTGCTGTGATTTTAATGGATACACAAGGTGCTTTCGATAGCCAGTCGACAGTGAAGGACTGTGCGACTGTGTTTGCTCTAAGTACAATGTTGTCATCCGTACAAATTTATAATCTATCACAAAACATCCAAGAGGATGACCTTCAGCACTTGCAACTTTTTACGGAATATGGTAGGCTGGCGTTACAAAAGTCCGGTGTCACGCCGTTCCAGAAGTTACAATTCTTAGTGAGAGATTGGAGTTACCCATACGAAGCACCTTATGGTTCAGAAGGTGGAAAAGAGATACTGAACAGAAGATTAGAAATCTCCGACAAACAACATCCAGAATTACAAAATCTGAGAATGCATATTAAGTCTTGCTTCTCGGAAATATCTTGTTTTCTAATGCCACATCCAGGCCTGAATATTGCCACTAATCCTCGTTTCGATGGTAGATTATCGGAAATTCAACCAGAATTTAAGGAACAGCTCAAAGTGCTCATACCGGTGTTATTAGCTCCAGAGAATTTAGTTCCAAAGAAAATCGATGGTCAACTTGTGAAAGCAAGGGATTTGTTGGAATATTTCAAAAGTTACATGAAAATTTACAAAGGAAACGAACTTCCAGAACCAAAAAGTATGTTAGTGGTAAGTTTTCGTTTACTATATATCTAATTTTATAGTTCTATGCCTTACTGGTGAATTTGTTATGGTATACGTTCTATTTTTAGGCAACAGCAGAGGCAAATAATTTGGCTGCGGTAACGGAAGCGAGAGAATTTTATATACGATTAATGGAAGATGTCTGTGGATCAAGAAAACCATATTTAACAACAGCGCGTTTAGAGACCGAGCATGCACGTTGTATGGATAAAGCTATGTGCATATTTCAAAATAAAAGAAAAATGGGCGGAGATGCATTTAGTCAAACCTATATGAAAAAATTATGCGAGGTGAGAAACTGTTCGAATTTATGCTTACCTGATATTTCATCTTGATGCTAAAAATGTTAATACATGATTTATTACAGGATATGGATAAAGCGTTTGTTCATTTTAAAGCACAAAATGAAAGTAAAAATGTTTTCAAATCAACAAGAACCGCAGGAGTATATGGTGCAATTGTTGCCATCATGTACTTTTTATCCTCAGTATTTGGTTTTACTGGCTTATATTTGCTAGCAAATATTTGTAACTTCATCATGTGCATCTGTATATTAACCCTCATGTTATTGGCATATATTAGGTATATACATAATAGTAATTTACATAAGTACTTCGCAATTTTGATTTAACTATAATTATTCTTTCATCGATATAGGTACAGTGGTAATTACGACACACTTGGGGTAGTAATAGATGAAGTGGCAAACACTTTATGGAATAATGTAAGTAATGTATATTTAATTATCTACGTATAACAGATATCCGTAAAATCTCTATAGCTATAAAATTAATAAACTTAATTTATTTATTAATAACGCTAATTCCACGCGTTAAAATGATGAGAAGTAATTTGTATATGTATAATTAGATACTTTCAATTAGTATCCAGTTTTACATCGATGTACTGTGCACACATTTAATCATTCACATTACATAGCTATATCATATGAATAGAAATTTACACAAGTTCTTTTTATAGTTTTGCGACTTAAAATGTGTATATCAAAAATTGCATTATCTTTAAAACCTCATATATTTAAAATATTACGCACGCTAAATTTTAATGATGGTATTGTATGTAGCGCAAGGTATTAACTGGGTAATGTAAATAATTGCTGCTCATCATTTCACCATATTTCCTGATTCATACCTTCCACATATGATTTCTACAGGTCCGAGATATGGGTGTACTATTCACTGTACTTACACTTGCTGTGGCTGCTGCTTCATCATGGTTTATAATTTTATATGGTTTCATTTCATTTCCACTTCCTTCTCCACCTTCGTCTTCTACACGTTTTAGTTTTGGAGATATATCTAATTTTTGGGAACATTTATATTCTATTGTTGAGAAGTATCAAATATTCAAATATATCAACTATTACTTCGGCAATTATATAGAAAAGGGCACACCTCACCGATTTCAATAAGCTTGAAATATGTTGTCAAGGACAACATTCTGAACAATTTTTTGCTGTACATTTAATTACCGCTCGGCCTTCGTGTCCAAGATATTCACAAAAGCTTCAATTAAATTTAGTTACTATTACATTTCATTCATACAACATAATAAGTGACCGCATTTTTATATGACCCAACCTAAACTGAACTCCAATCCATAGCCCATTCATTTTTATTTTTTATTTGCACAATATCAAAAATAGTTTTCTTTCACCAATGAATTAAACTTAGGTTGGGCTATATAAAGATGCCCGCCTACTTCAGAGTAGAGTGTAATCTTAACATGAATCGTATTGAGGTTTTTTGCAAATATTTCAAAAATTAAGGCCGAGTGACGGTAAGATGTACAGAAAAAAAATTTTTCCGAATGTTGACTTTAGCGACCTTGACAACACATTCCGAGGTCATCAAAATTGATAAGGTGTGCCCTTTCCCATATAGTTACCATTAATTCTTATACTAGCTCTGAGTTCTTGCAATTCCTTTTTACATTACTATTCGTCCATTTTTTTTTTTTTTTTTTTAGAGATACTTATATAATCTAACAAATATTATTATTAATAATATTTATAAATTATAGATTAAATTTCTACTCTTCTCTTTTTTTAGAATATATACATTACTTAACAGATACTATTTTTAATGATGTTCCTAAATTATGTGATTCCTGTTTAGATTATTATTCCCTCCTTTTTTTCAGGATATTTACAGTACTTCACAAACATTATTTTTGATAGTGCTTCTAAATTATACGATTTCTCTTTGACGCATTATTCCTCTCTTTTTTCTGAATATTTACAGTACTTCACAAACATCATTTTTTAGAGTGCTTCTAAATTATATGATTCCTGTTTAATTGATTATTCCTCCCTTTTTTCAGAATATTTACAATACCTCACAAATATCACTTTGTTTGGTATTTCTAAATTATATAATTTCTGTTTAGATTATTAGTCTAACCCTTACAGGATATTTACAACATCTCATGAACATTGCCTTTAATAATATTTTTAAATTATACGATCCCTGTTTAAATTATTATTCCCCCTTGTCTTAGATATTTAAATTATGTGACAAACATTCTATTTGATAATACTTCTAAATTATGTGATTACAATCTAGATCATTGTAAATCATTTTGAATGTAGTTGAACTGTTCTAACATTTGCATATATATTCTATCTTCTATATTCTGTATATATTATATACTCTAATCTTCATTACTTCTAATGTGTTACATTTTTCACTTATATAAATATTGCCTTTAATATTATGTTACTATTTTTTTTCCTCCTTAATGTAAGCTGAATACTAACAGGAGCGAATGTACAAAAGGTATGGGGTTTGCTTATAATTAATTTAGAAATAAAAATAATTCTTATTCCATATATTCCAGTTTGAAAAAAAGTGACTTTCACGCACAATTCATTTATCTTTATGAATTTTATCAAAGTTATAACGTTATATTTATAATTAAATAATCATTTTTATCATTAGATGTCATATATGTCATATTGTTTTCCATTTATAAACTAGAGTATATAAACATCAGTAATTGTTTTATACTAAATTTACATTAATTTGCAAATTATGCTTAAGTATATTAAAGAAAATGCACTTTTGTTTCTGTTCAGTTAATTAAACCAGTCTATCAACAATTTGTGGAGAAGTCAGTGTCTGTAGCAGTGGCTCAAGCTGCTGAAATGGCTACAAATACAACAATGAATGCCACTGCCACTGCCAATGGCAAGCCTAAACTATCATGATGTTCATTCCCTTTGTGTCCCAATTTCGCAAGTGCATTAGAAACATACATCAATGTATTAAAACCAGTAAGTGACATAACAAAATTTCATTGTTTTGACCATGTAATATGAGGCCATAAATAGCTTTTTCTTTGTTAAGTCACAAGGAAATACTGTACGTTACATATTTTAATTTAAAGTGACTGTGAATGTATATACAATATATTTTGATTACAATTCCTTGCTAGATTGTTGAAAATCATCATTATTAGTATTGTCTATGATTGATATTACATTTGTTAGAAAAATAAAATTCCATAGTTACTGGTAAAGATAGTTTGGATGAAAGCTATTGTTCTGGGGTTGTTAATGTTTATCATCAATTTTAATTTTTTTTATATTGAAATATATGGATATATATACATACATAAAAAACAAAGTGTAAAGAAGTCTTTAGAAACAAATACGTTTACATTTTTTTTTATAATATTCAATTCATGTTTAACTTTTTAGTTAGAGGAATATACGTACTTAAACGCATTTCAAGGTCACAAGGAAACGTGGTAAAATATTTTTGAAACGAAATTTTAATAAGACACACTTTGTATATTTATGCATTATTCTATGTATATGTACTAACATACCTAAATTATATCTGTGCCAGATTTACCCTACATCAGTTACTATTGTATTGTTTAATTTTTTTTAATAAACTGAAGTGTAAATACTATTCACTGTTCTTCACATTTAATAAATTTTAAATAAAATTGATAATGTATTTAATTACAATGGATTGAAAATACATATATGCCATGTAGTATATATTTTATTAGACTTAGCATTAAATAACTTTACCTTAGATTAATATTTTACAAAATATCAATTATGTACTAACAAATTTTTGAAGGATTGTAAATATAATAATAGTTTTATTTCTTTCCTTATTGTAAGAATAAGGCTTTTATCATAACAGACTAGAAAATTCAAAAAGTTTTATACTTCAGGCTTGTTTCTGTAACACTCCATTGCATGTTCTAATGCAGCAATCCATAGTTTCAAAAGGAAAGATTGCAGAAAAGGTTTTATATTCTAATATTCTATGGTGATAGTTTTAAAACATTAATTATCTATTTGTGCAGTTACTAATGGTCACATTTATTTCAACAAGAAAATGTTATACATTCTGAACGCTTAACAAATATACTTTCATACATTTATTATGTATATGTAATAATATTTATTTTAATGTAACTTGCAAGCTATAAAATCTATTGTTATTTTGCTTCTACATTTTAAAATAATATTTAAGTGATTCTAATCTTATTTTCTCAAAATACTTATAGATTCCATAATGTTTTCTTTAATAAAATTTTTTCAAAATAAAAGCACAAAATAATAAAAGTGCCAATATATACATTTGAAACTAATATTTTTAGAGGTATGTATTAATATACGATTTATATTTTGTTAAATAATAGGGGGAGGTTTATTATTCTAATTGTCTTATAATCTTGTTCCAATATTTAATCAATTTTGCAATATAATTATAAATGCAAGAAATAAATTGTTCTCTTGATGCATCATGTATTTTTGAATAAATTATACATAATGTAAAAATATTTCTGTTACTATTAATGTGCATATGTACATAATGTGCATAATGTACATATAAGCTACAAGAGAAATACAAAACATGTAAGAATAATTTAACAATAATATAGTTACATAGAATTACAAAGTTACATATTTGTAACAAATTCTTAATGTTGTAATTTTAAAGTAATACATTACTTGTAATATGTAAATTATTGTAGATAAAAATAAACACTTATTTTTTTATTTACAAAATGAAAAATGTTTATTTTTTTAATCCTTTACAGGTAAACGTATCAACATAATTTTTTAAGCTTTGAACATCTTTTTTACCATATCTTCAAATTTCTGGTTGGCCTCTTGTAATTTTGTATTATATATTGTAAGTTGTTCTTTTATTGCTTGGTTATGTGGTTCTAGACTAACAGCGTATTTTAGATCAGTAACAGCATTTTCTACGTCTTTCAAATTTCCACGTGCCACTCCTCTTCTGTATAATGCTTTAACGTTGTTAGCTTCTTTATTTATAATTTTATTACATAAGGATATGGTATGTTCATAATTTTTACGACTTAATTGACACCCAGCCATATTGTTATATAATATAAGTCTTAAATTATTAATTTTAGTTTCTAATGTCTTATCTAATTCTAAATCCTGAATTGGCTCTAATGTTATTAGAATTTTACAGGCTTTACTAAATTTATAAAATGCATCCACGTATCTATGTTTCTGAAATAAACATACACCTGCTTCCTTATATGTTAAAGCTATCGAATACTTGTCTTGTGGCGTCCATTCCCAAATTGGTTTATATGGTTGCATTTTATTCAATGTTATTTCGAACTTAATAACTAAACGATCATCAATGCCTTCTAACATTATATCTATTGTAACTGAACTTTTTTCTAACACCATCATCATTTGTATTGCTCGCTCAATTTGACGATCTATTTCACAATTTGCTTCACCTATAGTTAACATTTTTTTACTTATACCATGTAAAATCTGCGAGTTAAATTTGTTTTTCAAATCCTCTACAGACGCATTGATAACGTTTATGTTTTCAATAACAACTTCACAAGAAGCGCATTCAGTCGGTTTTCTCGAGAAAGTTCCTGGCTTTATTATATCTTTTCTTACAATATTATCTGCCGATTTCCACGTTTGAAGTAACATCTTTTTTATTTTATTGGTCTTTACCTATATTAAGTAATATAAATTTATATGTCAGTTGATTTCATTAACCCTTAAACTGTAAAAGTATATTATGCCCGGGCTTTTTCGATAGAGTCGAGTATCTAACAAAGTAATAGGTAGAAAACCTTATTTTCCTCCCGTTTTAAAGGTTATTCGATAAAGATTGTATGATAACCTTAATTTAGAACGTTTGAACATGTTATATGAATTTTTTGGGATTTTTTAAACAAGTATCATCTACTGAAACATGCATCGAACATGAAAGACCCAAGTTTATAGTTTGAGAGTATCGTAAAAACGTTTACAGTCTAAAGGTTAGTATGAATTTATTGACTTACATATATAATCTATATAATGTATATTATATTGTAAACATATATATTGATAAATATACGTACTTCATATGCAATTAATTATACATGTTTCACATGCAATTAATAATATTTACGAAATAAACAACGACGCGTCACTATGACGTTTCATCTAACCTTTACCAGATCTCAACTGTGACTCCAAAATCCAAATATAATAATGCGCAGACGCAAAGTTCATATTTGTATGAATTTCGAATGAAAACAATGAAAAATGTTTTATCAAATATTTGTACGAATTAATATATAGCGTAGGTTAATATTGCAAAATATATTAATTTATTAAGAATGAAATTATCTTTAGATGTATATAATAAACTAAAAAATTTATTATGCATTAAAAATAAAATTGTATATACGTATATAAGATGAAAAGAATACCCGAATATATGTTGTTGTTTTTTTCGAAGATCAAACGTAAACAATCAACAATCATAACGCAAAATATACATTTAAACTCAGCTGTTCAGGATAATCATCTAATATCTCTGTATATACTTACTTATATACATTTGGATGTACAAGTAGTTAAAACTGGAACGTGATTTTAATTTTATATACAGCAGAAATAATTTAAATTTCTTTATTTTCAAAAAATTATAAACTTCACATGAACAAGGAAGGTCTTACATTAAAATAAGTTGTCAAATATCTATATTAGTCAATATAAATAATGAAATTATTATATTTCATATGTACAATTAATAGAGTATCACGTATGAAATAAAATAAGTCGATTTCGATTAAATACCTTGTATTTCTTTTTTATTATGAACATGTTTTACAAAGCAAAATTGTGTAATGGTGGAAATGGTGGATGGTGGTGGAGGCTGAGAACTACGGAATTAGTGTTGGTGGGGACAATTTAACAAGATCACTGGAAAAGTGAGTGCGGATAAAGGGACGTCGGCACAGTAATATAAAAAGTACTTTTCAAGAGACAGCATGAGGAATTAGGCCGGCACATTCATTCATCACGTTTCTAAATACACACAAGTACACTGCACTTTCGTATGTATGCATTCAAAACGACGAACGCATATGACTCGTGTTTTATTAAATATCTGAATAATGACCCCACCTAGTTTTTATACTCCTTATTCAATTTGCGCTCTTCTAAGAGAAACGTAGCACAAGAACCGACCAATATTTTGTTTGTTTGTACACTTATGTCACAATTATACTTTTGCTTTATATATGTACTTTTATATTAAAATAGGAATTAAACGTTTTTCACGCCTGCACATTTTGCTACCTTCGTTTGGATATAGAACGCAAAGAACGGTAAATACTTGTTTTTATCGTTTCAAATCCAAATATCTATCCGAATATCGATATTTCATAAATGTTAGGACCTCTATGTCTAAAATAAATGATATCAATTTTAATTGTTTTACAATTTAAAGAAGATAACGAAGGTAACATCAAAAGTCGCCTAAAAATTAGTTTACATCATTTCACTTACACAAGCAGTCTCAAAGATACGATATCCTACCAAAAGAAAATTAATTGTATTAAAATGTCGCTATGTCATTATGTATTGGTTTAGCGTGAAAATGACAAATCAGTATCATGGTAAAATTTTTTCGTTTAATGACCAATGAAAATCAATCGTACATTTGGGCTTCGAGAGGGGGATCGGATATCGGAATTCCGATCTTTTGTAAAATAGTGAATCTGCGATGTCATTGAACTCTATTAAATATTTACAAATGAGATCGATATTAAAAGTAATGAGCAATTAATTTGTTCCGTTTTTAACTTTTTTTCTCGTTTTTCTTGCTTTAATATTATATATCTCATAGTGCGTGCATAGGAAGGCGCAGATCAATGATTTTTTTTATTCACAACAAAAAAGTTCAGTCATACCACACCTTGCAGAGCCGACGAAAACGTGAACATGTTAGAATACGGTATTTCTTTCTTTTTTTTTTTTCACTAACAGTAATGGCGACTGGCAGATTAACAGACAGTTTGGCAGGCATGGTGAACATAAAATCAAACATATACACACGACACGATTAATCAAACCTTTCTTCTTCCTTCTCTCTCTCTCTCTTTCTCTCTGTCTCTGTCACGCACAACGCGCGCGCGCGTACGCACGCACGCACACGTAAGACATTCACTCCGTCTTTCTTCCTCTCGACTTCCGTTTCACACCCGTGATTACTCTTACGGTATCCTTATTTTCTATATCCATGAGGTCCTATAATATTATAACGTAGGCTTTAATATGCTATACTCGTAAGCTATTCTAAAAACTACCAGCTGCGTCGCCTACGATGCGGCACAGCCATCTTAATTAATATTAGGAATATCGGCAGTGAAATTCCAATGATAGACGCGGCGGGCAGGCAGTCAGTCCAGCAAAGTCTGTGGCACTTGCGCTGCTCCGGTGCAATAACGGATTAAAAAACTTGATCTTTAATCGGGGTGCCCCGCGCGTTAATTTTTAACATTTATCATTGCGACATTCACGGCAAAATGTCTAGAAAGATAATGAATTAAAATTAGGAGGGCACCCCATTGTTCGAACAGAGCGATTCTCCATCTTTATTTCCACCATGGCACCTTCGTCATCATATTTACCATAGCTTACTAACGTCATTATCATCTGTTTTTTGTTCCTTATATTCTATATTCATTTGTTTTTTCTTCCTTTTTTGTTTCCCGTCTTTTTCTTTTTCTTCTATTTTTTATGGTTTGTTGAAAAATAATTTTTTTTTCTTTCTCTCTTTACAATACTTCCTTGTTTGATCGATCCGCGACGCCGCGGATCGCCGGTGTCATCGCTTGTATGATGAATCGATCGGAAAGAACGAAAAATAGCGTCGAATTGTCCGAAACATAAAAAGTTACTAAGATTACAAATCACAAATGAAATCACAGACTTTCGTTGGTGGTTTGACAGAGGGGAGGGGGCCGCACATTGCGATTAGAACAACATTGTAGGCATTATTCTTATATCAGGAAAAGTTTTGATGGGCCTCGTATATGTTTGTATCGGGAGTATCCAGTTTCTCTTGCAACGGGTGACCCTCGACTCGATCTATTCCCATCCATTCTCCTTGATCATGTGAGCAAGCTCGATTATAAACTTGCCCTCTTTATACTTTTGACTCGACTCGAACGCATGCTCCTACAAAATTTCCAAGCGTCGTTAGCAAATACCCGGATCGATCTACGTGCATACACGTATAGCTGTCTTCTTAGAAATTCTAGAGGGAACTTACGTATTTCCACCCAAGGGTGGTCTTACAACATTCACAGTAAATATCAGCGACAGCATGAAGGCCAGTTAACAGAACTCGCTCTTCCGCAGGACCACAGCCTACATTCACCCTAAAACAACAAGAAGACCGATCATTATTCTTTATCATTTACATAAATAGCCTATCGTATCGCGACAGGCCAACGGGAATAGATGAAGAGAGACGGGCATAATATACAGAAAGCACGAGAAGTTTCACGGGTAAAATAACGCGTCCTACTTTCCATCGCGATTTGATCTCGCCTCTCTGAAGACATTAGCATACTTACACGGAATTAAAGAGATAGGCACGACCTTGACTGCCCTGGAAGGACTGCAATCAAAAGGAAAAAGCCTGTATAGTAGACTGCGCATAGTTGCACACATATGTAGAGAATATATAGACGCATAGACACGCACAACACAAGTATACATCGATGTATACAGAGCTCGGAAATGAATGCGAGAAGTCTGTTCGTTACCTGATCTAGCACGGCTCACCTTAGAGATGAGTTCGTCGTGGTTGGCGAGGTGAGCACGGCAGTGAATGCACGAATAAGTGCGGTGACACGAGGGCAGGTATGCTTGAAAAGTTTTGACCATGATGGCGTATCCAAACAAGCAAAGAAATCTTCGCCCTTGTCTTCTTCTTCTTCTTCGTCGTCGTCGTCGTCGTCGTCGTCGTCGTCGTCGTCGTCGTCGTCGTCGTCTTCGTCGTCGCCGTCGTCGTCGTCTTCGTCGTTAATTTGTCTCCTTCTTTTTCTTATCGAGTGTCCAGACGCCTCGCTCCTTTTTCTCGACCTTGGTCTCGTCCTTCCTCTTTTTTCGTTCGTGGAAACGTCCGGCCGTTAACCAGTGACCGATTAATATATCAAATTTTTTCCAATCGCGGGGTGGTGGTGCAATAGTGGCCCCGTTCACCGCCGCTTCGTACTCCGATCAGCTGTTGAGCTGGTTCAGACAGCGCCGGTTCGGGGACACCTGTCGATAAACATCATTATTAGTAGTCGATATATACTCGCCGCTCTTCTCTTTGTATCTCTAATCATAGCAATTCTTATTACGGAGAGTTATAAGATCGACTGTGTGTTGTGCAACTTAAAATTACGCGCTTATAACATCTACGATGACGACACGCGTTGTATGCCACTGTTCAGGGATAGCCGCGTGATCTAACTAACGCAATGCGTTCAATCCGATATCATTAATCTCTACCAGGAACAGATGACATCTATTTGAATAGGATCATCGAGATTTTATTAAAGATAAAAAGAAACTAATATCTGTAAAAGTTAAAATACATGAAAACGGATAGCGCTTTCTTCTGGAAGAAAGAAAATAAAAAGAGAAAAAGGAAGAAAGATGAAAGGTCTCTAATAGCCGTAACATCTTAAGGTAAAATATTGCTATATATTCGAGTTGAGTAAACAAAGGCAGTCACGTGCGAAATGGGCTAAAATTACATTCGTTTGGGCATTAAAAATGAAACAAACATTGGCTTCTAAGCGTCTTCTTCGGGATCCGCGTTCTCGTTACGTTGTACGCTCTACACGCTATTTACTCGCTATCATGTATATTTATTCCACAACTATCAGTTCCGAGTTATTTATAACGGCCTGTTAAATAACGTGCGTGCTCTGGCTCCAAGCACGTTAAACCGCGCGCTGTGGCTTACTATTAGAGTGTACTATGGAAAACCAACAGCTGAGAAGAAGAAGAAGAAGAAGCAAAGGAGGGAGGAAAAATCTCAATACGGTCGTCGCATCGCGTCGGTAAGATAAAGAGAAAAGCAGAAAAAGAATAGATAACATATGGTGCACCGCATATATGAAAATAAGAAATGTATACGCGCGCACAGCGGCGGAACAGCGAAACTGCTTGAACATTTTGAAGCGCAATAGCATTGATGTACGCTCCATATCGAGCGACCGGCTACGCCACGTGCTGGCGTGTGTTCAAACAAAGAAAGGAGACAAGGTCTTTATTATGATGCACCTAAAGAAAGACTTCTTTATAAGGATCGAGGAAGCACGGGCCAGTCTCTCTTCTTGTTAAACGTTCACGCTTCCAACCTGTTTCTGTACAATGTTTTTTCCTTCTTTTTGAGATCACACGATCTTAATATGAGAATCATTTGGAGAGAGAAAACGTTAAAAATGTTGAAAGGGAAGGGATTTTATGAATAACATTTGTACGACTTTAACCAGAAACTTTGGTTTAGTAGAAATTTAAAAAAGATCCTTTTAGGTAGACGGTTGAACGAGGTTTGTAAAATGTCTAGAGAAAATACAGTGATCTTTGATAGAAAAGTAATTTTGTGAAAATCATTTCCAAATTCCAAGTCAAGGATGTTTAACGAACGATGCGTCCCGCAGCGGAGGCATTCAGGGGTTATATATGCCCGTGGTTCTTAAATGCAACTGTATCCTGTTGTACCTTACTGTGACCTTGAGCTGTCTGAAGGCCGCTGTACTCATCGTCAGAATCGTCAAGTTTCTTTCATATTTATCTGCTAAAGATACTGAAACAAAAGCGTAGCATTTGGTTTGAAACGTCAATGTAAATTGTGCTTCAGGCAATCTTGAAAGAAAACCATTTCTATCGATATAAGTATATCAAGCACCGATGAGAAATATCGATATAGATGCATCGTCGAAGCCTTCTCGAAAAGAAAGATCTCGAAGCGGGACGATCTTCGTTTTCTCCAGCGCCCATTACCCAAAATTAATTATGCGAAAGATGGAGAGAGAGAAAAAACTAAGAATATCGACAACGCTGTGATTCAGTTCAAGGCCTCGAAATAAAATGTAGCATCGTTCATTAATATGAATGAGAAGTGCATCGTAATTATGATCATCTCGTTTCCATATTGTATTGAGAAAGACACACACACACACACACACATACATAGTGGCGTACGTACATATAAAAATAAGAGAGCTTTTGTTTTGTTAGACCTAGCGAGGTGTTCCTGCTTTATAAGAATGAAAGAACGGTAACCTCTTATTTGGATTTAGAGAGCCAGACGCTTTCTGCGGCTTTAACCCGTATCCTCCTCTCCTTCCTCTTTTTTCCTTCTTCAATCCTTCTTCGTCGCGTCCTTTTCTTCGCCTACGTTCCCTCTCTTTCTCTTTCTTTCCGTCCTCCTCGTTCTCTTTCTTTCTCAGCTTGAATCAATCGAAACAATGATTCGTCGTGGCCTTGCGATAACGGTACTATGTACTTCACTTTTCAGGCTTATGGCAGCGCGCGGAATTAACAGCCTGTGTGACACAATCGCCGGACACACTTCCTGCTGTATTATTTCTGACACGTGAGAGTCGCTCTAAAGACCATAAAAAAAGGAAAAGAATGCGACGTAATTAAAACAAATTATACATCTGTTCAATTTCTTGAAACTAATGTTACTTTCTGTATGTTTAAACTCGTTTCTGTACTAATTGAAATTAGCGTATTTGAAATGGAACAGTTTGAAAGAGAATAACGCTTCAAGACGATTTTAATCTACCGAAAAGTAAATCGATACAATAATTCGATTGATATTTTATTTTGAATGTCGACGAGGCACCGATCGGTCTGACAGACTAAAAGCACACGTTACTTTCATTCACAAATACGTAAAACCGTTATCGGTTCGCGTGTGTTGCATTTAAAGATACGAATTCGCGTTTGCGAACGATTATCTGCTAGGTTTAAGCTTGAAACGTAGTTTCATATCTAAATGCATAAAGTTATCTAATGGAACGACGCAGTAGTAATTATTTCAAATATTAAGAATATGAATTATAAAAATTATAATTATATCATAGTTTCTATACACTCTATAGACGCTATAGACTAACAAATTACGAGGGCAATGATTAATATATGATAACTTGTAGCTTCTAATCTTTTGCTGACAATATTAACTGAATCGTGCAAAACAGCGCAGAAACTCTTGAATAAAAACACGAATAGAAACCTTCAAATATAACGTAAGATATAATATAACTTAAGATATAATAAAAGACGCTTCTCAGGTTAGGTTAAAAAATTTCTTAGGCATCTCCTCGAGCATCCTTGAATACAGTGACGATAAAGAACAACTGTATAGAATGGTGGCGCGGTTCGATGGCCGCGGACTATGAATCCGCAGAGAGGCCGTACCGCAAGAAAGAAGTTTCCCGACGAATTGTTGGGAACAAAGAGATGGAACACCGAGTCAATACACGACCCAAGGTCATTGCTACCCGTCGCCGGCGCATCCTCGGAATTTCCGATTTTCTTGTCATCCTTTTTTTCCCCGTGCCATGCCGGTGCAGACGGCGTGCGCCGCGTGAGCCCACCTCGCCAATGAATAAGACACGAAGAATCCAGTGAAAGCCCGTTTCTACCCGCGATAGACGCTTTGTTTTCTTTTTTCTTCACCTGCTGTTGATATATGATGCGTGTTATGTACTTACTACAGACGAAGCGTGCAATAGGGAAACACGTGGAACAGATGTCGTACGGTGCAAACTGCGTAACCCTAAAGCGTACAGTTCACTCTCGAAAACTGAGTTGCGCAGAGAACAACTTCTAGTTGCGAAGTTGCGAACAGTCGCACACACGTTTCAGACCGCGTGAGTGAGTCATAACAGTAACTCATGATGTTTACAGACAATGAAACTTATTTTTAAAAATGGTCATGTTTCCGTTCACCTTGTTCCAATACTAAAGACAAAGGATGGAATTTTATGAAATCGAAGGAACGTAGAAAACCATTTGGACGTTTATGTTTCGGTCGTGTTTTCATCGGAGCGACAGAAACCTTACGATATTCGGTAGGATGATAAGATAAACGATTGGATTCTTCCGATACTAAAGACAGATATCGACACCAGAATTTCAGGACATCCGTAGACATTAGATAAAACGAAATAACCATTTATGCGATACACCGAACGTTTATCGGGAATTGAACGACGCATATGCTTTATGTTTCGAAAGCTGAAACGATAAAACAGGAAATTTTACGTCCTACCTTGTATATCCTTTGATTTCTGCTTCGATTTTAAATTCATATGCCGTTTCAAGTATTAGTTACAAACGTGCATATTTATGAACGTGTTTTTACACGCATTCCGTGTAAATGTGTCTTACACGAATCTAATACGCTTAGAAGATCACGAGAGGCAAAAAAAGGACTTAAAACTTGATATACATCGTGGAATTATCGAGAAATGTCGTTTCTTTCGAGCATTCAGGGTCAATAAAGAGGCAATTTGTAGAATGGTAAACAATATTATGTCAAGATAAACGCAATAAAGATCTAAACAGATGATTAGATTAAATACCGATTACGCTTTTGCAAAGGTTAACAGTCAGCGGTAAATGCAATCAATATGAATATTGTATATCTTATCGGCTTTTTCCAATCAGGC
Source organism: Bombus vosnesenskii (assembly GCF_011952255.1). Lineage (NCBI taxonomy): Eukaryota > Metazoa > Arthropoda > Insecta > Hymenoptera > Apidae > Bombus > Bombus vosnesenskii. Next base: position 4,156,613 of record NW_022882944.1, on the reverse strand, counting down.
GTGAAGTTTTCTTTCGGATGATCTCTACGTTAATATCATATAAGAAACATTCTCGTTACGTGGAATGATAACAATTGCAATGAGCTAGATCGTTAATTGCTCGATCGAAAGTTCGTCGAGTGACTTTCGCAGATTTTCCATTCGATATAAATAGCGGAGATAGAATGAAAGAAAACCTTTCAACGACATTATCGCAAAATCTTCCCGCGGGAAATTTAATCGGCGCGAAAGATAATCAGGTTAGAGGAAAATTTCGTTAAGGCTTGCATTCTTTCCATCGATAATTTCACGTTTGCGCGGCCAACTTATCCATTTCTAACTTAACCGGTAACTCTATCGATAATATTAAACTTCTCGGCCGACAGAGCGATCGTGCACGGATTTAAAATAAAGAAGAAGGTGTTTTCGCTAGAAAATTATTCGATCATTTTTATTCAGATGTACACGTGTCTAGAATAGAAATAATTAATCATTTGTCTTATAATGTCGAATAATATCGAAAATTACATTCGTAAAGAAATCTAATTTGAACTCTAATTTCAGTTTCTTACGACTAAATAAATATTATGTAGAATATGATGTTGCATCAACGATTAACTAAATAACTGAATGCTCGCACAAATAACTATGTACTAAAAAAGTCATAGAGCAAGGAGTTAACATCGACCATGAACGTTGAAAACGACGCGATGTTCATTTATTCTTCCCAATTGAAACCGACAACCGAACTAAACCGAACCGATCGTTTTGCCACTGTTGGCGTAGATGTTCGACTCATATTGACCAGCATCCCAAATGGCACCGAATGAACTACTCTATCAGAATCGTAAATTGAAACGATCGTAAAGATTCATGAAGCGTCGTTAAATAACACTTATGTTAATGATCGTTCGCGCACACATACGCGTACGACGACGCACAAAATTGTTTCAATCTAGTAGAAATGTGACAACCGTCGTAATAAAAGCACATGGACACATGGCCGACGGCCAACGATACAAAAATTCTTGCCGATTCTAATTTGGTCCCGTTGTCGAGGTACAATCCTCCACGTTCCACGTATTATTGTTCTCGGCTCCATTGAATAAGGAGTTGCGGCCATCTTCGACTAAACTTCATTCAACGGAGCCAACACATACCACACGCATCATGTGGTAACCCAATACAAACACGTGACAAGCGCGCGATTATTCGGGATGCTGTTACAGCGAAATCACTATCGAGTAGATTAAGCTGAAACTATCGAAGTTCAGCGAGGAGTCGCGTAGCACCTGTTTCAAGGACCTCGGCGAACCTTGCGTTCGTGTACCGTAGCCGTCTAACCAGAAATCAATTTTAATCGATTTCATGCTCGGCCAGCCATCTAAACTCTTCGGTGAACCGAATGTACGTATTTGTTTGGAAATTTTGATACTTTTATCGAGTTCTAGATGGCTACACCATAGACTAAGAGCTAGTACACGATATAACATAATAGGCTTCCCCTTAACCTTTCGCTAACTCGATATAACAGGTAAGGTTAGTATAATAAAGTTGATATAAGCAGCTTAAAAAGTGCTAGTAAATACGCTCTAATTTCCACTAGAGGTCGAACGTACGAGTTCCATACGAATTGACTACAATTCCTCATTTTTTCATTTTTTTTTTTTTTTTTTTTTTTACTGTTCGAGCATTTTCACGCCGACTAATTCGCAGTAGAATTATCGTATCGATACCAAATATGTATAAAACAATCGTTACGTTATAACGTGGACAACGGCAATCCATGCAAATGTGTTGCACACGTATCACGATGCCATTTAGTGAGCCATTAATCGCATGGGTTGAAAATTATCAGGCTCTTATATTTGATACGGCGTAAAACCAAGAAACGAGCATTCTTCCGACAAAGACTATCGACTGCATCGATAAAGAATTTCCGTGACATAATCGAGAATCTACACGCGACCGATAATTCACATGCAGAAGAAAGTGTTCCATGAACGAATCACGTACATGTCTAGATACGTATGTATATTCTTTGCATATTTCATGTATATTTCATGTATTCTTTTTGTATTCATAGAATGTTGTCCATCGTTTAAGTGGCGCCATTTATAAGTTGTCGTTTAAAATGACGAGTGGCTACAGAAGCGTCGAAAACATATTTCAAGCGCATAATAGACGATACTTCTCTAAGAATACAGACGATCGTATATTTCGATAAAAATATTAGTTATTCTTGATTCACAAGGTAAGTCTTCACATTCTACACGATGACTATAGTGCCGGTCAATTACATATGTACGTGTGTGTAGTCGTACAATTTCATTTCGTTCCTGTCGGATTTCATTTCGAGTTCGCAACTTTATTGACGTATATACATATATATATACACACACGCGCGCACACGCGCACATACACACACACAACTGAGGATACGATCGTGATCGACTACAGCGATAAACGACATATCGATAATCTCCATGATGTAAAAAAAGGATGAAAGACGCGCTACGTTGCAGTTCGATATGTCACGCGCGATAATCGATAACTCTCTTCAACGACTAACCCTATACAGAAAAGGGTTAAATAGATGATCGTGAACAGTGGCGTTCGCGAGAAGGCAATCACGTGTTTGACCCACGATCGACGGAACACGCATCGCGGGTCATGCAATACAGTCACGACTCCGCGCGTCATCGCGTGTATTGACAAAATGTTTTCTATTGCATATCACATGCAAGGCGGTACACGGTGATACGGCCTTAACTTGGATTACATGCAGAGACGACGTAGATCAACGTCTTTCGTGATAACAGACCCACAGAAAAAAAAAAAAATAAAAAGGAAAACAGCGAAGGATCACAGTTTTTACAAACATTTGCCAAGTAGCTCACACACGATAATGTTTACGTTTTGCACAATCTGTTTATTCTAGAACACAACGTAGCAAAGTCTCCTGATCTTTACAAAACTGACCTCTTCCTGAAAAACAAGTTTTTTAACTGTATTGATAAAAAGAAGTAGAAGTTCGAGGTGCTACTTCCTGTCTGAAAAAAGATATTTATTATCGACGAATTTACTCAGCAGAAGATAAACAGCACAAATGTACACGTAGAATTGAGCAAACGTTCGTAACGCGATAATGTCGTACGTTTAGAAAAATCAACATGCTCGAACATTGACTAGGGTTCAAATCTTCGCTTGATAAAAGGTCGGAAAATTTCAACGAGAAGGTTCGATGTCAATGGATGTACACTTAATTCAGAATAAGGACACGAAGAAAAGAAACGTAACAGTAAAATCGAATATTTACGACGTTTACGTTCTGAGTCGATTCAGGTATGTGCATTAAATGTGCATGTACAGTCTCCGCATTCGAATTTCACAGTTCGTATCTCGCTATAAAAACTGGAGATAGACGACACGTAACGTACGTGAGCGTAAAAAGATCACCGTTTGGGTACGAATAAATACTATGCGCGACTAACAATATATTGTATAGAAACGAACGTGAAAAAATAAAAAGCAAATGAGAAGTAAAAACAAGGAGATTGCGTATTATACTTTTTCTACAAAGATTCGCAATGTTACAAGCGCGAGGTACGTGGGTCCCAAAAAGCTGTTGATCTCCGGCTAAGTGTAAATAGCGAATGTACGCACTTGGAATACCAAGTGTACCATAAACACAAACATTAGTGATAAGGAAACAAGTGACGTTGCGTCGTTTCCCTCTTTATCTCGTCAACATGGATTTAACACGTTTTACGCGACGATCAAAATATCTCTCGCTGATAATACGATGTAAACATTGAGCCCTGATAGAATTTCGTATGCTACGATTTAATAAGAAACGTATATGTAAATATAAAGTAGGAAGAATACCATTTTATCGTTATTTTTCCTAAGTATTTCAATTTTATTCCAACACGACGCCTTTATGCAGATAGTTCGTAAGAAACATCGTCGACTTACGTTCCCTTTAGTCGTTGTGCAACGACGATATCTCTTCTCCCTTGTCTTCCATCGAATGCACAGGAAGATATGGCTTTAATAAATCACGCAGACCTCTCGAATAGGGATAAGAATCCGACAGTGCATTGTAAGCAATAAACATTTCCATAAAAAAGAAAATTTGATTTCATCAATTTCTCAATACTTTGATCATTTCCATTAGCCCAATTCACAAAACATCTTTAAACTTCATATCGGAAACCTGAGAAAGAAACACATTCTATTAAATTCTATTTCGATGCTAAGCTAAAATAATCGACGGTAGACACGTTGCGGTCCGATATAAAGTGAGAAAGGTAATGCAATCCAGATATCATTCGGCCAGTTATTTCTACGGAAAGTGACCGCGGATTTGTTTCTTTGTTCCTGAACACGTTACTTACCGAGAGAACGCTATCGATCCATGTTATGGTAAACGTAAGATCGCGACTAGGAACCAAAATATTCGAAGATATTTCGTGCACGCAGCAACCGAAAAATTTCAAGCAGACATCCGCAACGGGAGGAACAAGCTCACACGCGATCGTCTAGTGCGTATATTCATACATCCGTGTATTTCCCCCACGAGTAAGGAAAAGAAAGAGAGAGAGAGAGAGAGAGAACAATGACTCTAAAGACGTCGCGTTGCGCGCGTTTTCTTCGCAACAAGTTTTACATTACACGCCGCGGCGTGGCGGGACTGAACGACGAGCAACGGCGTGTTCCCGCTTAGCATACAGATAACTCTTTCGTTGAGCAAGGTGCACGATCGTTTTATAAATAATTCGCGCGGACGTCTAAAAGCGCCAAGATTGTTGAACCACGAGCAAGATTGCATGCAAGAGCAACGAGTAATTATATACAATATAACGGTGCCATGCACACCACGCGAAGGAAGAAACGGACGGCGATAAGAGTGAATGCGTTGCTGCGAATATTTTTTTTCCAATCGCGTTGAAGCTACTGGCGAGATCTTTTACGTTTGAAATAAAAGATTTTGTTAAACAAATTTCGCTCTTATCGTTACGTTAAGATTTATGAAAATTGAATGGCTAATTGGCCATAAATCAGGACTAAATGTGACCGGTTAGCAAGGTAGGCTCTATACCAGGAATACACGTAATCCTAAGCCAGACGACCATAAAAGTAAGTCCTTAATATCCTAAATGCCGGAGTTTTGTTCTATGAAAACAAAAAATGGTGGGGAGAACAAACACGTGAACGTAAATATATAAACCTAACTAAGTACGGCTACTGATTCATGGTAAATAATACAAAAGGAAAACTCACGAATTGCGTAGCGTATATGTGGCGGTGCGTTGGACAAGCGTATGCACGAGTACGAATGAATCATACTTCCGAGCAAATCGTTGTACGACGATTCAATAACCCAGCTGGCTTTTTTGCCGTGCAGATTTACATTTCATCGCGACGACTCGTTGAACATAATTAGTGATCCGCGCGTACTGACAACGTTCGACGAACCGAGATAACCATGATAATAGGAAATCTAAACTTCAAATTCCAGCATTTCGACTAGCTTTCTAAAACGTATTACGAAAGACAAGTACTACATTATCAAATCGATGAGCACAAAGCGAATAGCCTCTTTCCTATTAGAGGTCGTTGTTGGTGGTCAGCGTTTTCTTTCATTCTTGTTCCCCCTAAACTCCTCCTTCCTTGTATCCACATATATATCTGTATGTATTCCAGACTCGAGTAAACATATACATATCCGTGGTTATATTTACGTATAGTATGTACGGCTTCGACTATTGGCTCGTCAACTATGAGTAAAATAAAAAAAAAAAAAAAAAAAGGCGATGCACTACGTAAGAGCGACGAAAACACTGCGTCTTTCTTTCCTTCTTATTTACCTCGTAAATACATTAGGAGAAAAATAAAAAGAATAAGCAAGGGGAGATATGCGGGTATCATTTTATCGATACTTGGAATAGCCGCGAACTTAAATTTCGTGTAAAGATGACATGTTCCAGGTACATGTCACAATCAAGCGTAACCCATTGTTTCCGATATCTATCGCAGCGAACGTTCGATTTGAAACGTTTCAATTATATGCGTGGAACAGTGAATGGACTTCGTATTTATCCGTGTCCCTATTATTCCAAGCAATGGCCACCGGACAAGCAGACCAATGGCGCGTGGCAAGGACTTCAAATACAATCCGGAATATATGTTCCAGATAAAGAATATAATCCAATCTGTAACGAAGCATCGCGTTGGAATCAGTAGAAAAAAGCCAGTATCGTGATCTAATCCGTTCGTCTGATCGCTTTGAAAAAAAGAAATAATGTTTTTTTAAATACACATTAGAATTGCTATATCCTAAGTCTTCAGTTTGGTTTTTTTTTTTTAATTACGTAAACTCGCAATCTTCTGTTGTACAATCGTTACAATGCAAAAAAAAAATGAGAGAACGATTTGAAAAAAAAAAGCGAAGTCAAGTTGCGTAGGTCACGCACGTACAACGAACCAGCGCAGCGGTAGAGTGATAAATGATAGCGAGGTTTTTGATCGCAAGCCCGCCGAGCCCCACTACCATGAGAGCCGAGTTTAATCAAGTGCGTGCGAAGAAAATAATATGTGCGTTAGTTTATAGTTCGGTAATAAAGAACGTTTCTAACGGAAGTTTACTCGTGTCGTATAACTGTACGAATTATGAATGGGAATCTTCGTGTAGTTTGTCACGTTTTACCAGCTATTATGACTAACTAGAAATAAGTTCCTGGAATTAAAGGTCGTTCGTAACTTTACCCGATGTTGCAAGATTTTCTTTCACGTACGAGAACGATTATAATTAAGTACAATCACCGCTAAACATTTGGCAATATAGTAATTTTAGCACGCATATTTAGCAGAAAATCGTTAATAAATTACCATAGAAATACGTCCGTTATATTACCGAATACGCGTAAAAATAGCGTATAAAAAGAAAACCGAAACTGGACGTTATTTATAGATCCCTATAAAAGTGTCACAATTGTTTTCGATTATACTTTTTCGGTATATTTGATAAATATAGATCAGAAAAGAATGTTACATAAATAACTGCCGTTCGATAATTTATTGTTAATTATTAAAAAGTTATAAGAAAGATAGGAAGATAGCGATAAAAAACTTCAGGTAACTATTACACGTAACAATAAGAATAATAAAGTTTATTTGTCAACTCTATTTCGTTTCAATGAATTTTTCGTATCAACTTACTTAATATAATTTTTCTTACGGAATTCTCTATGCAAGTCTAATAATATGAGACCTAATTACAACTTTGCAGACTAAAATACTGTTCCTCTCATACGTCATATTCTTAATACAACTATAAAAGACCACTGTTTATACAGTATTTTATTTTTCTTATTTATATTCGTAAAACTTACTCAAAAAGTTTGGCCGGCAAAACTTATAATACCCATCCAGTATAGGCGAGGGTTTACGCTTGCGTACATGTATAACGTAAACGCGTAGAATATAACCCCTCACCTTATCCCAACCGCTAGCGACTCAGCAGGGATAAGTTTAAAGATTGTAAGAGGCATTGCCCTGACTGGCGTGGTCGCCAGCGAGCAGAGCCTCTGCTGGGAAATGACAGAAGAAGAAAAAAAGCAAGAGAAAAACAAGACCCCCTCGGAGCGTTCTGGAACATGCGTTGGCCAGCCTGCTAGATGGTTCTATCGCGCGCAGCCCAGCTGACAGCCCAATCAGCTGTAAACGTACACAAAAGCGTCGTCCAACAGGTCTATGGAGGACGCGTTCATGGAAACAGAAAATTCGATGCGTTTGCTTGCTTGAAATATTCGACGACTATAACAGAATTAAAAAAGACTTAAAAAATTGGCTATATCGAAGCGTAACGCGTTACGGACAGATAATAACAACAAGCCACTAATTAGTCATAATTATACTGGAATTCCCACTTTTAGAAAATTTAAATAACTGTGTATAACGATTAGAGAAACGATCATTACAGGTAGTGCTTTTATTCGAGAGTATGTATTCCGTGGAACTTCTTTTATACATAATACACGAATACCTAAAATATCGGTATCGTGTTACTCAACGTGTATATTTTGCTTTGTTCGGTGGACGTCCAAGTTTAAGACTAGAACTACGGGACTTGTATCAAGGAAATCAAGATGAAGAATTTATAAAAAAAATATAATATAAAACTACAAATTATAGATGCATCGTTGTACATTATAAAATTTCTATAAAGAATTGCGAATTTCGAGCAGTCTGGTAGTCCTTGTATTAATATCACGGAAACACTTCCTCGTAAAAAAGCAAAATTGGTACAATAGTGTAAATATCTTAACATCAAACACAAGATAATAAATAATATGAACCTAAAAGAACTTTTGTTATTGAGGCAGAAAAAGCTCATACACAAAATTAATTACATAAAATTAACTAACAACTTTCTAGGGAATTACTTCTAGGAAATTTTTGGGTAAATGCTTCTTTATAAATAAGAACAGAATTAAAGTGTATCGTAAAAGTATATTATCATTCATTCATGAAAGAAAACAAAAGATTTGTATTTGTTAAATGGTGTAAGAATATTTTTGCAGAGTACTGTACACATGGTAGGTGTATATTGGTATGGCCAATAGCATGGTTACGAAGGAACGAGCGAAGAACTTTCGTTGCGCGAATCAAAGTGACTGTATAGCAGCTTGGTTTGGTCGCTGTTGCCTGGCTAGACAGGAATCAAGCGAGGCTACACCACTGCAGCTTAAATAAACACCGGGAGAGGAACAAGCGCGGCGCACAGCAGCAGCTTCGAGTTTAGTTAATTCGGGTCATCGTCCTTCGTAACTCGTCGCGCATATTTAATTTTCCATGTAAAGCGTCCTGTGGACGAACGCATCACGCGGATGTCGCTTTCAAAGCGAATTGCACCTTAATATGCACTTTGTGTATATGGACACCGTCCACACACCAAACGGTTCTCGGGCTATTAAATTCGAAAGGCGCTCGATCGACTCGAGAAACCCGTAGTCAAATTATACTCAATCGGTACAAGTACAAGGAAAATAGATATATATACTATTCCCTTTTAGAGAATTTCTGTTGACAGTATGATTTTTATAGTAAGAGACAACTTATATCATCCATTTACTAAAAGACACAACTAGGAAAAGTCCATTTTTCAAGAGATCGTTTTAAACTTAAAAATTATTAATAATTCCATTATCTAGTAATAAAAAAGAATTTCTTTTCTTTTATCGTTGGGATAAAACAGACTTTGGGTTTTGAGGATATTTAATAAAATAACTACTAAATAGGGAATTGATACAATTTTTACATTGTAACATTCCTTTCGTTAAATAATTCGATATTAATAAGTAAAGTAGTATCGTTTTTATAGAAAAAAAATTTAATATTAGTTAAATAAAATAAAAGATTAATAAAAAATAAATGAAAGATTAATTTTTGTAGATACTTCAGAATTGACAATTTTTTAGATGTCACTCTTTTAACAAATCGACGATACGTAAATGTTGATGTAAACTTGGCCAAATATTTACGATAGAAAAATCGATCGAAGTTTGGTGGTCTCGGGTAGAAACACCCAGAGGGAAGAAGCAAAGCGTTACGTCAATTCCCTCTACCACTTATTGTTAGCCTTTACCACAGGTACTATGCTGGATATTATGTATGTACGGTTTTTTCAGAGCGATCGAAGCCATTCTGTACGTACGCGTTCACATACAGCAGAGAGAAGAAATGTCGCAAAAGGGTACCCGCGTACTAAAAGATAACAGTTTGAACGTTTTTAAGACGAGGCGGTTGAATCAGCTGTGAATGTGTACAAAACAAGACGGCGCGCATTATCTTGGTGAGATTGCCGGTTAAGTATCAAGGAAATTATCACCACTGACGCGGAATATTACGATGTCGTTGACATTGTAAGTGAGAAGCAATTTAAAAAATTTGAATAAAAAAAAGTCGACGAATAAAAATGTATTCGAAAAAGAAACGAGGTATACATACGAGAGGCTGATGGAAATTTAATGAGATGTTAAATGAGTGTAAACTAAGTGTACAATGATCAATTAACAATGGAATAATAGATTCTTGTCCTACGCACACGTGCGGACGTGACGACAGAGCTATTCGATATGGCAGATTATGCACTGTTACTAAGCGAAGAAAAATTGTAATTAAAGTGTACCATCAAGGTAGAAACGAAATGGAATGAGTCGATTGTAAAATTTCAGATAAACGAAGTAACGGGAAAAATCGTATGGAAACGCCACACAAAATGACGGCCCTGATCTTCTCGTGGAAGGCAGCTGACAGGCCCCCGTCAGCTGAGAGCGTACACAAAGTCCAATGCCGTATGCGCACGTACTTTTAATCTGCGGCCTATTTCCAAGGGAGAGTTCACTGTCGTGCAAAATTCATATACGTTTGCACAACCCAAGATGATACTATTGTAATCACCTGAATGATTGCACATCAAATAAACAAACTTAAAGAAGAAAAAATAGTATTGCGTCGTTCCAAGCACAGGCTGACCGAATGAAAACAGCATGGACGTTTCCTCGAATCGCGTTTCAAACATACTATTATTTGTAAAAAAATATTAACTCGAGGTAATGTACGAAATTGAAAGTTTTCGACGAATAACGATCCTTCGATTCGACGCAGATATCGTAAATAACAATTCCTGTGATAAATGCATCTATTGCACTTTCAATTGTCCAGGATACATTCGCGTACTAAATCATGTTTCACGGGACAGAGGAGATCACATAGAAAAATAGCAGTGGTGTTAAAGGAAGTGTCTGTGATGTTTTCAAAGCAAAGAAAAAACGTGTGCATAGATGAAGAGGGTGCATCGAAACAAGGGTTTACGCACCTCCATATGCATCCGTGGCCGCGGCAACGAGCGACGATGTGTGTCCTCGGCCTCTTCTCCGTCTCGAGCTTTTGATCACGGATCACGGTTTCTTCGTCTTCGCGAAATGCCACAAACAACGACGACGACAACTCGTTTTGATCATCACTAACGCGAAACAGTCGCATCCAGCGAGCACCGTACTGCTGATCGGCTCGGCGTCGTTCGATTTATTTCGGTTCGTCCGCAGGCGGGACGGTATACGATGACCTATGCGCATGCGCTATTTGCGTTCGTCTATCTCCGGACATCACCGCCAGATATCGCTTATGAACAAATGCGTGTTACCTATCTTCTATTTTTTATTACATTACCAAATGAAACGCGGGAGATTTCAGGATGTTCAAATGAGTAAACAAGTAAAGTACCGCAGCATTCGAAGCATTTGATTCGTGTGTGACTGTAAGTAACTTGAATAAACTTATATATTGCACAAATGAAACGAATGAAAATTTTAATCGCATAGATGTACTACATGCTCGTATTTTCATAGTTTGAAAAAAATATGAATACTGATTGTTTCGTGTAGCCCATATATTTTCATGCGCGTGGGCAAAACGTTTACTTTCACAAGACAATCTGTATCGTATGCGAATAGAAACAGGAATGCAGAAGAAGGAAAGGTACTTTAATCGCGAGCTTGAAAAAAGGCACATTAAAGCTCGTTTTACAATATTTCATCGTTTAACAATTTTTCTCCTTTTTTTCTTCCATTTAAAAATGTGATTCTAATTTAGGTCGTGTTTCACTTTCGTGTAAAATCACGAAAAAACGCATTGCATGTTTGTTATCTGTCTGGAAAAAATATATATGTATGTTAAAACTATGTAGGAAAGCTACCTTTATTACTTCTTTCATTTCTTTGCGCAATTCTATTAGCTATTACATATCTCTGACAAAACTATTACAAAAGTTTACTATGCTGAATGTTTTTTTGTAAGAATATGTGAATGGCTTTCACACATATCTTAGTATTATAAAGTAAAAAAGTCGAAGTCGAGAACATAAGAAAGTACGGAAGTTCAAGAAATGAAAACGCTATCAATCATATAAAAACAAAACAATTTTAACGATTCGAACTTTATTCGAATCCTTCGATTTAATAAAGTTAATAACTATCCATTTAATGGAATATAAATTTTCGTAATGCTCTTGCGCTCTTAATTCTCTAGAATTTGTTAAACAAATTTCGCGAATTGCTATAACGTAAAAAATACGTTTAAAGACACCATTCATCTCTTTTTTTTTCGGGCAGACCTACAATTTTAAATGCTCCATAAATGCGCTATGTCTGCCACCCTCTCCCTCTTTCTTGATACATTCTACATATTTATTTTTTACTGATCATTCACACGATCAACATTTCTCTCGACTTTCACCATACAAGCGCAGCATGAAGGATAACAACAAAGCAGTAGTACATAAAAAACTTATTTTTTACGTTTGTTTATTCAATATGTATTTTCTTATAAAGTGACGTCCTACTAATTAAAAGTAAATGAAAAAAAGTTCACCAAACAATAGTTAATATATTCATTAAAATTCTTCGTCTCATTAAGGCAACTAATTTGTTTAGTTTCATTTTACATATCTAGAGTAAATGATATATAAAGTATATGTAAAACACTAATATATGGTTATTTTTATTTTCTTGTTACAAGCCTTACATATTTAGAATATAATATGTATACTTTGTATATATACTCTTGTAATAAAATTGGTTATTTCGTATTCGATTCTAGAGATAATAAATATATCTAACGTGTAATGTTAGTACAAGAGAAGTGCGTGCAGAGGGTGGCAGCAGGGTGCGCATTTGGGAGTGCTATTGTTCCAGGGATCGACCAATCCCCACTTTCTATATCGTCTCACATAGTGACATTTAACTGTATTGCTTTAGTGTCCACAGAGCACGCTTGTTGTTGTTGTTGCTGTTGCTGTTGCTGTACCTGCTGTTGTACCTGTTGTTGAACTTGTTGTTGCACTTGTTGTATTGCTTGAAGCTGTATTGTTTTTGTATCTACAGTGCACGTTGTTTGTTGCTGTTGAGGTTGCTGCTGCTGCTGCTGTTGCACTTGTTGCACTTGCTGTTGCTGCACTTGTTGTTGTTGCACTTGTTGTTGCACTTGTTGCTGCTGTACCTGTTGCTGCTGCTGCTGCTGTTGTTGTTGCTGCTGCTGCTGTTGTTGTTGTTGTGCTTGTTGAGCAGCAGCTTGTGCAGCTTGTCTCTGTTGTTGCCGAAGTATGCTGGGCGGGGGATCCATGTGTTGGCGTTGATGTAATAACAAATGATTCTTCTGATAAAACGCTTTTCCACATTTATCGCACACGTGTGATCTTATATGGCAGCTACCATCCGTATGACGTCTTTGATGTTGAGACAGGCCATGTTTCTGCGCGAATCCACGACCGCAATCGGGACATACGTGTGGTTTTGGTTTCGGGCCTGTTCCTACAGGTGGTGATGTTTGTGTTGCACCATGCATATGGCTGACACCGGGATTTCCGATGGGTCCATTCATCTGTAAACCCTTTGATTGTATACGCATTTCGTATATTATGCTAATGTTGATAATACCTGATGAGTTCCAGAAGTGTTGGGTGTAAGGAAGTGTCCAGGAGTTTGTTGGAAAGCAGCTGCTAACCCACAGAGATCTGTTACAAGAGTACGATCACCAGAATGTAACCTTAAGTGCAGGGTAAGAGCTTCCCGGTTTGAGAAGTCCAATCCACATTCCCTGAAACATTAAATTTAACATATGCAGAAGATTTTAATATAGACAGACATACACATTTAAACTATATGTTATTGAAATTATTGTTTACCTGCACATAAGAGATTTTTCGTCTGTGTTCGTATTATTGTTATGTATCTTCGAATGGGTTACCAGGTCTGTTTTTCGAGGAAATGCTTCTCCACAAACAGTACAAGCAAATGGAGTTTCTCCTGTATGTAAGCGCATGTGTGCTAGTAGTGTTCTCTTTTGAAGAAATTCTTTCCCACAAACAGTACACGAATGTGGAACTCTGCCATGCAAACGACCATGATTCACTAACTCAAACTTTCTCTGGAAGGTTGCTCCACAGTCGTGACAAACAAATGGATGTAAACTGCCATGGAAGCGCGAATGCATTGTTAGGTGATCCTTTTGAGAAAATGATTCTCCACATTCTTCGCAAACAAAAGGTCTCTCCCCTGAGTGGAATTTACTATGTGTCACTAAATGACGTTTTAAAGGAAATGATCTTCCACACTCTTGACAAACAAATGGACGATCTCTCGTATGTACTCGTGTGTGCGTTACAAGGTGGTGTTTTAGTGTAAAAGACTTTTTACATTCTCTGCATTGGTATGGTCGGTCCGCACTGTGAAGGAGAAGGTGGGTATGAAGACAGTGTTTGTGTGCAAAACTTTTACCACAATGAACGCAAACATGAGGTCGTTCTCCTGTATGTACCCTTGCATGTGTTGTAAGGTGATGTTTTAGAAGAAATGACTTCCCGCATTCTGAACAAGAATACGGTCTTTCTTTTGGTACTCTGACCTGACTTCCCATATCTTGTTGTTGCTTGACCTTTGTTTCGATTTGTGTAGTGTTCACATGCGTTAAAACATGCCCAAAGTGAGCCGTACTATCTGTCTGGCTCGTTGCCACATTGTTAACATTAGCTTGGTTTGAAGCAGCTGCTGCTCTTTTCATTAAAATTTCATTGCACTCTTCTGCTGTGAGCTGTAGTGGTCCAAGAGGTGTCATGAAATGCTTACTCATAGCGTGTTTATCAGCTGTAGTAAAAACTAAAGTATTTGAAAAAAGAGATGGTGGGGGTGTTGCATGCGCAGCGTCACAATTACAACCTCCCTTGTCGCATGTTAATGAAAATACATCGTGATGTTTCTTAGTACGAACATGTGTGCCGTGTGTTTGATTATGAGCTCCAGCTGTATGATGCGTCGTCGGAGTCTGTTGACAAGTTTCATTCATAGTGAACATGGGTCTACGATGTGTACTATTGGCAACTTTAGTTGGTTTAATGTCGATCTGTATCTTTTGGCTGGATCCTTGGTCCTGATTATTATTCACAGCATAACTAATATTTGTAGTAAGTTCACCCTGTGCATTTTCTCGGGTTTCTGCTCCAGGTCCACCAAAGGACCAAGCATACCCAAATCCTGTGCCTACGTTGCCAGGAGTGGTGCACATGTTTGACAGAGGAGTAACGGAGGGGGTGGGCTGGCTGGACGCACTGCTCGTGGGCCCCTCCGTCTCTGTCAACGTATTGTCGGCACCATTTCTTTCCACTACAACAAACTGGTCGGCGGGAAATATTTTGAAAGGTTCTAAATAAACGTACCCGTCACACTCCAGTATCTCAGCTGTGGGTTTCAAAATTGAGAATCATATCTGCCTGAAGCGGCTCTAAGTTACTATATTTGATCCTTTGATATTAATAGACAGCTTATGGATAATCAAGATTCATAAAATAAAATATGGAAGGTGATTAACACCATGTGTATGTCATCTGTCACATAAAGTATAACAAATGCTTGGTGTGTTCCCAAGTGTTGCTTTGTCAGACTTAGGAACACACAGTGTTTAGGTGAGGCGAGAGTGCCTGAAGAATTAGAGCAGGCGGCAGAGGGGGCCTGTGCGCTGTAAACCAGGTTCCGTAAATCTAGAGCCGTTCTCGTATTGTTGTCACCGCGCCACCGCGCGCCAATGAAAAAGATATAGTGGTCGGTTGATTTTTCAATATATTTGAGTTCGTAAGTTATTCTTCGTTTCGGTGTTCGGGCCCGCGGCGTCCACGGGTCTTGAAAGACAACCTCCACCTTCCTCTCACGGCACTCCCACACGCTCACTTACACTTCACCTTCTTTTCTCGTATTTCGCGGCACTGAACCTATACTTTGACATACATACACGAGCGGCCGATGGTCATTAATTTTACAGAATTGCATATTTTATTGTCCATACAAAATAGCCTCATATATCGGCCATTTTATTTGTAAACTACCAAAAAACAATGCTGCCAATGCACGCGCGGTTTTGGAGGGAGCAAACCTGGCATAGCGTCATCGAGTACTTCCGTACTGGCAACACTGTACCGCCGACGCGATTTCTTCCACCATATTTAAATGTTCACAGGTTACAAGTTATTACTCTTCTTTCCAACAATCTTTTTATTACTCGTTCGTCTCTTGACAAAATGTTATATTGAAATTTTTTCATATGACGATGTTTCATTATGAAATTTCTATGTGCAATTACTATAGCTACAAGTGGAAAGTGAAAGGTCTATTTTAACATAGCGATAACCCATAATTATAGGTTTCGTAGTAATCAATTATCTACTTCAGGATGTAAAGGGGAAAACAAGTATGAGGTGATTACATCGAGTGTCAACAACGCTAATTACACTATAACTACTTTCCACGTGTGAAAATAATTATCATATAATAGATATAACCATTATTCACTTTTTTAAATTAATTTTTCCGTATACAGATAATGTTATTAAATATCAAACTTCGGGTATCACATACAAAGTTAAGTATATATAACTAAAAATTGTTACTCCGATAAAAATCATTATAAATTGCATTTATAATGTACTTCATTCGTAATGTTTTATGTACCATTGTTTTAGTATATTGTATCGTAAGAGATTTCCTGAAGCGTTTTCTAAACAATCAGCTTACAAACAAAAGGAAGGATGATTTTTGTGCGGTAATTTTTCGCTATGCACGCAAATAGTTCCATAATCGATGTGAGGTCAATATCACGGACGTAGATTCTTGTGAACGTGATCGCTTTCGTCATTTATAGCTTATAGCTGATATCTGGCGAGTTATGAAACGTGGGGGCATCTAGGTGGCACGGGGACAGAAACAGCGTCGCCCGCCGCTCGGTTGGTCATCGTCGACGCAATAACGCGGACTCAGCAACTGATAAGCAATCCCGCACGTTAATGGCTCGCGCTCACGACTTGGCAAAAAGCCAGTGCGTGTTGGCGGAATGAGAATCTTACAGCCACGTCCATTCATTTTCTTCTTCTATCTCTTTCTCTCTGTGTTAGACGTAACACGTTGGATTAAGTGCTATCTTTACAAACTTTTACTCATCTTCACACTCAGGCGCTAAGCACATCTTCAACGTTTATTCACTTCTATGCTCGTTTATCTTTAATTAGTGTCGATTACGGTGCTTTATTTTTTTGCAATCACTTCTTAATATTGTCCCTAAAACATCATGGATATTTTTGTAAATTGGTAAATATATAGACAAACAATTTCACTTAATTGATGTACGTGAAATATTTCTTTCGTTAATTAATAATTAGAGAGATGAATATTTTAAAGATTAATTTTTTTATAACATTTCAGTGACATTTTTGTCCCAAAGACATTCTTTGAGTAGATAGTTAAGATAGTTCATCCTCGTTAATTTATATAGGATAATATATTACTGTAACACAAATGAAATGGTAAGTATGAATTTTAAATACTCCTGAGAAAGAAAATATTTTTTACGATATATACGATATCTATTTAAGACATTTTCACGGAACAGTCAACGTTAGCCATCTTCATGTTTCAGAAGCTATGCCTGTTGCAGTTACAGTAGTTTTGTCTGCCAGAAAGTAGTGAGAATTTTTACGAACGATTTGCACGGATTATACCAGCCTGACAAGATGATTAAAAAGACCTGCGCGTTCGCTTTAGCATAGCGTGACCCCTTTTTGGCACAGTAAATCCCGCAGCTTCTTATTCCACCCTTTCAGAAAAAAGTTTGCCCACCCCTTGGTTAACTGGTAAACGCCTCGAGCTGTCTGCACGCGCACCTGCTATGTATATCGCCCAGCCGTTTCTTACCACGCGACCACGACTTATGTCCTCTACTGATAGATAACTTTACAGAGTAAAGAGAGAATATTGTTGCATTTCGATGGAACAATATTGGACAAACTACCAAAAAAGAAAAATTCTTGATTTTCTTTGTAAGTACGTTTTATAAATATCGAGAGAGGGAAATTGCATCACTTTATCCTGTTTGTTCTCTATTAAAATCACCTACTCTTTTTGTGTACGGTCCGTGTCAGCTGATTACCATGCAGTCTCACACGTGACTTGATCTTGGAATAAGACGGATGCGTGAGGTGATTGCGTTATGTTCATGGATTCACGATCCGTTCGCAACATAGATTTCTTTGTCGAACAGACGCAAGATGGTTCAGGATTTACGATTATTCGATGGTACTCTCGGATAGAATTTTCTATAAACTCTCTTTAAGTATACGAAAGTCAATATATTCTTATGAAGAGCAATCACATTCGCTGGTACTCTGTTACTTGTATTGCAATACGTAATGTAATAATTAAGTCAACGTTTCTAGATTAACTTAGTTTAAACTAAATTGTCAAAGACGAACTTCTCAAATTTCTTCACGGCACAATCGATTCCAACAGTAGTAATCGAAAAACTATTCTCCAGGTAGAAAATAAATTTTTTCCATAAATATTCTCGGATACAGAACAGTTGGATGAACAATTTTCGTGGTAGAAGCCGTGAAGACGTTTCGATGCTGCAATTTGTAAGACAAATGCGTTGTTCACCTAACCATCTGTTAAGTATGTTTCGTCGTGAGATATGTTCAGATCCGACGATCGAGGGTTACAGATCGCCAACGATGGGTAGCCTTTACCGTATCATCTCTCTCTCTCCTTTCTCTCTCCCTTCTCTCCACCTCTCTCTTTTCTTTTTTCACGAGGAAACACGAGCGTAGAGACAGGGTGGAGACCCGAATCCTGAAGCAGTGGACCGTGAATGCGATACCAGGTTTGCCATGCTTCGGTGTGGGGGTGGTACCGTCAAACAACCGTTCGTCGACCATCCCTTCGTAGTGCAAATCCCATCCTCTGCAGGTCAGTTGCGATCTCTATATATATATCAATTATACTACGATATACACTGTAGCTTTTTCAATAACAGTTTCAATTTTCCTTAGAATAATAACAATCGGTGATCATTATCGTTAGATAAAAGTCATCAGAGGAAATGGGAAATACGATACCATATTATTTTATTTTTATTCTTATTCGAATAAATAAAATAAAATTTATTTTATTGTTATTTCGATGGGTCTTACCAGTAAAATAGATGTAAAAGTAGCAGGTTCACAGAGGTACTCGATAGACTAGACTAAATCTAAAGGAGTTATATACCTTAGTCCGTTCGAAATCAATTTGTCACTCAAGGTCACTTCCCGGACTGTGAACGACGTCAAAGTGAACGGACATCGCGAATATGCACGAGACAGTGCTTTGCGCTTTCCGCCTTCGAAACAAAGGAACAAACGTGCAGCAAGAAGATAAGAGATAGAGTGAGGAAATAAACAAACGATATGGTGAGATTTACTTTTCAACGTCTTAATTAATTCCATTGTAAGAAGGTAGCAAAAGTTTCTTAACTGATGTTTTTTTAGAATGTACATACTTTGAAATGCAAGACTACTAATCACAGTTGCGATAATGAAGAAGTTATGCAAGTTCTAATACTTATTCATAACATAACTTTATACGATTACGTCTCATCATCTGTAGGCAACGAGCGTGACATATGAACATAAACACATGGTTGCTTTGAAGACACATGCTACTTCTGTCATTGTTTAGAAAAACTGAGGCGTTAGCGATTACAAAAGAAATGTAGATTAGAAGAATAGTTCCGACATCATCACCACATGAAATGCACCTGACACAGGAGTTAACCGTGAGATTAGAGTGCGTCAAGTTGTATGTCAGCCCCCATTCGAAGACACAAAGCTGCCTGTTAAACCGGTAGAGCAAGGTAATTAGAGTTTTGTGGTTGCAGACTATGTATCAGCGGCGTCTTTTTTTCTTGGCTTAATTAAAAGATGATTACCTAACGAGGGTCATCGATACTCTCAGTCACTAACGAGCTCCTCTGTCGCTGAGAACATCTATATAGTCGAGCTATAATTTCGAGATTTCTATCTGACCATGGAACGCCATTTGGGGCCATGGGTTTGCCTAAAAATGAATGTATCGGTATCCGTGTCTATGAGGCTTACGCTATGGGGCAATTAGTTATCCTGCATTCTTGCCCTAATTCGTCTAGCTTTTAGGATCAGTCAAAAGTGATTTTCTTTTCACTGTTTCTCACCCTTTTTCTTTCACTTTTTGCAATGACAAGTGAAACTAAGTTTGAAACGAGTGCATGGTAGGACGAGATCTAAAACGAGGTATTAAAAAAAATGATGTCCAACGAAAGGGCGAAATGTCTCCGCGTCCATATATCGCGATCAATCGTTTCCACGCGATAGATCACCAGTCACGTGCCGCTGCGTGCCGGTTCATCGATCACGATTAGTCGTACGACCTGCCAGAAGTTCATCGATTTTCGAGCCACCCTGAAATCAACTCGTGTGACAACAATTCATGCGTTCAGTGGTCGAAAACGATGCACCCTGTCCAATACGCGTTTTGCACGAGGCGATAGGAAACAAACACGATAGGATATATGGTTGATTCGATAAAAACACGACTTCTTACATATTAAATATTATATTATTCTAGATAAGACAAAGATTGATCGAACTAGATTACTATTATCGTCTTATAGGAATCAAACATTCGACGAGAGGAACGTGAAACGTTTATTGGACTCTGCAAACCGATACAACCTTTTGATCTCCAATCCGTGTCTTGGATCGTAGATGCATCGCATATTTGAATTCCCAAAAGACCGGTGCAACGACATTCTCTGCGATACTGAACCGAATATATGTATTTACAGGACTGAACTCTTGAGCAGAACTCTTTGTTCTCCTTCATATAAAATTCTGAGCGGTCTCCCGGGTACTTTGCCGATCAGTTCACTGCTCACTTTCGAATGTATTCGCTAGGGAATTTCGGGTTATGTTTTCCATTCTCGAGAGCGGAAGCGTCGGCCTCCTTTGATCTGACGACCGGCAGCGTTAGCTTTTAAGCTTGTAAAAGCGACGAGCAGATGGTTATGATAACAATAATTTGATCGTCGATATAGTCAGCCTTTTTGCACGCACGTGTCAATGTAGTATTTTTATTTATATAGGGTATATTAAAGTTTCATGGTTCAGAAATTGTGTATTAGGCATGGCATAAAAGACTTTAAACGATGACCGATCGAAGAATTTGAGCATTTTCTTTGTAAGCATATTTTCTAGAATTATTTTGGTACGATTTGAAAGCACGTGGTTTGTAGTGTCAAGTCAAACAGTTAACCGGTTGCGTATTTGTCGGGAAAGTACGAATTCTCAAAGCGGAGAACCGGCTCCCTTCGAATCGATCGAGAATTAATCCGACTGCTATCACGTCTCGCAAACGTCACTCCATTGTCTCATTGTCCATTGGAGTGAGAGATAGCGATGGAGCAGTAGAGAGCGAGAGATGACTTTCCTTCGTTCCTATCTTGCCTCCTTTTGAGATCCCGTCTCGATCCTATTGGAGGCCAAGGGGATTCTCTGTTCTTCTATGGGCAACTAATGCCATCGAACGAGAATTGAGGCTACGACCTGTATCCACGACTGGTTTCTCCGATTGCTTTTTATCGCTTTTTCCATATTTATTCATCGACTGTACCAATTAAGTTCCCGATCTTTCATTATATATAGTTAATGCTCCATTGAAAAAAAAACGAACACCAAATAAATCGAGACTCAATTTTATAATTTAATTTATAGTTTCACCGTTTATTTATTAATAATATACAGGGTGATTCAAAGACAGTTTTCTCCTGAACCCCTTCTTTAAATTCAGTATTGTTCTTACGTTAACTCGACTTAAAAAATCCAAAGTGGCATTAAACTAATTTTCATATACATACTCTTTATTAGTCGATGCTTTTAAACAATCTACACTCTATGTAAAACTTAAATACGAGCAGAGTATTTTTCACATGCTTCTTAGTCGTGTCTCCGTAGATGGGTCCCGATTATCAGATTATCAGATGGGTTCTCGATTCAACCGGTTTAGCTCTCGTTCCTCGGTCAACTCGGCCCGTTCTGTCGGCCGTTATCAGCGAAACATTAAGCGGACAAAGAACAGAGGGCCGCTACAGACTATAGATCAGATCGTCCTCGGTGATCAGGGTTCATACATGGAGATTCCTCGAGTGTATCCGCTGAAAAAGGGCGTCATGCATGGCTCGCACCAGGGTGTCATCTGCACCCTCTGCAGCTCGACCAACTCTGTCGACGATCTTCACGGTCAATATAACGGATGTCGTAAAATCAATTAGTGGCGAATTGTGCCGCAGCCCGGATCGTGTGCACCATATACGCGGCTCGTAAAGTTCCTCTTTTCTCTATGATCTTCTCGGGGAACTGCGTGTTCCCCGATCACCGGTTCCACTCCGTGATCACTTCTCACCGGAGGGTGGTGCAGGAACATCCACTTGCCACGTATCTTTGCTTTTCTCATTTTTAACCACCAATGTTCTATTATAATTTCGCATATTCTTCGTGTGTCGTTTAGAAATTGTATTTGAGTAGCTGCTTTCCTATGATTTTCTTACTGTCTACTTTGAAGTTAGCCGAGCTCTTTGATTAAAGAGAAGACACTCTCCTTGCTTTAAGCCGAACCAATTATTTTGAAAATATCAAAATACAAATCTAAATGTATTAAAATTCTTTCTGTATCGAAGCAATCTTCCAATCGTTTCAAATCCTTCGCGTCTATAGAAAAATGCGAAACAGAACAGCAACAAAGAGAGGTATGTTTTTATAATAAACAATAGATATCGTTGGTTGGGCCAAACATTGCGTTCCGGCATGACTCGAAGCTATACAGCAATTAGTAGCGTCATATTGATTCGCTTAAAATTTTTCGTATGTCGATTTCACGCCGCTCCGACAATAGCTTGGCTAATACCAGCTTTTGAATGGGCCGATTGGTCTTACAAAGACCCGTGGCTTTCCTTTCTGCCGCGTTTCAATGTGCAGTAAATATTATCAGGTAGATACCGCTACGGCTGTTTTTTGGTGAATTGATGAGATTGCCAGTTCATTTCTTCTGCCTTTCGTTCGCTTTCTTTCCTATTCCCATTCCTTTCCCGTCGTTCTTCCACGAAACCACCCCCGCATGAAGAAGCTTCGACGACATTCGGACAAATCTTTGGGACTCGACGCCGTAACCAATTCGAAAGAATTTCCCGTGACGACCGCTTCATTGTGTGTGTTTACAAGCTAGACGATTTTCACGTTGTCAAAAGGTTGAAATATTTTTAAGAAATACAATGGAAATTTGTTATTAGGTAGAGGCAAACGCATCGACGGAATAAATGGTTTAAATGTCGGCAATATATACGTAGAATATCGGCGAATATAACGTCTGCTAATTTTTTCACGATTTTTTCCTTCTTCCAATGGCAACGACACGAATCTCAGTAAACTGTACAAGTTTTTATCGCCCGAGAGGCGTATATCTATGAAAAAGAGAAATAGTCCGCGTAAAACTTTAACACCCTTTGTGCGAACGTCACCCGTTACAACGCAGCGTTGCTTTCGCTAAGAGCCGGTAAAAGTCGAAATGAAGGAAGTTCTCCTCTGAATTCTATTTCCTTCGTCAAGCGGTTTGCAGCCTTGCCTATCTGTTCTCTCTTCGTCTGCCCGACCCTTTTGCCCCCTCCTCCTCGTCACAGTTACCTCTCGTTACTTAGAAAATATAACCATCCCCAGCAATAAATCAAGCTATTTTCACTTATAATTACCAGCATAATAATTTTGGGTAACCGCAGATTATTCTGTGTAAATTGTGCCTGTTCTATTCATCTTACTATGGGTATATATACCATAGGTATAGCGATGCTAATGAATAGATAATTGAATAGTATTTGACTTAACGTTTATGATATTTTGAAACAAATTTTTCACACAAATTTCAGGTATAGAACCGCTAGTGACCGACCAGTCACGTTAGACCGAACGAAAAGTAGAATTCGTTGTAATTCCTTACTGTCCACTAAGAAGTTCAAGGTTCGTCGACGTCGGTAACTATGTTTTATATTTTTCTATCTTTCCGTTTTACAATGTGTATATTTTGCTTTTTATACTTTCTATAGGTCGGCTTCATCCTGATGCTGCAGCACTCTCTGACGATTAACCCATAGCCCGAGAGTAGGAGGAACAAAATTCGTCGAAGCCGCACGTCGGTCACAAAATTCATCCTCCAGCGGCAAAGTTCGAGGAGTGAAAGAAAAGGTGGCTCTCCTTGCGGATACAACTTACAAGCTACAATTCTGTGGCTACGAAGCGGCTACACCCTTTTACGAACGCGCGGCTCAACCACTCATGGACCGACCAGTTTCGCCCCGAGTGGCAAGTGTGGCGGGAATTATGCAATTATTGCATTGCGCTCGCAATTGTCGCGGAAAACGGCGACTGCCTGAATGGCCTGAGTGTCTAAGGGGTAACGGGGCAAGAAAGGGGGATTTCCTCGTCGTTTTACTACCGACATTTCCCCGTACGTTTCGTTCTCTGTTTTAATTCATTCTGGTTGGCCGCGATCACGACCACGAATCGGAGATAAATACGATTTTAATCTGCTTTCGAGCGTATGAAGTATTGAAAGATCCGCTCGAATAACAAAATAGGTGTTCGCAGGGAATATAGTATAACATAATATTTTTAAAGTAGAATTGTAAAATTGGTACATACATGGGAGTTTCGGCAAACTATTGTAAATCGAAATTTCACTAGATTCCTGTATGCGTCGGTTTCTCACGATTTCCAAGGGAAAACCAACTGCTCGGATGCGACATTAGTCAATCAAGTTGATGTATCGCGTGATGGTCTTGAATCTAAAATGCAACTAAACCTGACGAACATTAACAAACGTCCCAATATTTTCTGTATGATTATAGAAACGGCTCGTACGAGAGATTAGATAGACGTTTACCGCAACGGTCGTTGATTTTCGTCAAGAGTTCGAAGCTTGACTAATAAAAGGAAAAAAAAGAAATCCTGGGTATCTCTGTTAATAAAGACGCCAATCTTTTTGATGTATAGGTCACGGACAAAGACACATCTATGCGGGTACAATATAGATTATAACCGTGCACGTATACACTCACCGTTGGCCATTTAGGATATCCATTTGCGTTCGTACACGTTCCTCCATGGTATCATATATTTGCACGCACAGCGTTTTGTTGAATACAGAAAATAAGCCACGATTTTATATTAGAAATCCGACAATGCTTCCATTATAAGCTTCCATAGGCATTACGGTCCCGTGGAACTACTCAAAGATTTGAATGACTCACTGTTTGCAATAATTTAGAATTCAAGTGCTCGATAAAATCTCAGCGTGTACGGGTGAGTTTTAATTTCGACGAAAATAATTTTAATCGATACAGCTTTATCGTTATGAGTATCCGTTATTGATTCAGCTAATTTCGTCTGTTACAGAAGAACGCTTTTTGCAGTCAAATTTTAAGACGTTGAACCTAAAAAGAAAACGACGAATATGAGGAATAAGCAAAGAAAACAACGCATCGAATCTTGCACTCTATTTTTTGTTATATCAGAGTCTACAAATTCCATTGTCAGCTATCTGATGTCGACATAAATCAAACGATTGCCACCGATCATATTGATCTATACTCTTTTGGCAATTAATTCGCCATCGTGTGTAATAATAACGAGCCTGCTTGATTTGTATGTTCGTGCCTCGGCAAATAATTACTACGATAAATTCATGTTTAAATCTCTCCGTTCGGAACCCTAAAACTTAATCACCTGCGAGGGAGACGCACCACTTGATCGACCGGTTATTTATTTTTCTCGGACGATGAAGAGCTTCACATAGTGGAACTGCTTCGATTTTTTAATCATGGTTTCTATAAATTTCACGGGAAGATCAAAGACCCCTTCTTGTAGAGTATAATCGATCGAACAAACGTTCCTCGATTCCATTAAATCTATCGTATAGGAATTTTTATATGAAGTCATAAAAGCTATCAACAAAATAATAACTCAACTCATAATTTTGCAGGATTTTCTACCCATAAATTTTCCAGGAGAATATGTCAATTTCGAAGAAAACCGCTATGAGATATCAACCGTCAGCCCACGAGAACAATGTTCATTATGGAAACCAGTATTATGCTTCACGGCGCTATGTCTGTACTGTACCACGCTTGATTATTTTATATCTCTCATTTTCTGCCATCGACTAGACGAATTTATAAATTGTAAAAACTATTAAATTATGTGCATCGACCAGGGAGGAACAATCAACGTATGGACGTGGAGGGGTCAGTGCAGTAACAACGAGACGATCCGCAAATAAAGAGGACCTGCAGGAAATCTGCAAACATGAGCGAAGCAAACGGGCCAGTCCATTAATATTGCCTCGTAGGATCTGAAGAAGAAACGAACGGTGGACCCGAGGTCTCTCTCCTCGAGCAAAGCTATAAAAATTAATTAGCTCTTAGAAGGAGAAGTTGAACGACGACTATACCTCAACTCGTTCAACAAAATCCATGAAGCCATCCTCCCTTGAAACGATCGTCGACCTCTCTCCGTGTTCGAAGGATCTAAGCTGGCACGGTGTAATGGATCTCCGATGGATGATCGATACGTTATCCCACGAACGACGTCCGATCCAAAACCTTTTTCTCCGCGTTGTTGTTCCAACGTATAATTAGTCATTGATTCGATTCGGGAACGTTTTGTTAAGATGGTTATATTTTAGGTCTGGATCGTGTCTACAAGATGATTCATTGCGACTGTGAGATTTTGAATCGCGATATATATATGTTTTATCTACTTTATCTATTTTCAGTGATGAAACAAATGTTCTTTTTTTACTTTCACCTTGAAATGATCTTTGTGGTAAAGATATTCAATTATAATTTTAACTTCTGCTTGAATTTTAGGAGTCGAGAGGAATAAGACGTGTGTATAATCCTCTCGAGATAATTCTTTGTTCTTTTCCGAAAATATAGTGACCCGCGTTGTACACGAAATTTTCGATAAAGCCCGTGTGTTTGCCAACTCTTCACAGCGGTAATGTTTACTAGCGCTAATGGCTCGTTTTACAATTGTAGGAGGAAAAGAGGCTGCCGGGTAGAAAATGAAAGAGAGGCGTCTAATTTGACGTAGTACAATTGTCATACAGCACAGAGGGAATTCGATTATGGCCAGTATCCACAAATTGCCTTCTAGTTAACGGGAATATCTTGCGGTTGAACTATCGCGAGATAATTACACTTCAACCGCTATAATAGCAAGTTAGTTATAGAGCGGCGGATCTTAACTCGGGATCTGCGAGCTTGGTTGATCGAGCACATCCACGGAGCAAAGGATCCGTTCTGTCATCGTTTACTTCTCGAGAAGACAAACTTCAATCCACGAATGTTTGAGGAAGCCGTTTACCAGTCATGTGAACCACGCGATGCCAATGTTAAACTGGCTTCTTCTTTTTATTTCTATTTGTTTTTCTCCTTTTTCTGTCTACGTTTCCTTCGTTCATATTTCCAGGAATTCTTTTCTGGTTAAAGTAGCTCTAGAAATTGCAATTTAGTACGATCCCCAAGATAATTCTCTTGTCTACGAAATTGTATAAATATCGGAGATTGACGGAACAATTGGTGGTTGACATATTTTTAACTACGAATAATGTTTCACGTTAATCTGCTTCTTTCTAATTAGCCTGTAAAAAAATAGCATGGAGATCGAAAGGACGCGATTGAATAAATTAGAGAACTGAACTTTAATCGACATAGAAACGCGAGAGGAAAAAGAAAGCAGCCAGATGTAACGCGACAAGAGGTAATAGATATTTTTCCAAGATTTAAAAGTGTCTGCAAGAGTCAACCCACGGAACCTTACCTCACACTATGTGCACTGGCGTTCAAGCTCGAGAGCTCTTCGCCTTCGGAACAATAAAACCATTCCTGTGGGGGAGTGAAACAACTCTGGAAACCGTTCTTCAGATTGCTGATGGAGGCACAGGTAGATCTCTATTCGGCACTTGAAAATAAAATTCTTTCGTTGCAGAATTCTCTCGTTTAACGCATTCAACGTTTAATAAGTTATATATTTATATATTTGGAAATATTTGTAAAAATCTTGTCTCTACTAATTTCCTTGCCGTTAGAACTTACCATTTTGCTATACATAACGTAAAATTCCTCTACTCGCAGGATCATAATTCACACGCACAAACAGAGTCGAAACACGAAATGACGATGTTCCCGACCGAAAGGATACTGCGAAACAGCAACTTTACAATCACATAACAGATTTTACGAGGCAATTGGAAATCAGAACGGGATGACCTTTGTTCGGAGATCTTTTATGAGCCCCAAAAACGTGCATATGGAGACGGTAGTTCGTGGACGAACCCTCGAGGACCGAACAATCGAGTGCCCCAAGAACTACCTACTCACTTACAGACTCTCACCTCGACTAGTCTACCTTTCTCTGTCCCTTGTTCTCTCTCTGTCATTCCATTTCTCTCCCCCTCCCTTTTAACAACCCTGTCCTGCGGCACCGAGTCATAACCACAAGGAGTACAATGGGTGGAAACCACTGGCGGCTTTTCACTGCCACTTCTTCGTCCCGCCAATTAATTTCCGTGGAGCCGATCTCGTTCCTCAAGGAGACCACTCAAGAGCTGCCGATGGATGAGCATAAATCTTCAAATCCGTCGTGTCGCCCTTCTTTCTCCCCTCCTTTTGCCTAGTGCTATTAACGCGTTTAACTTGTGAGATCCACCTGAGTTGAGAGTAAGACCCTCGAGTGTTCACGATGGGCCAGTCATTCATCTTTTTATGACCGGCTCCTTTAAGACATCGTGCACGCGTCTAATTGTTACCTGTATTTTATAGCTACTAGAATAAGCTATGTGACGGTATATGGTTCTTTGAAGAGGAAGGACTCGGAGGAATTTACAATTTTTGGTAAGATAGAAAGGAATTTTCTTTTCTCGTTCGAGAACCTTTGGGTAATATTTTTTCGAGTGACGAGTAAATTTTTCTCTAATACGTAATCTGAAGATAAATTACGTTCTAAGTTTCCCTATTGTTTTATATCTTTTATATTTAATTTTATTTATTCGTAAGATTCGAATGATAATAGTGACGATGATATACTGTTGCAGCTACTGCAATATAAATAAGTAAGCTAATGGAGCATAATTTCACGGAGCCATCCGTGGGAACCCGGACATCTTCTTCAGGAGCATCTGCGAATAAAATATTCGCGGTGCACTGGTGGAAATAAGGAATCGTCGCGCAGGTGATCCATTTCAGAGAACGCGGCCGGCTCTCTATAAGTGCCTAGCCGGCGGAAAAATTGAAAAGCCGCGCTAATTCGCGTGACAATGCTTCCCGGTTGCACGCCGGGACGAAAGTTTATCGCGAACCTCGCGAAGAACGACCTTTGGCTAGTCGCCAGTCGTGGTACGATCTCGCGGGACTCATGGCCAATGACGAGGACTACTCATGTTGCGCTGATTTGCATAATTTATTATGGACGAACGTTTCGGCGACAATTTGGTCGACATCTTCCTGCGTTAGGAAAAATTTCCCAGTCGATCAGACGCTGACTTTGTCTGTACTATCGACGTCGATCATCGAATAATTTCTTTCGCAATATATATGGAAAAAGGAAAGCTTCTGTCTGAGCTTCGATTATTGGTAATTCTATCATATTCATCCATTACGGCCGGAAAATAGCAGACGAAACTAATGCTTCTTTACGTTGATTTATGAAAAGCGTTACATTTAGAAGATAATCGTTTTCTTGTTATTTGTATTAATACGAATATCGATGAACCAGTAAATTTATTTTGTATGATCGATTAGGTGAATCCACCGGGCTAGGAGGCAACCGACGAGGATGCACCAACACGCGACTCGTAACACGGAATCAGAGCCATGGCCCTCGGTAACCTCGACTTGCCTGTGTGACGCTCGGTGATGGATGCACCGGCATTTACCAAAGTCGCTCGCCAGCTCGCTAGAGTCGCCTAGACGATAGGAAGGATCAGGGTGTAAAAAAGCAGCGACTTGGTCGGTGGAAGGACAAAGGAAACGAAAGAAAGAGAAAGAGAAAGAGAAACGAGGGGGAGGAAGAAACGCGAGATCCAAAGACGGCTACAGAGGGGAAGAGAAAGAGAAATGAGGGAAAAAGGAAGGGAAAGAGGTGTGCGCGCGGAATTCAGAAGCGGAAAGAGGGATGAAAAAAAGGAAAGGGGGATAGAGCAGACAGGGAGTTAGAGTGAAAGAGTAAGAGGAAGAGAGCAGGGATTAGATCTTAGGGTGAGTGGGTAGGATTGGATTTGGCAGAGGCGGCTCCTCACGTTGGTGGTAGAAGGTTGCAAGAGAAGGAGGAAAGGGGAAGCAGAGACTTTGGTTGGTGTCCGAGTGGTGGTGGGGTTGCAGATGGGGAAACGCATCGAACCAAGGGGAGAGCGTCAGAGAAGGAGAGACGTAAGTGACAGAATAGGTAGTGGTGTAGGTGAACTGGACAACCACCAGAACTCTCGCCAGTATTTAAGGGAGAGTCGCGAGCGTAGCGCGCCAGTTACTACGGCCGATTGCCTCCACGAGGTATCCCCGAGCTAAACGGAGCCACTGTGCACTGCACCGATTTCGCTCGAAAGAAAAGGGCGCGAAAAGTCTCAACCACGTGACTCGATTTTCCGAAACATCTCTCCCTTCGCCTGTTCTATTTGTATAATTCGCGACTCCGTCCCTTCGTTTGAGATTCATGTCGATTCAGTGAGGAAACGCGTCGAAACACCACGAGTTAGAGCTTCCGAGTTGACAATTAACGTTTAAAAATAAGATCCGAAATCCTTGATAGGAGAAGTGAGATAGTAAAAGGGTGATTGAGCCCGTGATAGCCATCGAATATGAACGAATGTGCGTCCCGTGAGGAAGTTCGCAGCGGTTCACGGAAGTGCACTATTTATGGAAGAGTTTGAACCGCCGCGCCAAGGGCTCTTTGGAACTTTCGCTCGTGGACCGTGCAGATGAGCGTGCTACCAAGGTATCGTAAGATTTTTCAGCGTATTTCAAGAGGAAAAAAATTTTCTAAGAATCGTCTGTTTTATCGCGTATAACCGACGACATATTAAGAATTCTTGAAAAAGCAACCGGTTAAAGGGAACGATACGGATACGTGTAATTTTTATCTCGTTCTTTCAAACGCGATAATATTTTCGCGAACTGCATGAAATCATGTGTCATCGTTCCAAGATTAGATGCTACCGCAATTCCAAATTTACATCATGATTACTTTTATCACGAAGCTCGTTGAACTCTATCGACGGAAGGCTAATGTTTTATATAAAAACCGTTAAAATTTCTTTAATTAGACAAATTAAAACATTACAGAATTCCAAGATTCCAGAATCTTTCCCCACGTTTCTATCTTACTGCTCGTTTTTACTTGTCTTTTGTCTAAGTCTCCGAGAAGAGGGATTGTTTTGCCGCAGCAATGGAATTTTAGGACGCTAAAAAGATTAAAACATTACAACGTTCAGTTATCCAGCTATTATTTCTTATTTTCTTTTTTTTTTTTTTATTTATTTACATTTTATGTCTATGTATATACGTTTGAGAAGAAAGATTTTTTCGGTGAGAGAACATTAGAAATTTGCGGAGTTTCTCGTGAAAAAAATAATAAACAGTCGTGGAACATATGGCTGTGCAGATATCATACGTGTTAATTACGTAAGAGCCAGCATACAGAGGCGCGGCTTCTTTTTATCTTGCCGATGAAAAGAAGATGATCGAGCCTGTGATGGCAAAGCGCCAAACAGTTCTCCACGAACGACGAGAAGAAACTGCGACAGGATCGCGGGTGGTATCGGCCCCGGTGGCTTGTCAAAGCCACGGCTCGGTGCTTTAATTTCTTCAAATCGAAGTTGTACGCCAGAAATTGATACCTCCGTTACACCGTCCATCGATCCGACCGATTCTCTTTACAACCTGTCTGTTATCGAATTTCCCAAAAATACAGATAATTCAAAGAGTACAGAAACGAACAGATTTAAATAGACGAACGTTAAATTATTACACATAAAGGTGGAAAAATTTATATAGCGATTTATAATTTACTCTAATCATAAACTCGCACGAGGAAAGAAATATTTTTATATAGCGTTTTTATGTAAGATTATTTAATAAAAAGTAATGGTAACTGAAAGAATTTATTTGACAAATAATATAAAAGTCGAACGGAAAGTGTATTTTCATAATAAAATTTATTTTATTTATTCTGAGAAGCTGCATATCTGAATAATATCAAAGAGCAAAAAGCTGGTCTGTAACGTTAAACTGAATAGCGAGAGAGGAGATGTAACATGAAACTCCTCCGAATTCCTCCGGCCAGAAAATAAAAGGATAGAAATAAAATTCAATTTGCTACCAGGCATCGTGGCGGATAGCTTAACGAGGCAATAAATATCGCGTGTGTCCAGGGAAAGAAGGCGAATCATTTGGATCCCGTACTCGATGCTGCTGGCATTTGGGCTGCTC
Source organism: Bombus vosnesenskii (assembly GCF_011952255.1). Lineage (NCBI taxonomy): Eukaryota > Metazoa > Arthropoda > Insecta > Hymenoptera > Apidae > Bombus > Bombus vosnesenskii. Next base: position 4,124,153 of record NW_022882944.1, on the reverse strand, counting down.
CTGGTGCTGTCGGACGCCGGAGCTGTTCACCAACAATCGAACCTCCTCCTACCGTTCCCGAACGTCTCGTTTGGATTCGCCAAGGCCGCAACTAATCGCGGTATTTCAGTCACCAGGATCCTGCAGGACGGGGAACTCGAACGGGTGATTCGACTGCCTGGAATTTGCGCCAAGGAGACCATCGTCAATTGGGGGTAAATGATCTTCATCCTGTCTTTAAAAGAATGCTCTTTTTATTAGTTCTAAGAATCAAAGATCCTCTTCGAAGTTTCCTTCCTTTTTTTTTTCTTTTTTTAATATTTCTTTAAATCGTAAAATCTAGGCTATTTTCAATAGCATCGAATATCTCTCGTTTAATCCTTAGTTACGGAAGAGTAGATTTATTATTTCATTACCATTTGAGAATTCGTTTATGTTTTCAATTCAAGCCAAACAGTTACGTTAGATCAACCTCGTAACAGTGATTTTAATAAATAAAATTACCAAGAAGCTTAGGGTCTACGTAGCTATAGTAAAATTGCAAAAATACGAATGTCTGTGGTTGAAAATTTATTGCATCGCACAAAGTCAATTCTCTGAAATGTTTCTGCATCGATTCCCACCTAGTCGACTCACGACCGCGTAGTATACATATTAATCGCGAATAAACTTCGTGAAAACACTCGGCAAGAATTTCTTCTTGAAACGCGAAGTTCGATTGTTTTTCCGATCGACGTTAGAGCAACATCGTAGCATCCTCTTTGCCTGGAATAACATTTCCTTCAACTAGGAGGGAACAAATCTCCCGAAGAGGCAGCATCTCACGACTACAACCCTCCCGGTGAAACCGTAGGAGTCGGTGTTAGCGAAGAGGAAAACAATGCCTCCTTTCAGCATTGCCAATACGCGTGGGAGCCACGAGACTGGCTACGTATGCATTTAACTTTGGTTACCTCTTTCAATACGCCGCGCGTCGTCGTTTTTACATCGACTAACTGATACCGGGCATACGTTTGCAGTTTACTGGACGCGCGTCCTTGTCAGCCGGAAACTGCATAGAATTACCACAGCGCTAAATCGAGTCGGTCGGCTCTTTTTCTTTAAAAAGAGACTCGCGTATTTCCCACGTGAGTGTGCCTCTTCTCGCGGTTCTTTCTTTTTAAAGATCCAATGCGTCCAGATGCTTCTTCTCCCTTGAAGATTTACGACTAAAGGTTTAGAAAATAATAGAACGATTTTCTCGCGGAGAAAAAAATTGAAAAATTGTTCGATTCGCCACGGTCCTCGAATTTTCATCCCAATCGATGATTGATTTCAAACGAAACAATAACGTTAGATATTCCGGTTGAACTGATCGCATGGAAAGATTTTTTTTTTTATTTAAGAAACGATATTATACCTTGAAAGACGAAAATTAAAAGCGAAGCGTACTTTCCAGCAAGTAGTAGATCGTACAACGATGGTTATATCGTGTTTTGTTAAATTTTCGGATCGAAAACAATTTATCGCGTACAGCCGTGGACAGCGACCGCTAAGCCAACCGAGGCCTTAAGCCGAAAAGCGGCAAGTTAAGTAAGCAAGGATTAGGTGGAAGCAGGAGACCGAACATCGAGAACGGTCCCAGAGCTGCTGGCCTCGGACCAGCGGTTGTAACTCATCTGCGGATACTCTCACGAGGATACCAGGGAATTCCACGACCGCGAAACGTCACCTTGCACTTAAATCGGTGAAAGCTCTTTTGCTGTAACGAGAAAAGCACGCGGCTTGCCTGTTCTCATGATTCGCCAACGACACCATCGTTCTCGAACCATCAATTCTTCAACGAGAAACGAAATCTTCCGATTCGATGAATACGTTAGAGAACTCCAATCCTTCCGGTTTACGATTTCTTTGGTAACTATTTACACGTTTGATTCATAGTAACGAGTCACGATTGTCAGCTAGATGAAAAATAACGAAGAATAATTTTATTTGTATCAAAGTTCGCAAAATGTGAAATTAAAAGGTGAAAAAATAGCATCAGGGCTAAAAGAATTGGTTGAATGGTTCTCGTTCTATTAATTGTAAATAGTATTGCAAAATAGAAGGTTTATAGTTTCTTAATCGCTCAGAGTGATTCATACGTAACAAGTAGACGAAAAGACACGTATTGGAACGAGAACACATGGACGGAACATTGTTATCGTGGAACAGCCGTCGACGAATTTAACGACGACCATTTAACGTCGAAGATGTTTATCGACGAGTTGAAAAGAAGGCGGGGGAGCATCAATCATAGCTGCGCGTTAATCACGAGGAAGTATCGTGCAACGCGTGCGTGTGATCGATCTAGCGTGAATTACACGGGCATCGCGTTAGGGTTTTAGCTACTTTAAACGAGCGTATTAAATTAAATAATTAAAGATGCGTCTCTTCTTGTGTCATTCGTCGTCGATGCGAAAAGAACTAACAACTAAAAAAACGCTAAAAAGGAAAAAACTCAAGCTACTTGAGAAGAGTATTTTTCGCGTTATATGCAACTAATAGTTTATTAAAATTCATGTTAGGGAAAGATAATTCATTTTCTAAGCTTCGGCATGTATCGTCATAACATTTTTAAATTGCAGTGATTTAAATAATAATTCTATTCTTCATAATACATGTATGACTGTGATAGAGATACGGACGTAGCACTGAGGCAGGTCTGGCTACAGGAGACGGCCAGAAAGGTGCAACTGATATACGAGGGTGGCACGCTTACTGACTGTGTGGACGAGAAACTCGACGTCGGTGACGAGAGATCCTGCACATCAAGCACGCACTTGGACGACGATTACGGCGATGAAACGTCCGTCGAACTGTTCGATGTGGACGATCAGGAGAACTCGTCGAGGATCCCGCAGGACCTCTCGTGGCTCTCGTCCACGTCGGATCTACGTCATCGGTGCACCCACGTAAGGAACAGGGCGCGAAATCAATTGATTTCACAACATCGACGAAGGTATAAAAACTATAATAAAAAGAAAATGTATGAAATATAGCGTAGAATAAAAAAACTGTGATCCTGTTTTATGGTATCATCTAAGAATATAACGAAATATATCGAGGTTCGGTCATCGAATCACTCTGGATAGAAATAACGAATAAAATCGTGGATAAAGGTTTTTTAACCAGTCTATCTCGATGTGCTAGTTAACTTTTTTCTTCAAATATACCATAAAGACACTTTCAGCTTTGCTAAATCGATAAATCGAATTTCTAAAATAGGAGAATTATCTACTTGTCGTACTTGTTACAGAGATAGAGAGAGAGAGAGAGTTTTCAGTTTTTCTTTATATATCACGTAATACAGGAAATACTCGAAGCTTTTAAACGGAACGAGCAGCAGTCACCGCCAGAGACGAGGTAAGAGCCGCTCGCGAAGGGACTTGTTGATGATCCCAGGGACACAATGGTGCGGCCGCGGTCATCGGGCCACGAAATACACGAATCTGGGCGGTTTTGGCACAGCAGATGCCTGCTGTCGCAGACACGACACGGCCTGTCCTTTTTTCATTCCGGCTTTCGAGACGCGCTACGGTCTTTTCAACTGGGGTATCTCGAGCATGATGCATTGTGCCTGTGACGAACGGTATCGAACGGTATCGATTACAGTACTGCTTTGCTAACTGGCCTCAAATCGGGCCAATTAATTATGAAGGATCTCTGTCAAGGTCCTGTTGCATTACTCGATTAATATTATTATTATAATCGATTGATATTACAATACGTAAGTTACAAATTATCGATGCTAAGAAGTTTCACGTGAAATTGATAGAGAGATAGAGTTTAGCTGGAATTTCCTACAAGGACGCTTTCAGTTCGGTTAGATGCAGCGTTCACACACAGAGATTTTCTAACAGTGTGAGATGCTTGCAGTACGATACATCGAAGAAGCGTATTTCGCACAAACGATCTCCAACTATTGCATTTGCATCAAACGTATGCGTTTTATAGGAAATTCCACCCTTAGACAGCAATAGCCGAGTTGTCTAAAGTTGTCAGTCAGTCTACATAGAATCAGTTGAATGTCGGAATTCGGACGTCGATGTCAGACGAACGAAATAAAAAAAGATACATTTTCAAGAAGTAGCTTCAAGAGTAAAGATGAGCAACTCTTAACGAGATAAAATTTTGGCCAGTTAGCAAGACAATCTGTAGATTCGAATGAATTTATCAAAAACCAATCCGAATGCGAATCGAACTTATCAGATTCTTTGTCATATTTACAGATTTCGTACGTGTTTAAAGATGGCAGACACAGCATCCGCGAATTTTATCGGCAAAATCTTCTTTGACGTTCTAAGAACGAAATGTTTTATATTGAAACCGCAAAAGGTTTGTACGAAATGGTCCTGGATGGGCAAATGCCAGCATCACGAATACCGAAAGCAGGCTCATGTCCGTGAAAATGTTCCTTATCATTAAATTAAATGGAAGAGATTTAAAAAGAGAGCGACGAATGTTTGAGAATATTCTTTTTCTAGAGATGTCAATACCAATTCTCAGGGATGTAATAGTTTATCGAGAGTATTCGATCATGACCCGATCGGTCATTTTTGGACAACAGATCACAGATAAAAGCAGTCATCCTCTTTGACCGTCTGAATGACAGAATGACAATACGTAGTGGTCGCTATAGAAAGTGTAATCATTAGAGTAGATTGACGACAGTTTTATATCATATTTCAGTTCCTTGGATCGATTCTTTGTAAGATCGAGTTAATCATCATTTATAATTGTAAAGCTAATTGGTCGAGTATCTAGAATCTTTCAAACATATCAACTACGAAAATTATATGAAGCAGATTTACTTATATAAAAGTGGTTTGTATTTAATTTTTCATATTTGCAAGGTCAGATTCGTTTTAGACTGCTGATTTTTACTTGGTGGCTTAATGGTAAAATGAAATGAAACGGAGAAATGAAATCGTTCGAAATAGACAGGGTATCATTTTTATTATCTATATACTAACTATGTAGTCGTTATTGTCTTTGAAAATGCCAAATAAATTATTCTGTAGATAAATTATAATAAAACTGTACATATCATGAGTAGCATAATTTTTCAAGCATAAAAAAACTAGAAAAAATCGCTATATTAACAAGTAGTTTAGAAAATGAAAAAATCTCTTTCCTACAAAATTGTTGACTCTTGTAATTAGAAATCTGCGTAATAATTCACTTACTTTTATCTTATTTTCTTGGTTATGTGTACAATAACGCTGATTCCGCGTTAATTGTGCTCGTGCATGTATTCTGTATGATTGTATTTATGTGTGAATGAGTCATGTTCGTGCGATGTAAAAATGTTGAAAAGAAAATCAAGATTGTAACGATACAAAAGTATTTAAATATTGAAATATATGCTGTATTTAAATGCGACATATAAAAAATAAGTGTAATAAGTTAAATATGCAATATCTCCTCGTATTGTATAAATGAAAATAATTCATAGATATATAAATATAAACTATCAAAATTCTTAACAGTAGGTACATCGTTGTAAATATGTATAATAGTGATATAGTACTAACATATTTAATAAAGGATGCATTATAAAAATAATTAGAATAAAACCTTATGAAAATTATCAAAATTCATATACATAATATCTTTTGCATCTTCCTCTACAACTATTCGGGATTTGGATTCGAATTCAAAGTCGAATTTGGCGGGCTATTAAATGCGCACGTGTTTCCGTTATTCCACTTGCACAAATTGCGCGCGGTTTATCTATTTATATTATATTACCTGTTCTGTAAGAAAATAAACGTTTAAAACTGTTAATCCTGTACGAATAATCGAAATTTCTAGTATTACAAATTTCTCCTGCCTCGTATTAAATATAGTGCATTGATAGAAAAGATTAAAATCTATTTGTCAAGCAATATAAGACATTTGGAAGGAAAGATGCACGAAAATGAAGTGAGAACAAAGCATGGTAAAATCGCTTGCTTGTCGTCGGAATTAGATTTAGGCATTACGTTAAAAGGCGGTCAAAGTTTCAGGTAATCTTTTTAATGGCATAATTAATCTTTTAAAAAAACATAACCAATATTTTTTTAGTACTTCTCACTTGTCTAACATAATTTTCCTGCGAGCTTTGAAATAACATAGTCTTGCTTCCTACAAATAACGTAAAAAATAATTTTTATAGATGGTTTAATTACAATAATGGATTTAGAGGAGTCTTTGGTGGATATGTTTGGACTCTTACGCAACATGATAATTATCTATTCTACAATGTACAAGGCCCACTAGTAGATTCTAAAAATTATGACACGATTCTGTCTGACTACTTCAGATTGAACGAGTGTTTAAAAGACCTGTGCGAAAAATGGACTGCTGCGGATCCACATTTTAAAGAATCGTTAAACAAAACAAATGGTGTTAGAATACTAAATCAAGATGTTGTTGAAAATGTGTTTTCTTTTATATGTAGTTCTAACAACAATATCCAAAGGTTTGTAAAGTAAAATGGTTTAATTTATATATCATACGTTTAAATACATCATTATTTTAGGATATCAGGAATGGTAGAAAAATTATGTATGTTCTTTGGTGAAAAAATTTGCTCAATCGAAGGCAAAGATTATTACAAGTTTCCATCTATTGAGGCATTAGCAAGTAAAGATGTTGAAAGTAAATTAAGAGAAGAAAAATTTGGATATCGTGCAGAATATATAGTAAATACAGCAATGCATTTGATAGATCTTGGTGGAAAACAATGGCTTTCAAATTTACACAAAAAGAACAATACATCATATGCTAAAGCTAGGGAACAACTAATTATTCTTCCTGGGATTGGTCCAAAAGTTGCAGATTGTGTATGTTTAATGTCATTAGGTCACTTAGAGGCTATTCCTGTAGACACTCATATCTTCCAAATAGCTAGGGCAAGGTATTTACCTCATTTAAAACAATATAAAACTGTCACCCCAAAAATTCATGAAGAAATTAGTAACTATTTACGCGAATTATGGGGTCCTTTAGCTGGATGGGCTCAAGCTCTTGTCTTTTGTGCAAAAATTAATGATATTTCTGCTCGTACCAGATCGCGTATCAAGCGAAATAGTACAAGTAGCATGTTACGAAATCTTAAGAAATTTTAATAATACTTTTACTTAATATTTAAAAAAATCGGTATATGCATTACATTACACTTTTACAAAACTCTATAAAGTCATATGAAATTTTCTATCTGTGAAGGAATAATTCGTTTTTAATGTACATGTTTACAATGATCGTTTTTATCTATAAATAAGAAATTTTACAACTAATTTGAGGCCACGTCTGTTGTCCACATTCTCTCACCTACACATTTTCCTCCTTTTTATACTCATACCCACTAGTACAAAGTCAAAGTCATCTAGAATTACATGATCTGTTGGAAATTGGGGTTCATCCTTCTCATTCTCATCGTTTCTGTCTGAAGAAAAGAACAACATTTAAAGTATAAATTATTAATTGCACATTTCTTTGTAAATAACTTACTTGAGTGAGTTTTTAATATATCTGCAAAAATGCTCTGAGTAAGGTACCGTAATCCAGGAATCATAGTTGATAAATATGCTCTATGTGATGATTTTAATACTGACAAACAAGATACTGATAAAGAAGCTGGCACAGAACAGCTATGAGTCAATTTCATCGTACTGTGTGCAGCTGTGGAACACACCATAGGATATAACGCAAAATTCTTTAATCCAGTAAAAGCAATACCTAAATCATAAAATATTGTAAGGAAAAATATAAATACGTTGATATTTGTAATATTATGAATTTACCTAGTGGCTTCCTGTTAAGAAAAAATTCTAGGGTGCCTCTCCATGTATCCAAGTATACCCCTACCAAGCTACCTTGCCCGAAACAAGTGCCATAATCACGTTTTATACCAGCATGTTGTATATATCCATGGTAAGAAAAACCAAAAGATTCTTTATCACGCCCAAGAAAGGAACAGAAGTAATCCTGTGCACTATTTAAATTCACATTACTTGTACCAACTCCAACCATCTGAAAATTTTGCATTATTAATAGAAACAATATGTAGATTAAATGTCATTAATTTCTATTGAAGATACTTACAATATCGGTTCCATAAATACAAGAAAGCATTTTAACTTCCCAATAATGATGCCTGCCTTTTTCTAATACGTTTGTACCTCTCACAGCTGCTGTACCATAACTATAGCCATTGTGAAATTTAACTTTTAAATTATTTTCAGATAAAACGATAGTAGATGTATCATTTTCTTTGTTCCATGTCCATTCATGCACTAGATAAACAAAAAGATAATATTTATGTGAATTTTGGTAGTATTTGTGAAAAAATTGCATTTAAATTATTAGACTCTTGCTAATGAAAAAAGAAAGAAAAATGAGAATCATTTAACGCTATTTTAAATATCTTATCATACCATTATTTTCTCCGCAACGACAATTAGTCAGTGAAGTACAATTACAGAACCTTGCATACGGCCATGTAGGGTTATACTCGAAATACATAATTCTGCAATTATAATATTTCCACTGTTTTTCAACTATTCTTCTACAGTAAATTATCGCACTACACTATATTATTGTATTTTGATTTACTTATGATCAGCGCTAATCTAATGATTCTACGAATATTCATGTACGTAATGGCATCGTGTACAAACACACGTGTACACGATGTACATATGTCATCACGTGTACACATGTAAGTACTTATATATGATAAACTCGTCACGATTAAATTTGTATGTAAATTGTTTGAAAAATATGAAAAAATAATATATAATAATAATATTGTCATAATGATAATGAATAACTCAAACTATATATAAATGTACATTTTTAGTATTTTCTAAATTTTATTGACTTACATTTGTAAAATATTTAGTCATTTAAAAAAAACTAGATAATAAATTATACATGTATTGTAATCGGGTTAGTTTTAAAAATTATATACAGTGACGTAAAAGTAATATGGAAACATTTGATAATTGAAACACGCGGTACAACATCTGCAAGCATGTAAATTGAACGCTTTACTACTTCTAGGTTGGTAGAAATGTTTCGATCGAACTCAGAGCAAATTCCGTCTTCTTCTGATATTACGCAAGAAGCCAATCGTGCAGCCTTGCTATCATATTCAATTCAGTAACATTTCGTCGAAAAAATGTTACGATTTGTGGGAAGACAAGCAAATAATATCATAAGAAATTCTCTACTACCACGCGCTACAGTTGTAAGTCGAAATGTTCGTGCCTCCCACGATGGCCCAGAAGAAAGTGAGGAGGAATTTAATAAGCAATACGTGAATTATCTAAGTCGTCCAGATCTCGATCACTGGGAAATTCGTCGAGTTTTTAACAAATTAGCGGGTCAGTAATTGCGTAGTTATATCATACTTTACAATCACAATTATTTTTTAACAATTTAAATGACAATCATTTCGAGTAATTTAAATCGAACAGTAACATTCTATTTTCAAAAAATTTGTTTTCAAATGTTCTTCCTTATTTATTTAAATAGTCAGATTGAAATAACTATTATTGTAGCGATATTATAATAATTGTTCTAACAGTCATTGTCTTTTCAGGTTTAGATCTTGTACCAGATCCAGTTGTTATTTGTGCTGCATTAAGGGCTTGCAGGAAACTGAATGATTTTGCTCTTGCTATCAGGATTTTGGAGATGGTAAAGGATAAATGTGGAAGCAAACTTAAAGAAATTTATCCTTACATTTTACAAGAAATCAGACCTACATTAGATGAATTAGGTATCAATACCCCAGAAGAGCTTGGTTATGATAAGCCTGAATTAGCGCTTCAATCCATTGATGATATACATTAATTATTGATTTTAAATTAATAAACATAGTATATACGCTTAGAGGTGCTTTCTATTAGACTTGTCACAAATAAACAAAAAATCAATTTCTAAATCAGGATAAAAGAATACCAATTGTCATGTCTCTTATTAAATATTGATTTTGACAAATATTTATCATATGTCATATCTGTTTCGTACATGAAGCATATTGTTCATGAATTGGAAAAATATATGAAACATGTATTGTTTATATATTGCTTTTCAAGACTTAATCGCCTTAATAGATCATGAAACAAAATGATATGTATATATTATATTTTAATTGCAACTTCTATTGGTTCTTTATGTTGCCTTGAAATTTTTAATATTTTTCAAGTTCCCTTTTTTTTACCTTTTTACATCAAAAGTAACCAAAGCAGAAAGGTGACACAACAATGACATATGTACAAATTACATTGTAAGATACACAGTGGTAAAGTCATGTACACATACATCTATAATTATCTAAAATGGTATTACATTCTTTTCTCAAATGACATTAAACTTAATTTATGTCCTGTGTGATTTCTTACAAACAAGAACAAAAAAATACAACATGGTCTTACATGGGAGTATCAATATATTACATCTTGTATGTAATGGCCATAGTTTTAAAAAACAATATAACAATTAATATCTAGTCATTGTGATCTGTTTTCTACTGATAATTATTAAATTTATCTACTTTCTCCTATAATGTTATAAAAACCTTCTTTCTTTTTGGTATCATTCATACTTAATGTCGAGGGCAGTTTGTTGTTTCAATGTTACGACTCTGCTCTTGACATACACTTTTTTAAAGAGAAGACTGTACTACACACCTACAGGAACTTCATGATCATCATTCATGATAGAGACACATGTACTAAAAGATATTAATTAAACAAGTATCACAAATTCATTATTAGTTATCATCTGAAAACAATATATATAATATATATATATATGTGTGCGCGCGCGCGCGCGCGCGCATGTGTACACACACATACCTATATATATACGTATGATGCACACAAAGATACTAAAAAAATATAAAAATGTAAATAAAATCGTCAGAATAATGAAATTCATTTTCGGTAGTCAATCACATATGCTTGCAATACTTGATACCGCAACATTGAAACAAGATTGCACAGAAAAAATAATATTCTTCCTAACATTAAATATATTGTATAAAAGTGAGTTGGCATTTAAATGCATGAAAACATTTTGATTTTTTTTTTCATTAATAATCAAAATAAATAGATTACCTGAAAATGAAAATAAAGAACAATAAGCGATTCTCCATTTCTACATTCTGCACACTATCAGAGTAATACAGAATGGAAATGGAAGAATTTAATTGTCATTTTTGTGAGAATTATGTATATAGTGTTCTTTATAACATCACCTAAAAATAATTTTCTAATATAACATAGTATTAATATGATAAAAGTAATTATGTTTTTTGGATGTGTACTTCAAATCCATATGTCTTATTTTTCAAAAAATTATGTCTTATAGCCTATTTGTACCCGTCAGAAATGCTTAATTTTTTTTCATTTATCTCTACTGTCGATTATTAATGTATATTAATATGTATCGTTATATATCTCTATCGCCGAAAAATGACTCATCTCCATATCTCAATTTATCATAAAAATAGGCTACATATTACATTTTGTTTTAATCCGATAGCCAAATTTGATTAACTCAAAAATTACATTTAGTTCGGAATCCTGCTACGAAATGTGAATTCGTTTTTCATTGAACTTCAAAAAGGTTTTTACATATGACAGATCTTTCCATAAATATTTTTGAAACCATAAGCGACTTTTGAGACTTGATCTTGTCTGAAAAAATAATCTATCATTAACAAGTTCAACAAATAAATTCGAATTATATAGTTTACAGCATCAACTCGTTCAATTAAAGTCCTTTTTAGATCATTAGTTCGATGTAATTAAATTATATAATTTGTTAGTAATCATCTCTTTCGTAAAATAGTTTAACACAAATTTAAAATTCTTTGGTATATCGATCGTTCTTAAGGACCCGACACTAAGACTAGATGAAAATATTTGTATCCGTGTTTGCTTATTGGAAAATGTTAAATATCCAGACGGCGGATACTATCACTATAAATATATCGATGAAACTTTGCATGTTCAACGATTTTCATTCATCGAGCGTCGCAGTACTTTCTAAAAATTAGTACTATCTTCGAGAAATTGAATTACAAGTGAATACTTCTAAGTGTCTACAATGAATCTTGAATACAAATATGATTACATTCAAGTCCAATGAGTCATCGAACATTCAATCATTTTCACTCTCCAAACATATTATTCATTTACTATTCATTTACTGTTTCTCAACAAGAGAACACACTATACGATGATTCAGAAAAGACACAATCATCTCCCTTAATATTAATAACACATATCATTTCTAATACTCTCACTCTTCTTCTCATGAACACCACTAATGTGCACCTGTCGCATTTTGGTGTTAACATAAAAGCTTTGTATTAACTATGTAAAACGCTTTATTCTGGACTAGAGACGGTTTGTTGTTGTTGACTATCCTCATCTTTTACAACTTCGGCTTGCATAGCCTTTGTGAGGACATTAGCATCTTTTAATGATATTACTTGAAGAACTTGATGTTCACCTGCGGCATTTATCATTGTCATAGGATGCCCTTGAATAGTGACAGCTTCAATGCTAGCTTCCCCATTTCCAGGCTCAACCTTTGGGACTTGAACCATTGGTGTGACTACTTGCATCGTACCGTCACTTTGAATATTGGCAACCATAGTTTGATACATACTAGCAGATACTGGTACTGTTATCACTCCTGAGACGGAAACAGGATAGCCTGAAACAAAGAAGTAACTGTCCTGTGTTCTGCCCTTGACCAGGCATTTTTCTCTCTGTATAGCAAACTGGGAATTAAAAAGTCAAACTTAATAATTCGAAGAGCACGTATTCGTACGTGTATTTTCGATATCGACAATTTTTTCGGATTTGTGCGTTCATGCTACCAGTTTACGATACAGTCAGATTTAACGGGCTATACGTTTTTTCTAAAACTTAAATGACAAGTTAAAAGTATATTGTTGTATACAAAGCTAATAAAAAAATGTTAGATTAACAGGGTGTGCTAAAGAAAAGTAGATATACTTACTCTATGTGTCAAATATTTAATGTAATTGAAAAGATGAATACTTTTGTTTTCACATTTAGCATTATCTTTTTTTCTGGCACACCCTTTTAATGTAATATCATTAATGTGCAAACATAATTCTCATCTACACTTCAGAAAAAATAAGGCATTAATAAAAAGCAACAGATGTTTAAGCCAATCTGTAAGATCAAGTATGGACAAGCATAAATTATACAAATACGAATTCTTTTATTAAAAATAATTTATTGATTCAAATAAATTAGAAAATAGCAATCGTGAGTAGCTTAAACAAAGGCTGCGAAATACAACAGCTATAAAATAATAAAAACATCAACAAAAAATACTCTATGTACAGCAGTTTTATTTCTCTTTGTTTTAATTAAAGTAAATTAAAGTAACCAATTTTCGATAATAATGGTAAAGTGATTGTAAAACAGGGACAGGTTCTTTATGTGATCATCAATACCTTCCTTTATTTTCTCGTTTAAATTTAAAATCTTAAGAATCCATGTGAACCGATCGATTCTACCTGTTTACTTTATAACGTACACACTTTAAAAATCTTTAAAAATCTATGTATCTAAAGCTCTCCATAGAAATGTACGAACTATACATGCAACATTCCAATATGTAAATATATTGTAGGCATCAATGAATTGCTTTTCAGTATATAAAAAAAACAGTATGTACATGCATATAGATACGGTACGTTCAAATTTAATTCTATCATTTGTATTATTTCATCATTATCGAGCCCCTGTTAAAAAGATCTTGAATTTTATCTCATCTCAGAAAGAGAATAGTCTAAAAACGTTATAGACATATGTGTATATACAAAACGACACAATATTAAGAGCAACTTCTCTATTTTCTCTCTAGTAAAGTTCCTTGACTTATCACACGACATTTAAACGTAAATTAATTCATAAAAATTAATACATAGGTGCCCTGAACATTTTTTTTGATGATCTCTTACATGTATCATGGATTCTTAAAGAAGAAATTAAAATAAAGCTGTGCATAGCTCCGAATGAAATTGCATATGTACAGTATCAAAAAAGAATAACTAATCGATATTCTACTTTCGTTGTACAAAGTAGTAGAACACGTAGGTATTTTTCTTGAATGGAGCGTAGCAGACAGCATGCAAAACAACAAAGGATCCTGGGCCAGTAAAAATGAATTCACTGTTCAAGTAGCTCCTGGCCGGCGACGGTGCAGAGCCTATAGAAAACTGTTTTACCGTGTCCATCTTCTCCTGTGAGAATGATTTGACCATCTTGACCTAATGTTGCTTCTGTAACGCTGTTTAAATCGACAGCGACACTAGTACCTTCCCCACTGCCTGCTACTTCAGCAAGTGCTTGCACTTCTCCTTGACTTGTATGGATCTGTAGATAAGAAAATTAATTCCCATTTTAAAACTTTGCTCCTAAAGTCAAAAAGAAAAATATAAAAAGTGGTTTATGATAACTTACAGTAGCTACACCTTGAACCTGAGCTGTTGTACCATCTGGTAGAGTAATTATTGGGTTACTAGGATCAACTTGGATGATTGATACGGTGCCATCAGGATTCGTTATTGTTTGTAAAACCGCCGTCGGATATTGAGCCGTCATCTAGAACACAAGAACAAAATATTAATTATGATGGCCGAGTCACGTGTCTTTTTAAATATTTTAAAAAGCAAGATATGATTACAACTAAAAAAATGGTGAAAATTTTACAGAAGGTATAACCAAATAAAATGTGATTCCAAGTATGACGACAACGACTACAGAAATAAAGATAGATTAAACTCAAATAAGGGAAACCAAACACATGAACATAAACGCAAATTGCGTATAAAGGAATTTCAAATTCTAATTTTTTTAATGTAAAATCAGAATTTAAAGAAACACCATGATCTCACAATGTACTATCGAATCTTGCATTAAATTTGATTAGACTGAAACTGTACTAAATAATTGGACTTTTTTCAATCACGTTGTTTCGATCAATTCTTTTTTTGTACTCTATCCACTCCCACCTGAGTGGCAGTGGCAAGAGTTGTAGGAGACGCGGCAATGATTTGTGCTGGCGAAGAGTTTCCCTTAGATGAATCCGTGCTGCTGAGGCGAACAACTCCCACCGTCTGCTGTTGTTGCTGCGATTGTCCACCTTGCCCTTGACCGGATGAATGTGACGGATGCGACGAGGAATGAGGAGTCGATTGTTGTATCAGTACATTTGATTTATCATCCTCTTCACTGAATGCAGGTAGAAGATCTTCTCTTCCATGAAATTTATAACAGTTTATTACAATTTGTCTTAACGCATGTGTCCAAGAAATCTAAAAAAATACATTAGAACAAACATTAAGTAGTTTAGAAAATGTATATATCCGAAATGAAAAAAAGGTGTTCGAAGATTCTTTAGATATCTACAAACCTTCTGTTTCTCGTCTTCAGACCTTGCATCCATACGCACATTTGCCCAAGGAAGTTCTTTTGGCCACCATGGTGGCCGTGTACTATCTCTTCCCCAACCAGGTTTACCTCTGCCTGTAGAATACTTTAACATTAAAGGGATGAATGCTCTGAGTTGAGCTTGTGTCATTTTTTCCACGGGTGTTGGTATGCCATCTATTATAAGAGGTGGTAATTCATATAAAGATGGATCGTCTTGTACTGGTGGCGGAGCTTGTTGTGCGAGCGCACTTTCAAGTTCTTCCATTATAACATTTCTTAAATTTTTTACTACATCCTCTAACGGTTTTGCTCCAAATACTTTATAACTACTGTTTGGCTTTCCTGGTGTAGCTACTAATACTACTGCTTGTTGTCCAACTCGTGTTGCAAACTCATCTATTGTTTGCTGTAAAAAATACATATTTAATAAATAATAAATAAATAAATAAATGATAATAAATATTTAAAGGCATACAGATAACAAGATAAAACATAGTAATATGTATATACTTACTCTAAGTTTTCTTAGGAGTCTGTTTTGCTGTCTCTTTCTAATGCTGGGATTTGTTTCAAAGCTATGAGGTCGTTTCCTCTTTTTTGCTGAGACAATAGCCGCGGCGGCAGCTACGCCAACAGGGCCTAAATGTGCAAATTATTAACTATATGTTTTCTAATTTTACAATCCCACACCAAATAAAATGTCAGTAAAATATCAGTAATATTAAAAGATACTGAAGAAAAAATTTCAATTTGTGCGGTATTTTCAAAATATTTTTGCTAAAATATTTTTATCCTATTCATGTATATGTATATATGTGTATAGATATTTTACTGACATGTCAACATGTATCTTTAGTTCATTCAAAACAAGAGATGCAAAGCAGTAGTGATATGAAACGTGCTTGATATCCAAGGATATATTATACATATATTAAAATGAATTAAATTTGTATATGTGTATAGAACTCAACATTATGTTTTATAACATGAAATGAAAGGTATTTGAAATCTAGATAAGTAATATATTCTTGAATTTTTTTTCGATAAGGTAAAAATGAACATCTACAAAATATTACATATTTTTCTATAACATTTAGGGAGTAAACATAACATGATAAATTTACTGCACAAAGTGAACACAAATTTAAATGATAAATATTAAGCTAATTTCTAAGCTATGATATTTTAATAAACACACAGGAAAGATGATATATATGAATAATTCTAAATTTGCTAGTGAAAATTACTGCATAAAATGCAAAATTAACATGTATATAAAAAACAGTGTTTCCATGTATGTAGAATATTAAAAACATGAAGCAAATAATATTACAGCACACAAACAATGTAAAATGCATTCAATAATGGTATTTTTTGTCAATATTTTCTTTGTAATTTGTATTATGAGTACTTATCTTGTTGAAAGAAAATTAGAATGATAAAAAAGTGAGATAAAAAAAGGCAAAAAAAAGAAAAACAATAAATTCATGCTGCACTGTCAATGATGTAAATGAAAAAAACAATAAACTTATGTATTTTCTTTTAAATGACTTAATAAAAACATGAACAGTTAAAACTATTAACCATATTAGGGCTCCATAGAGAATCTTCTTATAAATGTATTTTAGTTTAATATTTAATAGTTACCAGATTAGATGTATCATTGGCAGGCAGTATTTTACTTCTATCTTTCTGTTGATGATAAATCAAGGTAACTTCAATTCTATGAATCTTCATATTTTTTATATGATTATTATAATATTGCAAAAGATAATCATTTTTCTTTATCTATGTTCAAAGAATTTAATAATATTATACAAATCATACTTTAGTACTTTATATATTATATAAAAATTTAGAATAATATGCATTATTAACATTATCAATTATAAACTGAAATATGTCAATCACAATCCAAAATATTTAATTTACAAAGTCCTTTACTTATTTTTTCCTTGTGCCTATGTAATGAGACTTGTTCATTTAACATTATTGGTGCACCCTCTATGTTACTTTCCTTTTGTAAATGAAAATGATTAGAATATAAATAACTCAAAAGGTGAAAAAGCAAAAAAATGGAAATCACCATTAGCGTGTTTGATTTGCCAACCTGCAGCGGCGAGCTGGGCCGTCACATCATCATCCATAGCAGCTGTCAAAAGGTCACCTTCCTCATATGTTTCAGACCCACTACTTGGCTCGTCATCATCATCATCTGAGATTCTATCCATTGTGCCAGGCTCTGCATTAGGCAGAGACACCATCTTTTTGTCTTCGTCCGTCTTGTCTTCGGTTATATTGCAATGCCCCGTCGAAACAGATGCCAATCTTTGATGTTTTATTTTCTTTCTACATCACCTCCTAAATCGAAAGAAACAAGCTTATATGAGAAATAAAATATAAAATATGAAATATAAAATATAGAACAATAGACTGTCTCTTGTAAATGTATAAATTTTCCAAAACAAAGTTGTCTTCCATAATGTTTATAAATTTACCTTCTGTTAAGTTTACATAGTGATATTATTTAAATATAACTATAAAATAATGTTCTTTTAGCTATATATAGATAATCACTTACATTATTTATAGGAAGGAACTTCAATGTTAAAAGAAATATTGAAATTTACTATGTTCATATATATAATGAAACGAATAAATCTAGATCCAACAATAAAAAAGATGATTGTATATCAAATAATATTTTAAGAGCAATTAAAATAATGATAACGTTATCTATGTATCATTAATTGATGATATAAAGGTAAGAAAAACACATAAACAGATATTCTTACTACAAACACATGAACTATAAAATATTACAAAGTATAATAATGACATTGAATACATAAGTATTTCCATGTGGAATGCTACATGATAAGGGTAGAGTAGATAAGAATCCAGGATGATGATACTACATACGGTCAGAATTTGAGAAACATAAACAATGAGTTTCAGGCGGAAGTGTTTCCCGCGCGTATGTTTAGGATCCCCACGCATGATGAAACGTGATGCTATAAGATATTCGCACTAAACGTGAGATAACATCGTGAAAAAGGAGCACGCGGTGACAAATTAACGTAACGTAAATATGTGAACGTCGTCGTCGTCGTCGCCGTGGTCTGTGCATAGACATAGAATATCGGTGATGCGCGGATGAAGCGTAGCGAACCGGTGTTACACTCGGGGTGACAGCGAGCAACAGATACATATTTGTTGGATGAATTTGACAGGCGACGCGACAGACGACAGACGGCGGACAGGCAGTTAAGAAGAGTGGTAAGAGCGTGGCTTGGCAAAGCGTGACGAGGTGTGAGAGAACAGAGAGAGAAGATGCGCCAAGCCGCGCACACGGCGCGTTTATTTGGTGGATACTTGGGGGGGCAATGAAAATGCGCAGGGCACACGCAAAAGAGACCACCTCCGGGGCCGCAAAGCTCATGACCGCGGTACCGCGGAGCCATGGAGCAGGCCCAGTGAAAATCGCGAGTTGCGTACGCACCTTGTGTGTCCCGTGAGTGGTCACCCGATCAGGGAGGGCTCAGGGTTTCGCGTCTGCGGGGAGGCCGCCGTCGGCTACGCTCTCTCACCACGCCCTACGCTCGCGTCTCGCGGTCTCATCTCGCCACCCGTGTTAAACGCTCACCCGCACAGCACCACCACCGTGAGGCTAAAACGCGACCTTCTACCTCACCGGGCGTAACTCGCGTGTACGTCGCGCCACGCCACAACAACACACACAACAGCCGCCATAGACACCATGGCCAGTTTCGCCAGCAGCCGTATCGATCGGCTACGCGGCCCTCCATCTCCACCACAACAAACGCGGCAGCGAGGCGGCCATTTTGAGCGAGCCTGCGCGGTGCACTCCAAGCAGACGATGCGAAATTGCCCTTATTTCGCGAATAAGCAACATACGCGCATCGCCCGGTCCCTCAACGATCAATTACGTGCTAATAACGCACCGATACTTATTCGGCACTCACCGATTTCCCCTCAGAATCCGCAAAAAGGTACCAGCGACCACGGAAACACGAACACCATATACATGTATACGGATCTGGAATAACCTGATTGGCTGGTACCACTGGGGTACGCGTCATGGCGTCCATCCGATCTACCTTCTTATTGGATCCTGAAACACGTGACTCTTGTTCTCAGCGTCCCTGGAACGATGTTGCTGAGTTTCAGTCTAACCTAAAAACTTGCACCATCTGAAACGGCAAGAAACAATTGTTTGTTGTTTTGACGTTTTCTATTCGAAAGACTTTATCTTGGGTATGCAATTCCTCTTTCTATTTTATTGTCTTTATAGCGATATTCTTGTCTTACATTTTCGTAATGAGAAATTGTTGTAAATTGTTATCGAGATATAAAGTTCGAATCTTAAATACGAAGGTAATTTAGAGAGACAACATGTAATCTTACGAAATCAACAAGGAAAAGTACCAATTACAAGAAAGAAAATATATTTTATTTTATTTTTTTTTACAATCATTATAATAAATCTAACAATATAAAAGTATATTATTTAAAAATAATATTTAATAGTATAAAATGTTGTAAAGCAGCTTTACATATCACATCTGGGGTGGGGTAAATTACTAATTATACATGTTAGTTTAGTGGTATCAACCAATTGGATTTAAAAAAATATATATATTATATATATTATTATATATATATATATATATACTGTTATTAAATTCACATAGTAATACTTTATAAAATTAATGATTCATAATTTTCTGAATACATATCTAGTATTGTCTTAAGTATAAAGTTTGTTAAACTAAATGCGAGGTTCGAAGTAAAAGATGTCTTAAACTCATGAAGGAATACAGTCTAAATAGAATTCAAGACATTTTGTAATTTTATGTTAAATAAGAAATCTTGTTGCATCCAATTGGCTACAGACCAATACCACCAGTGAAAAATATGTTTTTACTTTCAAGCCCATGGCTTGTTTTTATTGCACAGTTTTCCAAACCAACCAGGCTCACAAAGACACGTATTATCAGGTTGACACGTTCCATTTCTGCATGCTCTTGTGCAGGCTGAGCGTTGCGGAGATCTTCTACCAATTTCACAATGATCTCCTTTGAAGCCAGTAGGACATCTGCACACATTGTTCCCTTTACATTTTCCTCCATTTAAACAAGGAATTACGCACTTTGCTAAAGAAGTGAAAACATATTTATTATGAAGCCAATACTATAATTTTAACCATTAGTAGCTACATTTCTATTATAATTTTACTTACAAAATTCACAACGTAATCCAAAATATCCTTTTGGACATTCGCAAGTATCTTTTTGTATACATTTCCCACCATTTAAACATTTTTCTGCACATATACCTAAAATTAATTGTGCTTTAATTAAGAGAAAAAATTTTTGTCACAAACGCTTTTTTAAAGTTTATAGAAAAAAATGCTGCATCTTAGACAGCTTGGAATTCGATTGGCTAGTACATCAGCAGCTTCAGGAGCAACTAGATCAGGGAAATTATTAGATTCAGTTATAAGGGTAGATCATGCTGGAGAATTAGGAGCTGATAGAATATATGCTGGACAAATGGCTGTTTTAGGTATAAATATACTGTAAATATATACCAGGATGTTGTTATTTCTTTGAATATAAATTTAACACGGGTATATAAGGCAGGTAGAACATCTGTTGGTCCAACTATTCAACATATGTGGGATCAAGAAAAGAAACATCGTGCAAAGTTTGAAGAGTTGATTAGAAAATATCGTGTAAGACCCACTGTTCTAACACCTGTTTGGAACATTGCTGGGTTTGTCCTTGGTGCTGGTACAGCACTTATGGGAGAAAAAGCAGCTATGGCTTGCACCGTAGCTGTTGAAACAGTGATCACAGAGCATTATAACGATCAATTACGTGCATTGATGGAAAGTGATGAAAAAGTACAAGAAGAAGTTTTAGAAGTAATAAAAAAATTTCGTGATGAAGAACAAGAACATCATGACACTGGTCTAAAACATGGTGCAGAACAAGCACCATTCTATCAAGCTTTAACAAATGTTATTAAATTTGGTTGTAAAACTGCTATATCAATATCCAAAGTTATATAAATTATATAATTTGTTAATATAGTACAAAAGTGTAACTTTAATAAAATATTTATAAATATTAGTTTAGTTTTAAGTAAATAAAATATCTGTTTTATATATATGTCTTATTTTGAAATCAAAATACCTCCTTCACAATATGGTCCTTGAAAACCTGGTGGACACGAACAAACACCAGGTGCTGTACAATTGCCACCATTCATACAGTTTGGATAGCACAATGCCTTTTTACAATGAGGTGGGCCTAAATATCCATCTGGACAAGGTCCAGGATTAGGTTCTGCAATGAAAAATATTATATAAAGAAGAAAGATTCATTTGATATCAATAACAAGTACAGGATTTGAATATAATAAGTGTAATCATAAAAGTATTTTTTAATAATATTGTATAAATTCATAAATAGTACAAGCAAATATCAAATTGGTTCATGCATAAATTTTATCTTGTCTTTCACCTTTAGACCATAAACAATTATCGTTCATTGCAAAGGAACACAAGATACATTGAGCGATTATTTTCCGCTACACCCACGTAAATTTAAGCAGATAAACGCAATTACACATTGACTTAAGTGAATACTTCGGCCACTTAAAATGGCTTTCATTAATAAAAATTTTAGGATACATTCGGGTCAGAGAGACTCATGCGCTCATTGATTTGAAGAAACTATTTTATCGATTACAGATCTATAGGATAAGCGGATAAGAGGATCTACCTTCATACTAATCGGAAAGCGTTATACACAGTTAAAGCTTCCCGCAAAATATCTTTTATCGAGTTGTATACACAAAGATATATATCGTGCACCGATCGGACAGAAACACAATCGAAATCATCGTCAATTCATAACATGTCTCCTACTCCACATACATCATTATTACAAAAAATGTTTGCTTCTATCATCTTCTTTCCTTATCTTTTTGCAAAGAGCAGTTTTCATGGTAATGAAACAGTTGAGATTTCGATAGTTTCTAATTGAAGTGTGTAGCAAGTTGAGCAATGAATTATTGCTGATACAGAACTCTGTACGTGCGGGCAGGCGTGTGTGTTCGTGTGTAGAAAGAGATGATCATGGGCGCGATTGACGCACTCACCGCGCACGGCGCATTCTTTTCTCAGGTTAAGGCGAAGGGGTGTTCCGTTCAAAGGTTTTCCCTTACGACTTTCAATCATCAAACCGATGCCTAATTGCGCAATGCCCGAATTATTACCGGAACATGGTAATAGGACGCTGAATTCTGCGAATTTAATGAACATTATGCATTTATTTATATACGTAGGCATCAAATTTAATAATTTTTTGTTAATCGATTAAATTTGTTGACTCAAAATATTTCGATAATTAAAAAAACATAAATTACCCTTAGGTCTCTTGGGTACTCTTCCTTGCGTTTTGATCGTGATATATGGTGTTTTCAGGATCGTCTCGTCGAACGATTTTAATCGATAAAAATTATAGTAATATTTCTTTACACCAGACTTCCATGTAAAATTCACGTACGTTACTTCGCTCGGAATAATCGGTAATTTGCTTTCGAATTCTGGATCCAATAGATAAGGCAAGACCCTACCCTCCGTAATCGCGAATATCTCCATTTCAACCCCTAAATGAAACAGAGAAGATAAAGATCGATTGTAACTTGTTACATTGTCATACATATTTATGTAGAGTGATGTTGGAATAAATTAAAAGAAATAGATTATTACTCTAATACTATTTATAGAATAAATTAATACAGTAGTATATCTATACTTAAACATGAGAGAATCACATAAAAGATATGTATATATATATATGAACAATAATGATAGAATTTTTATCTTATAATGAAATAACATAGTATCATATAACATAAACATATATATGAAGTATTTTATAACATAAACTAGATATAATATAAAAAATAAATATTGTCCCCATATACTAAAATCATGAATAAGTGAATGCCACAACAGCATCCCAAAAATGGCAATTTTATCAATATCAAATAAATTCTTTAGAATGACAATATGTATTTTTTTCTTTTAATACCAATATGATAAGAATATCAAGAAGAATAAAATACTGTAGGAATAAAATAACACAGTATATGCAAAAAGAAAAATGCGGCACTCAACACGGATGGATATTCGTGGCGCGGTAGTATCGATATCCGTAAACCAACTTACCGCTGAACATTTTGATCTGTTGCTGGTCGATCCATAGGGAGATGTCACCGGTTGGTTTGTGCCCATTGCCGGATCGATGGTGATTTCTCGCGGCCGCCGTGTCCAGGAGCAGAGCGATCGCCGCCGAGGCCAGGGCGGCTGCGGCCCACTGCATAATTAACGACGTGCCGCCAGGTGTTGCACGGTTTATGACTAGCCCCCTTGTGGCTATGTAAATCTTTCTCTTTCTGTATGATTCTTTGTAAGCGTAAGCTATTCGTTGGTGTATGTGACACTCGTGTGTCTTGGTGTGTGCAGCCCGACGGAACACGCCACGATTTGACGCGTGAAATTTGGGATTTCACGGCGAAACTCGAGACGAACGAGCACGTTCTCACGCACGCAATTTAATGAGCTGACACAACCCAGAGAGACACGTATGCGAAGCTTCAATGGGGATCAGATCTCGCGATTAAGGGAACGACCAACGACCGGTTGACCGACGACCAATTTCGCCGATGTCTCGCTGTAGCTTTCTGCCAGCTCTGTCGATAATGCAGCCGTACGATCACACGATGTTAAGTCAACAAGACGCGTATGCACACGTTCGTACAGGCCGCGTTGCTGCGGCAAACTGACTGACTGACTGACTGACTCAATGAGAAAAGGTCTACAGCAGCCCGTCTTCTTGCTGTGAGTCTGAGAGCAAGATCTCTATCTCTTAAGGGGTCCCGATACGTTTGGGGATAAGGGTGCGTGCACAACGATTCGCAAGATCGATATTTGATGCTTCTTTTGAAACTTGACCGATCATACTTTCTGACATAATCTCCATTGGATTTTCTTAACTTCTTCTTTGACATTTTTAATATTTTTTAATTTTGCTACATTGCTTGCCACCGTGATCTTTCATTGTTAACAAAATGTATCGAATTTGCTGAAAATATGAAAAAATGATTCTTAATCCATTGAATATTTTTTTATTTGTTGAAAGAAAAATAAGAACAGGGCATAACAAATCGTAGGTCATAGTAGTAAATATTTAATGTTAAGAACAGCTTCGAAATGTAATATATAAGTCCTCATTGAACAAAGCTGTGAATTTAAATTTGAATTGATTCGAATATTACCTTGACTGCAATTCATAATTGCAATACAGCCATTGTCATCAATAAAATCTATCGGATATCGAAGATAAAAAGAATTCATCTAAATACAATTATTTGCATAACAATCGCGATATTACGAAATTCTTTGTATTCGACGAGTCTGTGAATGATCTTATTAAAGACGGACGTGTTTCTTGGAGAGATAAATATCTGGTATTTATTTGGTAAATCAAAGACAGTCCTGTTGACGTATTTTATGGTTTATCAGTCGATATCAATCTCCTCGGGACTCGAATATTGTATACGCGGATATATGGAAATCAGAATTCGGATTAGCAAATAAGGTGAAAAGAAATGGGTGGAAGGAACCAGTTTTTAAACGTCTTTGGCCAGGTTCCTCCTCTTCGTTTCTTCTCTCCATTCTCTTTCGTACTTCATCGTCTATTCCCCTCCTTATCCCTCCCCCGTCTGTCTTTGCATTCGGCAAAGAGAATTCACTGTTGCAGTGTGGACTTTGTTCCCAAGCTTGACACCAAGTCTGCTGTTAACTTATCTTTCAGCTTCTCCCGAATCTCTTGAATAATCTGTGAGGTGTCAGAAATCGATCAGAGACGAACGATCGACGATAAAGCACTTCAAATACCTGCTATTTCGCACAACTGTTTCAAAGTAACATACTCTACTATTCCAGGACTGCTTTTACATCTCTGGCAATAAAAATCTTGTAGATGGAACAAAATCTTTAAAACTTACTTTTGGTCAGAACACATATTCCAAAAGGGGATTACTATTCACGAGCAATATCGTAACAACAACGAAGAATCTTCTGAAGAGATTGCTACGAAAATTAAATATAAATTTATCAAGTATTTTAAGTTCTTATTGTAGTTTCTATTACATAATACTTTTGAGACATATTTTAAAAGATGAGCGAATTTCAGGATGGTATTTCATCGTTCTCTTGTGGTGCAACTCTTCTTAGTTAGTACGGTATTCTTCCCGTCGAATGTTCGACCACATTTCCATGGTCGTTTTGCAATCCGTTACAAAGGCTGGCTTGTTAGGTATCGTGGTATATACGACATGCACGATTTTACACTCTGGCGCTTGTGGTCGGTCAGGCCGCAAACATTTTTCGCGCCTCACAGAGACGAGCAACTCTTCGCGACGCGATTGATCTTCCAAGGAACATGCCAGATCGTCGGAAACTTTCTACAAACAGGTGCAGGTGACGAAAGGTACACAAGACGCTCTCCATATGTACTGGTTATTTCACAGATATATACACACATAGATATATACGTAGAGATAATATGGTCGAGCAAAAGTACACTACAAATGTAAAGTACAATGCTATTTTACGTAAATTATTCTCTTAAGAGAGACATTAGTATCTCAGATAATATCAGCAAGATACTGTAGCGTATTCTATAACCTAGATTTCACGAAAGTTTCATATTACTCAATATATTTTCAAATTTCATTGTTTCAAGAGAACAACATTACTATATCATCTATTTTCTTAGAATGTCGTCTCTTTTTTATTAAATATTCTCTAATGAAAAACTCCATATTTTAAATGATGAAATATTAATTCTTATATATCCCAGCATCTAATAAATTTTTATTGCACTTCTATTTTGTTAATAGTATTGATTGATTGATTTCTTAGAAACTACGGGGAGTTCACTGAAGTAATTCATGGATTCTTGAAGAGAAACAATTTATCTTCATCAAATAATGAACGATAACCAGGTTTATTTGCGATTCCACGGTTACTTATGGCAGCTGAGATGAACGATTCTCCTCCGTGTTTAGCCGAAATCAAAGCAAAAGTAGAAAACAAGCGCGTAATAATGGAATGGCTGGCGATTGCATTACTATTTTCGACCACGGGGTTCGAATGAAAGCCCGGTTGATGAATAATACATGATATGCGATAGATGTGTTGCCGTTGCTGTGGACCGAGTTTGTTAGTGAACTGTCTTCGATCTCCGTGTCTCGGGAAAGGAACTATATTTAATTTAGCACTCCAACGATAATACGTTAAATATATGTAGCAAACTGCCAGCTGCTCTATTCGTGCACTTTTTGTTATTTTTTCTTATATTTATATATTACTAAACAAATTTTAAAAAAGCTATTGTATTGAAGGTGTTCCGGGTAATTCATCTGAAAATTTAACGAGCTATTTATTTTCTTTAACAGATCGGTGATATCTTAGACGATGCACTGCGTCTTAAGAATTCTACGGCGATATCTTCATTTTTAGAAATCAAAGTACACAGTTCCTGAAGGAGAATGGGGTTGTTCTGGATACATCAGGCAACAGGTTTAACAGAACGGTTAATGAATAGTTGATAATAGTGTCCATTGTAGGCTGCGTGTCCGAGGATTGGCCCATCTAACAAATGGCCCATTGTTATCTCTTACGGCTCCTCGGTCTTCCTCTTGCTCTTTCTCTTCTTCGCCTTTTTCCTTCTTCATACTCCTTTTGCCGTGCACGAAACGGGCGTGCATACAGGGTAATTCAGAAAAGAGAAACGATCTTCTCGCGCGCAGAGCTATTATTACTGTGTTTGGTCGGTTGAAAGATACACACGGTTCGATAACAGCCCATCAGTTGAATTCTTGGTATTTTTGATCGGTAAGTAAAAATAAAAAAAAAAAAAAAGAAAAACAACAAGCACCCCTCTTTATTCTTTTCTTCTTGCTTTTTATTCTAGTAACAAAAGAATCATATAGTGTATATAGAACTTTCTGCAGAAAGAAATCAGGACAGTCTTACATCGTTTTTATGCGTCATAAGTGACAAGTAGGAGAAAAGGTGGAGACAGAAATAATCAATTTCACGGATATTGGAATATCCATCGAGCAATCGATATTTGTAGGCGGGAATACGTGCTGAGACTCTAATAGCCAGGCGAAATTAGAGGATAAATTGAATAAACCATTGCACGAGAAAATTGAGCACTGTATATTATCGGCGGATTACGAAGGAAAGGCCGTTTCGTCCGATACACAACGTACAATTGATTCGAACGTATATTATACATGGCTCACGAACGGGGAAGCGAGTCTCGAGGGCCGTCCCCATGAGGAGCAACCGGTGCCGGTTTATTCCCGATCGAATGTTTTTGCCCGACCGTCGCAAACCTAATTGGATTCGCTACGAACCACCTGACAGTCGTACACGGCAGAGCATTACGCAAAACCGTGTACCGTCCCCAGCTTTTTAAATGTCGATCCGCCGACGGTCGGTCCGTTTCGAGCCGCATTAACGCAGGGGCTCGTCCGATCATGCTTGCAAAATCGAATCAGCTGTTGGTTACGCTTGTTAATTGTAACGAATAGATTGTATTAAAAGTTGATCTTTCGCACGATTTTATAGGAACAATGAACCTACTTCGTGGAAGTAAAAATCCAGGGAAAGCAATTTATGCGCTGGATGATCTTTTGTTCTCCTTTTTTCTGTGAATGGAATTCTTGTTTTATCATAATAACATACGTTATAATATTTTATGCTACGTTGATCGAGATAATGTCTGATCTTGCGTTATATATTTTCATCTTATGTAGGTACGATATACATGACATCTACCTATCATTGTAATTTTTACCTTGCAACGTACCCGTGTATCCGATCAGCGTGTGCAACTCGTATATACGATCCTTCTTTCTCATATGCACCGACCTTACCTCCTCTTTTCCCACAGGATACAAACGCACACGACCTCGGATCCTACATGGACACACGGCTCCTCCGGCAGGCAGCCAGGCGCTAACGTCGATGCATGTAGCTGACGGCAGCGGCCAGATCGTGCTATGTTTCTGCGTCATCGGACCGCGTTCTCCTTTCATCCTTTTTCATCGTTCTCTTCTCACTAGGTAGACAACAATGATAGAATGATATCTCTACGGAGTGGGGAATACGGAAAAATGGGATTAGCGATCAGAGAAAGAATCCGAAAAAGTTGGAAAACTCTGAAAGAAAAAGAGAGAACAGGGTAGAAAGTTGGGTAAAACAAAGAAGATGGAACAGGGACGAAAGTACATGGGAAAGAGACAGAAAAAGGAAATATTGGCGAAAGAGAGGACAAAGGAGAAAGAGGGGACAAGAAAAAAGAGAGAGAGAGAGGAATTCTCGAGAGATCAAGTTAGAGTACTGGCACAAAAAACCTGTCCCGCATAATTACATTATCGGTCACATCTCGTTCGACTTCTGTCCACAGTCACACAGCCCTTGCTTGGGAAAACGAATGCGTTCCCATATAATACAGGCCACCGTTGCTTCGAGGACGATGCAGCAAGGTCTCCAATGAAACTGCAGGGGGTCCGTGCCATTGTTCTTTATCCTATCTTTTACGGATTTTTGGTAGAAAACATCGAATATTATGGCAAATTGAATAGGAAGCATCGAACATTTTCTGTGATGGTTACTTTAGTTTGGGTCATTAGTCTCTTCGATGGAACATGCTGATTCTTGTGGTGGAAAACGATGAGAACTCGGTGGTGAAAGAATGATCAATGGTCCTAGATTCATATTTTTTGGTTGTTTCAAGATTTTGATTTATTTATTTATTATTCATAATTTATTCTTCTCTTTATTGACATAGGAGATGTTACACAGGCATTGGAATGCGCGTTATCATAGTCGCTGGTAAACAGTCGAACACAAAGCGAAGTCACTTTGAAATTTTACATAACATTTGTAACGCAATGTGATACATACTCTCAATCTCTGTTGCACTACGGGGAGATGAAAGAATCTTTAACCAGATTGCTAAACTCTGAAAACTCTACTCCGTAGAAAAAATATTGAAACGATGACATCGCTGAAAAAATACATAATGATGTATCCCTTCTGGGAGCACTCTTATGCATCTTTTCATCGGAAAACGCATTAGGATCTTAATAGTACTAAGGTAATGTACAATCAAAAGTTAGCACGATAGACGCGCACATGTATGAACGAGCGTATTCTCTTTGTTTTGTTACTTTTGTCACAGTTTTATAGGTATAACATGTGCTGTCATGTCGTTGTAAAATGAACACGGTTTTGTAGAAAGTCTCGCATATATCATACTTTTTTTTTAAATATAAATCTGTGCTCACTACGCTAACACGGTGTCATTCCTTCGACGGTATAAATAAAACTGTTAATATAATCATAAAAAAAATCAGATCCAACACACGAATGCGTCGTGCTAGACGCTCATCGTACCTATCGTGAATACAAAAAACTTTCTATGTATATAACAAGTGAAATAAAGAAAAAGAAAAATATCAAAATATATTAAAAGTATCAAAAGACCAGTAACACGTACGAAAATATTGGAAGTTCACATAAGTTACCATGTGTTTCAGCCAACTAGAAATTCAAATCCTGATAGATATCATTTGGACACACTTTGAAACTATACACAAGATGCTACGATTAGAAAAATACGTTGAAACGTAATTATATACGACTATATTTTGACTTGGACGTCGGATGCTTATCCTGGCAAATATGTAATTTAATATAAATTTATGATTAATCACGTTTAAATATATTACATGTCTCCGCATCCTTTTATATACTTCATAGTATCTTTATAATAAATTATTGTTTTCTTTCATTTACAATACATTCTTTTTTGTAGGCGCCTATATATTTACGTATATATTTATATATATAAAGTTCGTAAAAATTATGTGACGTCCAAGTCATTTGTACAGGATAATCGGCAAAAAAGACCCTGACAAATATAAACTGAAGATCAATGAATTTGTTCATTAAGTAAAATAAAATTTTTTTGTTAAAGATGGTAATCATCAAAATTTTAAAAGTCAACTCGGAAGGACAATCATAATTCAGTTCGATTTCTTGTCGTAGGCTGAGAGGTGTGTACGATTTTGCATATATAGACTTTTACGAACTTTACGCGCACATGTATTGTAAGTATTCTATATTTTGTACCTTTTTTATTTTTGTACCTGATATATTTGCTCACGACACTTTTGCAGACAACCTGTACATTGCATTGAATAACTTAATACGGTAAATAAAAAACATTAAATTTATTATCGGAGAAAATAACGAACTCTATGAGTCTCATAATAACATTTTATACACTAAAATGTAATAATAGCTGCTCTCATGTGATCGCATTTTTTTAACACTAATTTTAATTAATAATCAATATATGTCTCTATATATTCAATAGCTATTTCATATATTAAATTATATTCTATATTGATTGGATTATAATAAAATTACAAAAAATAAAGTAAACATTAATAAGAATAAAAAGAACTTTCATTTTCAGCTAAAGCACGTTTCACATACAAAAAGCAACAATTAGAGGCCATGTGAAATTTTTCGTTTTAAACTACCATAGTGCATGTACAATGTTCTTTTTTATATTCTAATAGTAGTAGCAGTAGTAGTAGTAATAGTAGCAGTAGTAGTAGTAGTAGTAGTAGTAGTAGTAGTGGTAGTAGTAGTAGCAGTAGTAGTAGCAGTAGTAGTAATAATAATAATAATAATAATAATAATAATAATAATATAATAATAATAATAATATCTTTCATATACTTTTGTTATTCGTGTATCGTTAATGAAAGTGCACGTGCACAATAATTGTAGATAGTCACTGATTCTTTATATTTGGCCCTCTGTCGGCAGAGTAAAAATTGATCGCATCTAAAGGTTCTTAGAACAATTTTTTTCTCATTTTTCAATTAAAGTTAGTTTCAGTCCCGGCCAGATTGCGACACTATGCTCAATGTGAGTCCTTCCGTTTTCAAGATTGCATATAAGTAACACCAGTATGTGCCGTGTATTAACTAATTTTCGGGTAATACGAATTAATTATTGATACTGATTATCTTCATTTGAAAGACGTGAATCCTATATGCAGCCTTAAAAGTGCTTCATACTTCGTTTTTTGTGATACGCATACTTAGAACAATATAAACATAACTCGTATACCCTGTAATGGTCAGGAAGTGTCAATTTCCAATCTGGCCATGTCAAATGTTACGATCGATGCTAGAATACTTTCTACTATATTATGTCCATAAATAGCTTGCACGCTATGAGACACCTCTATCGTCTTTGGGTTTTATAATTAGTCAAAGATCTTCTCAACAAACTCAATAATTATAAATAATTTTCGATCGACTAACAAATTGTACTTTGGAACACACGCAATCACGTAGATGAAATAATCATCGCAGATCAACGTTTCTCAAAAATATTAAAAATTGCTGAAACACTCGAGTAACACATATCTAGACGTGTGTTAAATATCCATGAGGAATTACCTTTTAAACGACACGAATGTACAAACGTTGTGCATGACTTATATAGCCTTTACTCGGCTCGACATAGAAACATTTATACTTATCTTTCTATGTGAACTATAAAACCCAAAACCAAAATCTAATTGGCAGTATAGTGTTGGACGTTGCGCCCAGCGCAAGGTGCATAGCAGAGATGCTGCGGCTAGTAAGGATTGGATACCTTACTTCTGACAAAAAAACAATGTTTATGCGGTTTGAATAAGATAATACCAGAGGTTACACGTATGTGGCCATAGTGCCGCTTGGAATAGGCGGTGTTTCTTCCGGTCTACCTTTGGGCCCGTATTGTCCAATGAAAGAGCCGTCCTCCGTAAACCGCCCTTTAACAAAATGACCATCACAATTTATAAATTCGCATTAAAAATTATAATTTAAGAAACATAAACCATTAATGTTCCGATCTATTTTTGAATGTATCATTTAACCTACCTTACACTAACGTGGCAAATGCTTGTGAATTTGGTTCCTGTTTACGATGTCGACCATACTGACCGATGAATGATCCATCCTCATTCATACCTTCTACATTAAGTCGAACAACAAGGCAAAATAAAATGAACAAACAAAAACATAACATAAATTAAGGTGCTAAGGCAAAAAAAAATAAATAACATGTGAATAAATATCTTATCCTATGTCGGGCGTGTACAAAATGGATATAAAACAAGTATTTGTATTCATGCTGTTATGTGGATTTGTGGCGGCACTCGACAACAAAATACCGCCACTCGACACTAACTTCTACCAGACGACGGTAGCGCAGTAGTTAGCGCCTTAGGTTACGAACGTTCGGGACCCGGGTTCGAATACCGGCGCCAGTAGTCTCCTATTTTTCTTTCAGGCATTTAAATTAGAAGAAATCTTCCAGGCATTTAAATTAGAAGAAAAATAGCAGTACTCCAGCAGCGCGACATCTACAGCCAGCGCAACAAATATCACGGATGCAACTATACCTCAGATTTACACATGTGGGAATTGGAATGCATATCTACTGAAATCTAATACTACTTACTTCAATTGTCTTCTTACATTGTTAATGTAAATAGACTATTTATTATCTATTGAACTAACCTGTATCTCCCTCTCCATATTCTGCCATAGAATCAGTATCAGATTCAGGATGCTTCCCATCTTGATGGGAAGAAGATGCCAGAGACGCGCGACCGCCTGCTGATTTGGTATCTAAAGGTTGCGAATATTCATGAAAACCGCCTTCATCTGGATAATCGCCGCGCCCAGCAGCTAATTCTCTTTCATGTACGGCGTATTTTCCACCTCTATTACGTTTAATAACGCATACTATTATAAGTACCAAAAGAAGAAAGGCAATTGCTAACATCATTCCTATGAACCATCCAGCGGTTGCAACATTTTCTTTAGGCTGAATGATAGGTCCTTCGCTACTCGTTTCTACTTCTTGTGGGTCGCTTTCTGTGAAGTAGTTACCATCAGCAGCAACGACAGACATCACATAAACTTCACCACTTTGAAGTCCTCGAATTTCGATCGTGTTCGATTGATATTCTGGTTCGGTCTGGAGTGGTATCGTTTCACCTTTGAGTTTATACTTCACAAAAAAGTGACTTCCTGGATTCCCATTGAGATTCAGCTGCCAGATAATTCTTACATTCGAGTATCCATTTTCCTTTGGAATAGCTTCCCATGTGAATTGTGGTATATCAGGTTGTTGAGATGTGCGTGTTTTTTGCTCGATAAAGTAACTAAGTGAGTATAAAACAATATGTTACCTCATACACATATATATAAAATTAAAGCAGAAAGCAATGATACATACTCATTTCCTTCACCAACTTTAGTTGTTGCTCGAACATGTACACGATATTTCATATCAGGTGCTAGAGCAGCCAATTTTGCACTGGTGGCTTCTGGGTCTATAATATGTGGTTTTCTCTCCAAGAGAGGTCCCAGTCTGGTTCCATTTACGGATTCATAATATATTCTGTAGCCAGTCAAGATACCATTTGGTTCGGCAGGTTTTGTCCATGCTAAAAACAAAGCACTGGAACCCATTGGGAACGCCTCAAGATTGAGGACTGTTCCTGGGACACCTTCTGGTGTGTCAAAGCTTAAAGTTTCAGAAGGTGGCCCAGCATATCTAATAAATAAAAATAAAAAGATTATCGTTACAAATAATGTTACATATGAAAGCCTATAAACTGCTATTTTAAGATTCATTACCGTCCGTTGTATGCTAATATTCGAACATAGTTCTTGTTGAAGGGAACAAATTTGGTAACCAGTGCATGAGTCCTATTACCACCTCTTATATCGATTTCTCGCATTCCCTTTTCACCGTCCTTTTCTGTCCACGTTTGAATCTTATATCCTTGTAATTCGCCCCGTACCGATTCCTCGGGGACCGGATTCCACGAGAATTGTGCGCTTGTACTCGACTTTACTTGATTTAACGTAAAGTTACTCGGTGCTTGCAATGGTACTGTAACATTAAATGAATTTTAGGTAATATTAATTCTAAAAGAAATTGCAAATACTATAAAAAATGTAATAAAAAATCCACAAACCATCTTCTCCAGAGTATCCTGTTACTTCTTCAGGTGCAACTCTACATTCTCCTCTTTCATTAATAGCTACCACTTTAATCTTATATCTTTGATAAGTTGGTTGATTATCCACAACCAAACTGTTCTTCTTCCAATCATGTATGTCTTCTATTGTCCATTTTTCTCCTGGTATATCACGTCTATAGTATACTCTATACATGAATTTGGGTGCATTGTGTTCAATTTGTGGCATTACTGTCCAAGATATAACCAGATTTTGTGGTGTTGTTCCCTTGCCCATAACGTTGTCGGGATTCGTAAAAGGAACGTCTTGTAATGTAGTACATACATCGCTATGCGGTGAGGGCAACGATGGACCTATTTTATTCCATGCTAATACACGGAATGTATAGTTAGCCCAAGGCGACATCGGAACATCGTATGTTTGTTCAGTTGATGGAACAGGATCTTTCGATATCTCCCACGTATCTGGAGTGAAACTGGTATTATGTTGAATAGTGTATCTCAAAATTGGTGCTCTGTTATCACCCATTGGAGTCCAATGTATAGTAGCTGTAATCCCTGCACAATTAACACTAACTAACTTTGGCGGATTTGGTACATCTTGTACAACTAGTGTAGCTTGTGCCTTTGCCTCATCCAACTCGGTATGAGCAACGCAAGTGTAAGTACCGGTATCTAGTTCAGTCGTTTTTGTAATCATTAAAGAATAATCAGTACTTCGGATAAATCGTGGTTCCATCTCAAAATCGATGGGTTCGCCGTTACTCAACCAATCGATTGTAAGCGTTAAACTGGAATCTGTAACAGCGTTACATCTAAAAGTTGCAGTAGAACCTGCAGCAACTTCGTAATCCTCTGGTTCATCTGTGATCCTAGTATGTTCTTTTACTGCTAGATTACCAGAGGCTTCTATTTCTCCGAATTTATTGGACGCATGGCATGTATAGGTGCCTGCATCTAAGAATATTACGTTCTCAATTTCTAAGTCACCAGAATCTAAAGTCTTGTATCGTCCTCCAGTTAGTTCTTGTCCATTTCGAATCCATTTTACAGCAGGTTTCGGTGCTCCAAATACACGGCAAGTAATTCTCACAATTTTACCATCGACTGTAGCGATATCAGCGGGCGGTTGAGTAATTTCGGGTTCTAAAGCTAAAACATTTACGTACACATCCTTGTATACATAACCCAATGAATTTGTAGCATTGCAACCATAGTTTCCTGTATCCTTTTTAGTCAACTTTTCAATAATAATAGAATTTGGTGTAACTTTCCTGCGTGGATTTGGAGGTGCTTCTGATATTGGTTTACCATTATGAATCCATTTTATCTCAGGGACAGGTACTCCATTAGCAGCACACTTGAATTCTACAGTTTCGTCTTCTGCCGCATTTATAATCTCAGGCTCGATAGTGAAATATGGTACCGCCATTACTTGTAAATGTATAGAATACGATTTCGCGTCACCCACTCCGTTTGAAGCTTCGCAAGTATACGTTCCTTCGTCTTTCGAATTAACATGTTTAATTATCAAAGATTTACCATAATTTCCTTGCATTATTCTATCGTTAGTTTTAATTACTTCGCCATTTTTACTCCACACTATTTGTGGTAATGGTGTTCCACCATGTATGCAATATAATTCAATTTTTTTGCCACGTAAGGCAACTTCATTTTTTCTACTCACATATTGTTTAACGGGTTCATATTTATTTTGACTAGCAGATATTCCCGAAGAGATAACGTTCAATAAAACTCTATTACCTAATTTATATTCATTTCTGAATACAGATGTAGCTGCACACGCATAATAAAAATCGTCAGAAGCATCATTTCTTGTAACATTGCTGAACCAAAGGTTCCCTTCAGGATCTAAAGTCATTCGCGAATTATTGATCGACTTGATGCCTCCAGCAGTATCTTGAATTAACCAATATACATTTGGTTTTGGCCAACCATCTGGTGGTTGGCAAGTTAGTTTAAATGGCTGTCCTTCATTTGCATCCAGACTTATAGGATTCTGATCTTTGAATGAGTTCAATTCAGCTTTTCTAACGAAAACTGAATTAGACGTTGCAATTCCCCATTCATTCTCTGCAAAGCATTGATATTGACCCAGATCTTCATCTCGTGGTCTAGAAATCACCAGTGTACCTCTACCAGGTTGCTGAGATATACGGTCATCATATGCTGGCCACTCAAAATTCTTTCCATTTTTAATCCATCGATACCTACATTAAATCAATAAATATAAATAAAAAATCAAGATTGGTCAAATACTCAACATTATCATTATTCATGATTACTGTTATGCTAAAAATAGTACGATATTGATCATAAATAGATGAGAATAAATCATAATGCAGTAATGATATTTTCTATTTTCCTTCAGTATATTGTTAGACCACTCCCATGCATCTACAGTTCACACCACAAGTAAGGTATCTTTATCAGTACTAGTAACTTTATACCCCCTAAGGCTATGAGGTCATCCTGGTAATTAAGACCAGTTACTCTGGCTTCTTTGCAGGACAGAGATAGTGGACTTACATGTAAGTGCAATGAAACTACATGAATGAAATATTCCTGGAAAATATACTATTAATGTTGCACTACTGCATTAATTCTTTATAAAATTTCTGTTTTTCTATGATCAGCATTTAAAATTTAAATCAATGCAATAAATAGTTCTTTTTAATGTAGTATTATTTTTATCTTTTTCCTAAACATTATATTTTTATTTGCAAAATAATAACAAAGTAGCAAGACATATTTTAAGATTTTATTTATTTTCTAATTAAATGAACTTTACCTTGGAGCAGGTTCTCCTTCTGCTTCACATTCAATTAAAAATGGTTTGTCATTCTCATTAATCTTCGCTTGAGCCACTTGAAATAACTGCTCATCTGTTGGGGGTTGTTTGGATATCCGTGGTGGAGATTGGACTAATAAAAGATACAAATGACACATGTGCATTATTGTTACACACTATGAAACGATTTGCTGATATGCACTTAGTAAAATATGTTACATATGTTATTGCTACATATATAACATATGTGCTATATAGCAGTAACTATGTTTTTATAGCCGTTGAATAAATTTAAATAGAAATGTTTTAAAATATAGTGAAATGTTATGAAATTAAAGTGCATTCTTAGAACAATATAATCTCCTAACTCAATGCATTATAATCGTATTAAACTAAATTCACTTAGTGTTACATATCTTATAAAAGCAAGTGAAAGCAAAATATGTATTTTTTATAATTTTCTAATGATATAAAAAAAATTGTTTGTGATTAAAAGTTCATAATTAAAGGAAATTTGTTTTATGTGAAAACAACTAGTTGCATCTGATAAGCTTGCTACTGTTTTCACCTCCTATAATATCCAGAATATGGACTATAATTAAAAATCACAGATTGTTATTATGAAAACTGATTGATCGTAACAAGTATTACTTCGAATTTATTGTGACCGATATAAAACGTGATGACGGAATTACACTCACTTAAAGCCGATGCCTGCAGTACCAGTGTTGAGATAATACACACGATGAACTTCATGATCGACCGGTATTCTCTTGATCTAGAAGTAGAAGATTTTCTTAAATATTTCAATCGTACAAATTTCGGGAAGAAGCAAAATATATTTTAAGAAAACATTTATGAAAATTGCAAATTTTTCGTCATATAGGTAGAAACTAGAATCTATTATATGAAATCAAATTAAAATTTCATTTCGAATTCCTTTTAAGAAATATAAATTATGAATTTGAACATTCTTTCTATAGATTTATCCACGTTAATCGTTATGATTCAAACGAATCCGACAACTAAAGTTGTCACGTTAGAGGCTTTGTAAATCCTATTGGCATTCGCAAAGGCATTAGCGAGTTTTTTGGTACAACACTGGGCTGCATTTTATTTGAATCACATTGTATACACGCGTATACGAAGAATATGAATCGTGCGCAGGAATGTCAGAATGAATATACAATATGACATTAACGATTTTGTTCGAAATAAATGTGTTAACGCTAGAACTACCAATGACTAAGGTATAAACCGCGTTCCAAAGAACTCAAGCTGAAATATAAAAAGATACATAATGCAAGAAAAACAAGCCTTTATCCGGTATACATCGTCAAAAATCATTAAAATGTCTAAAAATACGCCGTAATAAATCTGCAAAATTTCTATGAAATATGATCAATTTATCATTTTGACGATATTCAAGTAGTTCTAACTTTAAATAGAATTTTCAAATCCCCTGGCGAATAGTTGCCAATGGAGATGTGAGAAATGGGCGTGCTCTCCGTGTAAAAAATCAACGAACAATATACATATGTAGAAAACTAGACATGTGTCATCGGACCGGCTAATAGTGTATTCATCAGCAGCTTCTTAAAAGTATCATGCAAAATCTACGTTATTTTTCCATATTTTTTCAGTGAAACTAGATAAAATAGAACAAGTATATGTAACAATGTTATGTATTCGCTTCAGGATCGCGCACAATCGTTGGAACAGGTGATGGTGTTACGATGATCTCACCGAAGTTGTCCTTCGAAATCACAACATCGCCGATGAAAATTTTACCGCCGTTCCGTTCGTCCACCTGTTTCACGATACGTTTGCTTTATTCTCACGGCGTTTAAAGGAATCTGAATCGATCGACCGCTACTTAGAAAACAGATATCCCATGGGGACCAAAAGGGAAAAAAGGGAACACACGGGGCTGGGCAAACGGGCACACCCGCGAACTAGCATTGATCGCCGACGCTTCGTTTGTTCGTTTCACTCAATACCTTGGTTATTACTCGATATCTCGATGTACGTCACTAATCAAATGTACGTTTCTTCACGTCAATGACAATAGCTCACCTATCTTAACGTTTTAAGACGTGTTTGATTATAAAAATTCCGTCATCACCAAGGCATCATCGAAAAACCACTGACTCGCACACGTAACGTAGCGCACCGTACGGTACTGTACACTAGTGTGGATGTGCACGTTGCATGTATTGCAGACTCGATCCCCACCTAGTGTCTTCGGTCACACCGACTTACACTGCTAAGTTTTCACTGAACTTTAAGGTCCGCTCACATAGGAGTGTAGCAGTATTTCGCTATCTAGCCACGGGTCATCACCAAACCTGGCCAGTTAGCAAGATACGATCTGCATTACGGTTCTCTTATACTTTTGATTTAATATTATTAGTAAAATTTTACATTGGTTATAGATTAGGATTAATATATTCTTTTTTAGACAAGAATAACAATTAGTGTTTGATGATTAAACAAATGGAACTTTAAAAGTAAATTTTATGAATTACCGATGAAGTTATCCGATTATCCTATTTTACCTGAAATCGTAAAGATATAAAGTGTTATAACCCATCACTTGTAACTTGTCAATTCTCTAATATTATTATTTGGAAAATTATAGCGCAAAGAGGTCCAGGGATTCTGTCTTCTAAATCTACATATATCCATCGAGCTCTCAAAACTTTGAAATCTATGAAGATTTTTAGAGCATTCAAAATCAAGGTATTCGAGACTTATCGAAACATTAACAATTTAAGATTTATTAAAATCCTAGACAGTTTCTAATACTGAATCATGCCAAAAATAGTTCGAATCTTAACAATATTGTAAAACTTCGATTTGTTTCGAAATTGAGATTTAAGCACTCATTGCTATAGAAATTCAACCAAGATATCACGGCTCCAATATCTAAAGGTTTGTCAATCTTTATAAAAACGATTAAATGTCAGGTCTCGTACAAATACACACACGTACATGCACACATATGTATAGTGTCAAAGTTCCGCTCCACTTCCAAGAAATGGTGGGGATAGTGATGTTAGTTAGCAAGGTGGAATTCCGGCCAGTTAGTAAGACACTACTGCATTCTATGAAAAGAGTTGACATTTATAAGACCACTGCAGACGAGTATAAGAATTTTATATAGCAAAATAGTCGTTCATTATATAGTTTGTTAATACTGCTTTATTGAATAATGTCAAATACTTACAATCTTTTCATAAAAGTCTTCTCTTCGCAGGTTAAACAAACGGTGTGGGTATTCCTTTATAGGAGTGAGTCTTTATAGTCTCTTGGCCAATAACGGCCGAGACAAATCGAAGGCATCTTGTCGCGCCAGATTCAAAAAAAGCGCGCCTCCTAAGCAAACGTAGCTACTATGTATAGCCTGTATAGGATAAAGTGCAGCTGTGTATACTTTGCAAAAAGGGGGAAGTGATATATTTTAGACTTGATACGTGTCAAAGAGAGGTAAACGATGCATCTTTACGTGAGCTGTCATACCTTTGTCAACTTCTAAATATGACAAAACTTTTCAAGTTTGAAATTCATATTTAGGTAATGTGGTTTTTTTAGACATGAGTGTAACAGAGTTTGTCACGATAATATTTTATAAAAGAGAGATAAAAAACTTAATGTAAAAATGACAAACGATTGTATAAGATGAGAAACTATGCCATTAATTAATTATCGGTATATTATCGTATATATGATAGGTATGAGAACAATTAATATATAAATGGTATTCCAGGTAAAGAGATACAAATATTATAACAAGATAACTAACACATGTATATTCTAAGATCCAATAGCAAATCTCTTCTGTGATAAGAAATACGTCTGAGTCTGAGCAAATTTAAACTTCGATCGAATGCTCGATATAAAAATATAGGTCGAGCCGTATGCTATGACTTACATGGATATTCAATAAAATTAATGATTTTCATTGTATTGTAGAAAGCCAAGATGCAAAAATTATCATGTCTCTGAATACAAAATATGTTAACAATTATGTACGTAATCATATTTGGTTTTCGTATCAGTTCAGACCACACACACAGAGACAACGAGCGCTGCTTACAGAACACTTAACCGCATCGTTTCTTTTGGCGTTAATTGATAGACCGTGTGCAAAGAATATGTTCTATGATAAAAGAAGTTGATGTTCGTACTGAATATCATATCTCTTTCGTTTTATTTGATTTTTCCGTTCCGTTAATCGCATTTATTTCTTGCATTAAAAGTTATATAATATTTGTTATACTTAGGTATCAAAATAAAGTTGTTGTAGGAAGTAAAGTAGGAAATATTGAAAGAAGTAAACTATATTTGCATATAATTTGCATCTATTCATCTGTCTTGGATAAATGACAAGTTTAATAATTTCTACTTCATTCACAATTCTTGTTTGACACTTGATCCTCAGTGTAGATAATTTGGCAAAGTATCAAAAATTGCAGTGCAGTTTATAGGACATGTAAAAGCATTGTCACAAATTTAGATTGAGCTACACGAAACCGACAAACTCAAACGTATATTTTAGATTATTATATTAAGACATGATTTCCTTGCGATTGTAAATTTATTGCTTTATTATCAATTCACAAAATAAAAATTTAATGAATACATATTATATAAACGTTAATAATAGTAGGATTAATGATAGAAAAAGGTCGTCCAATCTTCTTCATACTGACTTTGTACAATTTGAAAATAAAGAATAAGCCTTAATGTGTATTTGCATCTTAGGTACTTTTCTGATTAGTCAGTTTAATCAGTAACATTTAATTTCATTAAAAAACATGATATAATAAAAATAATTTAAATATACAACAGTATAATTAAATACATTGTATATCTATTTAAAATTTATTTAAAAGTAATGGAGTCTTGCATGTTTGTATAAATTAAAAATCATTTTGTAATTATTTATACATTTAAGATCTAGTTATTTTCCTCTTGTTCCATGATACACTATATTACACTATATAAATAATACAATAAATTGAATTTTCCTAATTATTAAAATTATACAATTTGATACTGTTCTGGTTCTACTTCATTTATATGTCGTAAAAAGAACGTGACTTTAACTTGTTCAACGTGCCGACAAAGTTTCATAGCTGAACTCGTTCTCAACTTCATGTGTTGTGTAAGAGAGGGTAGATTTAATAGTAAAAATGCTAGCCCATCAATTTCCTGTAAAAGAAGAAAAAGGAAAATAAATTATTAGAACTATGCCGCTTAAGAATTTATATTCCTGGATACATTACCTCTTCTTTTACATCTTCTGCAATGTCTTTGCAATCATTCGTTTTTCTTAAGTATCTGAAGACATCATCTACACTCCAAAATAATGGATTCGAATCAAGTTTCCGCGTTTTTGGACGCCTTTGTTTCTTCTGCATCATCACATATTCTGATTCTCCATCTGAGCCATCAGATTCAATACTTGTATCCCCATCTCGTTCTCTCTTACCTAATCTAGTAACGGTGGAACTTTGGCTAAATTTTGATGAATGCTGTTTATTATTTAAACTATTAGGGCTTCGTCTGTCTTTCATCTTCCTATTATCGTTAAATGAACTTCCAGAATCATCCGATGCGTTGCTCGAAGGTGGCTCAGTTTTAAATTCATCTGATTTTTCTCCTTTCTCTAAACCTTT
This sequence comes from Bombus vosnesenskii, assembly GCF_011952255.1. Lineage (NCBI taxonomy): Eukaryota > Metazoa > Arthropoda > Insecta > Hymenoptera > Apidae > Bombus > Bombus vosnesenskii. Next base: position 4,080,928 of record NW_022882944.1, on the reverse strand, counting down.
CTGGATCATGATATCTATCTCAGAAAGTGGTGGTCTTCCATCGAGCGTTTCTTCAAGCCCTGATACGTGTTTGGCTAAATCTAATGACATAAATGGCATTTCATCTTCTTGCTCGAAATCTTCATGAGTCTCTTTTTCTCTGTTTGCCCATCTTCCTCGTCTCCTTTTTCGCCTACCACCCCATGGTTTTGGTTTTTGTACCATAATACTCGTGTAACCCTTTGGCTTACCTCTTCGTCCGGTACCAACAGATGCTGCTAAAATAAAAAGTTAATTAGTATTAATAAATCAATTGAAATGAAGATTATAAATGAACCATATATATGATAACTTAAATGTAAAAGAAATTACACTTACTGAATTTTGCTTTTGATGTTTTGTGGCACTTATCCGGACATTCATTTTCAGGTACATACAAGGGACCAAATAAATTTGGACATACCATTAACTTTTTGCAAATATTTCTGCAAAAATCAGCCACCATATCTCCGGATGTAACTACGGCAACACTTGCGCGATATGTATTGTTTTTATGTTTGGCTTTTAAAACTTCTAAATGGTATCCTGGATCTGGTTTAGAATCACATTGAAGGACCTTTAATATCCGAGCACTTCTATATCCTACAGATACGATCATTGATAAAACTTCTCTCATAACTAAAATTACAGGGCCAGGTCCTACTGCTTTTGGTAGGGTTGCTAATTTCCCTTTAGAAATCATAGGGCCTGTGAAACAACGATAATTAAAATATATCTTTGGACACCAAAGTGAAGAACGTGGCTCAGATATCGGTATATCTAGAATGTTGGTCTTTTTTTCTTCCTTCACGGGCATTTGCAGTTGTTTACAAACTTCCATATAATCTTTTGGTGGTTTCAATGGATAATGATTAGATTCACACCATCCAACAGGAAATATTTGTAAGGAACACATATCAACTATATGTTCTGGTCTTGTATTTTCATAATTATCTAACTTTAACCATAAAAGATTATCAACAATTTTTGTAATATGTGCGGCACATATGATATTTTCACATTCTGGATCAACTGCTTCTAACCGCATACTACATTCAAAACGTGCATCAGTGGCACTTTGTCTTTCTGGAAATAACTTTTCTTCTGCAGCAGTTGCTTGGGTATCTTTCAAATATTCGTCCCAATCAAATTCGTCTTCTTTTGGAGTCCAACCATTTGGATGCACAATTCTAAAAAGCGTTAAAATGTTACATTATAAGGCATGGATCAATTATGAAGATTTAAGAGCACTGAGGATACATAATTTAGAAAATAATTATTTCTTCGTATTTAAATAGTTTTGCATTTTTGATACTAAGTACAGGGATATTCACTTTCTCTCTGCCAATATCTTTTTAGATTGCATTGTTTTAGAAGGATACTTGAAAAGTTTACTTATTGTTGCTGTCACAAGGATTAGACTTACTTGATATCATGTTTTTTTGCCCATCCAACTGGAAATATATATGGATGTTCTGCTGTACAAAGCCAAGTGTTTTTCTCTGTACTGTTGTACATACAGTTTTCAATATCCATTCCCTTTGACAACTCATCATATGTATCAATGTGTACAAGGAAATAAGTGTCATCAAATACTTTTATAACAGTAGCTGGGCATATTTTTATCTGATCAATTGGGCTCAATGCTTCTAATTTCATACCAACTTTAAATTCATGTTTCGGATGATCTACAGTATTATGAAATAATTCTTCTGGAAGATCATAATTTTTTGGTATAGACTCTAATAAATCTTTCCATTCTTCATATGTGTGCATTTCTACTATAGAACTGGGTGGTTCTAGAAACCAAGTAGAATTAGATTTAGATGCAAACCCATAAGGATGAAGATGTTCTGATGTACAGAACATCCAAAAATCTTTACGTGATGAACCAGGAGTATCATATCTTAATAAAAGTCGTCCTCCTACATTTTCTATAATCTAAAGAAACACAAAATTAATTAAATGGTACTTATGGAAATAATAATATAAAATTTGTACATTACTTCTTACCGTGGCTACCCATAATTTATATGGATGTAGTATATCACTAACTTCAACTTTCATGCCTTGCTTGATTCTCTCTGTCATGCTTAGACCATCCTATATGGAGACAAAAATTAAAATTAGAAAATTAAATTATAATTTTATTTTTATATAAAATTTTTCACAAATGTTTAACTAACTCCGGATAACATTTCTGATGGAACACTCCGGGCTGTTGTTAAAAATTCGGTCAATCTTTCCACGCAGTCTGGGGACCTTTGAAGAATAATATCAGTTGGTACTAATTTTTTATTATTTTGCACACACCAACCAAGTTCATGAGCAGCTTCCTTAGTAAGGTTGAACCAAAATTCCAATGATCTATCATCTCCACCAAAATAGCGTAAACGTAATAAAGGACCACATGCCATGACAATAGAAGCCACCCAGTAATTGGTGTCTTCCTCATCTGCATTTTTTGGAATTGGCACCTCAAGGGACATGCCAATTTCAATACCACTCTGAAGTGTTAGCTCAACATGTGGAAACATAATTTGTGGTACTTCAACACTGTTTGTAGCATCAAGATAATCTTGCCAAAAGAAGCCATATTCTGAAAAATGGATTTTAATTTCAGATTTCTTCAGGTATAATTTTTAATTATTAGAGTTTATGAAATTTGTTAATATTTATATTTAAATATATTATATCATTTATTTCTAATTATAATATGTGAAATATAACAATAATAATAATAATAATAATAATAATAATAATAATAATAATTAATAATAAGCATGAATATACTAAAAATAAAAATATTTCTATTAAAAAAGTATATATATATATATATATAAAGATATACTTTTAATTTATTGAAATACATTATTTTTTATTTTTAATGAAATATATTTATTATAAAATAATTGTTAAAATGACACGTAATTTTATTTTAAAAAATATATATCTTGTGTGTCTAAAAACTATATATCTAATACTCATAAATAGATTATAAGATTCGTCATTATCATGACGATATGATTAATAAAATAAAATAAATTTCACTTGCGCGTCTCATTAAGGATTTCATGAAATTTACATTCTTGCAATACGTTATTATCAAAAACTTTGCGAACGTGATTAATGTCTTCTAATAGAATCAGTGTTAAACGGTCAGAGTCATTTCAAAAACTTTAAAAGGTTACCGAATAATCATAATTTTATTACAAATAACATTGACGTTATATAATAAAAATTGCACGAACGAAACAGTGTAAAATAATCACAAATGCAAATTAATTTAATCTTACCTCCTTCTTGCACTTTCTCTTGTGATCGGTTTTCGCAAGGTTCCATGACTTCGTTATAATATTATAAGCCTGCACATAAATACATTAAAATCAATTTCCATCGCGGCCCCGTTAATTGGGCAGCGGATAGATTATTAATTTCTATTAAACTTTCTAATAAATCGTCGAACAATTTACAACTTACCTTTTTTTGTAGTAAGCGCTTATTTTCGAAATTTGCGTAGTGTTTGTTTTAATGAAAAATAGTATCCTCAATCGTAGCTGTCCGTGCCGCTCTATACTGGTCTACTGTACGCGTATCTTTCTCTTTTGTTTTCTATCTCTCTCGTGCGGTACGCTTGGCGCATTCGTCCCGAACATTAGATCTACCTACTTTGAAATGGGCAACATTTTGAATGTACCTTCAATTATATTTTCTGAAACTACTACTAGCCTTGTTCTATCTATGTCTTTGTCTATGCCTCTTCCGGTAATTCTTTTTAATATTTACCTAACACCAATAACGGTATCCTCCAACAATAGGTACTCTTGCCCTAGGTATATCTTGCTTTCCATACCGTATGAAGTATAGCTGTCTACGATTATTCATCGGATTTCATTTTTAATTTTAAATATTGCAAGTTTATCATCTGTCACGAGAAAGACATTATCGATCCTTTAAATGATAAGATTTACAAGCCTCAGCGATCATCAATGATATAGTTACGCAAAAATTTATCTTCTATTTTTTGTTTATTTCTTTTGTGTTAATATTGATCCACTATGGTCAATTGTTCAGTAAGATTGACCAGTTGTAACGAAGAAAGCTTGTTAAGCGCAATATAGATTATTTTATACTCATATATATATATTGAAAGCTTGTATTTTGAATATAGTCGTTGTATTAATTTGAACACGTGGTTGTTCATATATTACATATTTGATATACGTAATTAAAGTGACTGCATTTTAGTGTATGATACATATGTATAAGTACAATAACAAGTTTTATTTTAATTCATTTATAAATGGCAACATTGTCAATATTTTTATGTACATTATGTTTCTTGTAAAAGTATTATTATAGTTATTTTATAGCGTTACACAGAGAAAGATGGGATATATTAAGAGTGAATAGTATATAATTGTATGTACTCGTTAGAAAATCGATACAATTGATATGCCACATTTTTCAATCTTTACACATATACTACTTACGTATGTATCTGTTTTCCAATATATAGATTCGTTAAAGTAAATAGCAATAATATATTATAACGATTTTATGATTGAAATTAAAATATTCCATACATTTTTGAGTTTATGAGTGCCTATATTGAATATCTGTTGCTACAATAAATTATACATTTTAATTCAATTATATGTATACGTAAAGAGTGAATGTTATAAAAGATGGTGTTCCTGTACTATATTTTTTAATATTATGCAAAACTAGATAAACTTAATTGAATTGAGATTGTAAAAGCTATCGAAATGATGATACAACCTGCTGTTACCAACAGAGGTAAACTTAAAATATTATACTTAAACATTTCAATTTTTTATTTTTGATTTCGTAAGAATATCAGCTCCTCATATAATAATAAATTGTGATTATTTTAAATTAAGAAACTTAGGTTTGTTTTAAGAATATATAATTTACAAAATGTATATAATTTTTAAAGATCAGTTTGTATCTCCTTAATGTTTTCTATACTGATAGCGTTAATGCCATATTGGCGCTCTCTTCAGTTGTAAATACAAACATGAGATAGGTGATTTTATTTTTACTTAAAGTCGCGTAAATGAATAAGGAACATATCTTGATTGCATAATAATTTGTAATGAAATATGTTATTTCTAATAAGAGGATGCTCGCTTAATAGTTACCAGTACTGTAGAAATTTCATAGCTAAGACTAAACTGATCGAATCGTGTTATCCAGTGTTCCTTAACCTCAACAAAAAGGCTAATCTATCTATATGCCAATTTTGTTCGAAAGCGACTTTATTTGTAACTAATGAGCATGTTAGAAAATATTTAGATCATCTTATGAATGCGTATCAAAATGGTGATGAAAAACAAGGAAGTATTTCTGATATTCTTAAAATACACGAAATCCCCCAGTTGCTGAATGAGAAAATTAAGATAATTGAGAATATAAAGGATTTGAACGATCTTGGTAAGTACTTTGCATTCATTTACATTATCGTAAATTAAAACCCTCTTTCCTGATTGTTTAACAAATCTATATAACTTATGTTTTAGTACCTGAGAATGAAGAAATGAAAGATCTTATAAAAAAAGAAGATTTAGCATATGCACGACAGATATCACAGATTGACGGGAAAATTTTAGATATTATTTTACAAAAAGTAGATACTGAAAATTATGATAATGTTGTTATGGAGATAATACCAGGTGTAGGTGGTCAGGAAGCTATGTTGTTTGCTAAAGATTTATTAGTTATGTATGTAAATTATTTTGATCATTTAGGGTTTAGTTATGAGACATTGGAACAGTTTGAAAGTGACATGGGTGGGTTAAGGAGAGCTACTTTATTAATAACGGATAACAATGCTTTCAAGAAATTAAAATATGAAAGTGGTGTACATAGAGTACAAAGGATTCCAGCAACAGAGAAGTCTGGTCGTTTACATACCAGTACAGCTGTTGTAATAATCACACCAGAACCCAAGGATGTTGATATCAAGATAGATGAGAAAGATTTGATAATAGAATCAAAAAAAGCATCTGGAGCTGGAGGTCAACACGTAAATACTACAGATTCTGCAATTAGAATAACTCATATACCCACTGGTAAAGTTGTAATTTGCCAAACCAATAGGTCTCAAATAAAAAACAAACAGTTAGCACTAACAAAACTAAAAACTATATTGTTTGAGGAACAATTGGACCAACAGGTTTCCCTTATTAATAAAATACGTAAGAAACAAATGGGGTCGAGATTGAGAAACGAGAAAATCAGAACATATAACTTCAATCAAGATCGGATTACGGATCATAGAATATCAAATGGCACAATGCACAATTTAAGAGAATTTATGGAAAATGGAGCAGATCTGGAAATACTGGAGGATAGGCTCTACAAGGATATGCAACCGAGGACCACGCTGGAGATTATAGAGGAGATGATGAGTCAATTCAAATAACACTAGTCCAACATTTGCCATTTTGATAAGAAATGATTTTCATTTTACATAGGCAAGCCATTGTACATAGCAAATTGTAATAAACTCTGTGTAATACAAGTAACATCATTTGTTTTTCGGATGAAAACTCGCCACGTCTTCTATCAATAAAACCTTTCTGTTTCGTTTAAGGAAGCAGAGAAGTTATTGAATTAGAGAGATCAGTTGTTTATTTGAAAAACACACAACAAGATTTTGTTTCTTTTTTTCTTTTACTTTTGTTTCGTTTTGTCTCGTAACCGCGTGTCCAAAGGCACACATCCTTGTAACTCTCATATAATACATTAATATACAAAATTAATATTCGTAATCTCTATAAATATCAAACGACACGTTTTACATCGGTTAATGTACAAAGCGCTGTGTGTATGTGTGTGTGTGTGTGTGTGTTTCATAGTGTCATGAAAGTATAACTCTTATATACGACCCTGCTCGCATATACGTAGTTTCCTATAAAATTCTACATAGTTGAATGCTCCAAAAATTAACATTAGCGACCGTGACGAATTAAGTTCGTGGTAAATGCGATTTCATCGTTTCCTCACAATTTCCTTCAACCGATTATCCCACGAAATGTAGGTGCGTCCTCCACCTACGAGCGTTTCTCGCGTGAATTAACTTCCTCCTTTGTACCACACTTTAAATCTAGATCTTAAACGCGTCATATGTATTTCGACCGCTCTAGAATTTTCTTCCTACGCAAGATTGGTCGAGTGTATGATTTGTAGAGTAACTAGCAGCGACAGTATTTGAATGAGCAATGTATTTTACGTTTCCTTATTCAATATTTCTATACGCGATATTTCTTTTTGTTAAGAAAGTATACTTTTGACTACTGCTTTCTTGTCGTCTTTTCCGATCTATGTAGATTTATAAAATTTTGATTATATCCATCTGTTAGCTTCCTTTTTTCCATTCCACTCATACGGGCAAAGAATAAGCGCTGTACAATTTTCGAGAATTTGATTAAGTACCTATAACAAGTCTAAGAAATATAATCGAATGAATAAAAGCGAAGAGAAGGATAAAAAGAAGAAACAGAGCAGGGACGTATATGAAATAGACACCGCATTGCGTTTCAGGCAGTAAGATTGTTTTTTAGGACTAGTTCGGCACCGATTCACGGGTATACATCCTCTTTAAATTTCGTTAACCCTGATCCCGTGACATAGTATAATCCTTGAGGTACATTGATGATTGGACCAATTAGTATAAAGGTGCAGACCCTGCTTGCACCATCGTCAAAGTACCATTTAAGGAGACAGTACCAGGACTCGGAGAATATCTCCCTATTATAGCGTCGCTATAAACACTAGAACATCTTGAAATCGCGATAACTATAAAAACGAAAAAAAGAATATCGATCGATTCGTAACGAATAATTACGAATTGTACTTTTCTTTCGTTTAATAGCTTTTCGTAAAACGTTGATAAATGTAATACGTTTTTGCGAACCCGAAAAACGTTCTAAGGATATCTATATACTGCATAGCATGAACGGCCGTGAAGATAATCGTTCCGTTTGATAATCGATTCCGAAAAAATCAGTAGCGTGTAAATTTGTAACTGAAATTTTAATCGCCTTCTATCTCTTGTCTTTCGTCTTAAATCGATCCAATGAAACATTAATGTTGACCAAAAACGAGTCGATGAACCAAAGTGTAAATTAATGATAAAAGAAGAAGGAGGTAGACATTCGGCGCCACATTCGAAGCCAAACCGCAAAGATCTTTGATCTCGCTCTCCCTCGCGTGACTACGAATACAGGATTGAGGTCTCTTTCGTTTTAATGAAGTGAGCGCCTTCTGGCATACCAGTGAATTATTCTCGTAGATTATTTCTTCTGGAATGACGCTCAAAGGAGGCATCATCATTTGCTCGCAGCTCTCATCAATGTTCACAACCAGGAGAAGCATGTTACTGTATTCAACTGGTTGCACGATGTATTTACATCCTGTATTTGCGCCTACATCTGTGTTGGACAAGTTGAAGGATGCGTTTCGCAAATACAGATATACCTGATAAAATTGAAAGAAGAATGGTGTAGTCTCGTCGCGGTAAAATTGGAAAATATGTCACAATGCAACTGATATTTTATGAAGTTTACCTCTTGATCGCAAGCTTCTGGTCGTGTTCTATTGATCAAAACCTTTTGATCGAATAGCCTCTCATCCTTAGGATCTATCGGTGGTTTCTCTTCGCTTTCCTGATAGTCTTCATGCATACCTTCATCTTCGTTCGGATAAGCATACGCTTCTGCGTAGTCGGATTCCCAAATTCCAGCTTTAGCCCAAGCCCAGGCTGCTTGGCCGATGAGCCACGAAACCATCTGTTGCATGTGTTTCCATGGCTAAACATGTAAATACAGTAACTCATTAAAAAATATCATTATATATTTGTACGCAATTCTTCATAAACATTTTACTAATATAAGTAGAAAATAAAATGTTCTTACCGTCAACAAAATGCTTCCATCGTTACTAGTTTGCTTACTTTTGAAGCAGACTGCTTGATAGTCGAATATTCTGATTTTTTCGAAGACACCTTCTTTTACCAAACTAGACATAATTGGTCCTTTCAGTTCACCAAAGAATTTCCCAGCATCAAATTTATCTTCGGCTGCGATCACGTATCCATTGTCGTCGATCAAGTAGCAGGCCCAGTCATCCGCAGCGCAATCTGTGCACTTTTCACCTCCTTTGCAACTAAATGTAATATTCTGAAAGAGAGCCTGAAGAGCGGTATGTTGGAATTGGAAACCAACAACCGCAGCTGGCGCCTTTTCCTTATCAGTCCCTGAAGAATAAAATAAATAATTCACTTCAATATTTTCATCCGATCTATCCTTCCGAACAACTTCTAAATTTGTTTTAGGTCACTTTCAACCTTTTAATCTTCTTTTAATTTCTTCAAATTTATTTATCTTTTTACGCGACACTTTACCGATAAATATGGCACGACTAGCAGTGACAAGAGTAGTGTTGTCTGCCCCTTCCTCGTCGATTGGCACGGAAAAGACGAAGCTATCGGAATTCACGTAGTGCTGTTCCACAGCACGCTTGTACCACACTTCGTCGATAGCTCTGGGATACATCTTACTGAAGTGATCATCAGGAATAGTTTCTTCTTCGTTTATCATGAAGTCTTTCCATCTTGTCAGACCACTATGGGTAGCCATGAAGGCAAGCGTTACGCCGAAACGTTGTTGGAAATCTTTCCTACAAGAAAGATGGTATTAGATATATGCGGAGGATACATTCTTTCCTTAAAATCCAAGTTCTTTATTTTCTAAGATACTTTATTTTCTGCTGTGATGCTATATTTGATATGATACTGCATTATGGGAATACTGGCTGTGGTTACTCATTTGCTTCGCTTCGTTTGATATTTTTTGAGTTAGAATTTGTTATTTATAATAGATTATCATGGAAAGCTTCACAAATGAGTTTGACTACTATACAGAATAATAAAAATGATTCTCCAGTTTTTCAGTCGCCAATGTCCTCTTCCTCTTCAAGGTTCCAATACTGAAGGTCTATCTTCTTCCTCGGACTATAATACCTTTTACTAATCAAATGTACAAGGAATAATAAAAGAATAAAATACAGATTGTTGAGAAGATTTAAGGAAAAGAAACATTAAATGAATGTTATAAAAAGGTATGTCCTTAATAGTAACAGAGATGATAAATTAATCAACATCAAAAAGAATCAGCAGAGATAAATAAAAATATACGAACTGTAGAACGAAAGTTTGTACAAAGAAAAAAGCAATAGCACATTGTAGTCAACTGGTTAACTTCTAAAAACGTAAGGTGCGTTTATGATGGACGTTACCTGGGCAGCAGATTCATCAGCCTAGCTAAAGGTCTGCATGGCGTCAAAGTGGTCAGTATTAGTAAAAAAGGAAATGGGTGCACTTTTTTGTTAAAATTTTGACAGAGGAAAGAATATAAAAAGAAAGAAACGAGAGAAGAACTGTGCAGAAAACGTAAAAATATAGAGGGCACGAAAATGGGGGCTCACCGAACCTATTTAATGGTACAGTGGCGTTATAAACATTTTTTTCAATCTTTTTAATCTCTTTTTTAACAATTTTAACGATTTTTCTCAAGAGAAAAGATGATATCCTATCCTTAATATCCCCAGACCATTGAAGCTTCATTTAATATATATTTTTAAAGCGTACAATCCACCAAGAATGCTTTGCTATTTTGTTTTAAAAATAAAATCATATCGGTACTCACCCTGCCTCTTCGCGTGCAGTTTTGGGATTCGCGAACCATTGGGTTACCTTTGCATCGAAAACCAGACTCAACAGAAGATCCCTGTCGCAGTAATAAGAGTCTTTGTCCGCTTTGTATGGTGTAGCTATTCGAATAAAAAAATTTGTCAGTTACCATTTCATTTTATGAGGATATGATAAAGACAAAGTATGCGGAAGCTTACGTTTTGATTTGCGGTGAGTGTCATTACCGGAATTCGTGGCTGAATATTCCGGTGGCTGGGATGGCTGTTTCATGTCATTCCACCTCCAGCCTGGCTGGCGGGTTCGCTGTAGGAAGTGCACAAGCTGCTCTTCCGAGGTATTAAACGGTCGGTCGTCTTCATAGTGATACCTATATCAGAGGATTATTTGATTCATTATAGTTCTACCAAGAAATAGCTGAAGAATAAAATTGTAAAAAAATAGGCTATTGATTACTTTATATTTATTCACTTACTTGCAGTACAGCCAATGTGGATGTACCCGCCAGTTTTTACCAGTGAAATAATCAGACACGTTCTTGCCTATAACGGGAAATCTTATTAAGATATGATTAACAAATAATCGGAAATGTAATGTAACGATGAATTAAATTAGTGTGATCGCAATGTATTGGTCAGAAGAAGTTTAAAGAATTATTCGTACAAGAGACGTAAAGTATCCGAAGAGTTTCTGAGATTTAGACCAGAAGTTTGAACATTCCCATGATTGTATGTCCAAGAGGGAGAGATAACTTTATTTCCGCGGCCTTTTTCATTATATACGCAGGCAAAAGTTGCCAGCTTCTCCCGCAAATGTGCATGCTCGGTGGAAAGTTTGCAATCAAACTTCTACCGAACTTTTCACGTTGCATATATATCTATGCTATTGAATAAAACATTGAATTCTATTTACAGGCACCGTTGAAAAGTTTCGAGACGAAATTCTCTCGATTATTAAAAGTTCAGCGCTCGCAGATGCGTCTGACTATTTTAATTCTTGAATGTTGCTGGTTTAACGAGATTTGTCTTTAATGTGGGGAATTACAAGAATGCAAAAAAGAAACATTATTTTAGTTATTATTGAAATGCATTTTACGAACGTACGTACCACTAACGTGTGAACGATGTATTTCTTCGGTTGCGTGCACGCGATAATTTCCAATGTGTTCATGTTCCGGCAGACTAACCACCACCGTGAATGGTGTATTTGGTATACCTGTGTAATCGTACTTCCTCCTTACCCTACCCACACGTTTCTCCAGAAGAAACAGAAGAGTTCAAAATTAATATTTCTGATATTATATTGTTCTAATTATAATACCGATCTTAATACAACTCACCATATCATCGTAATGATATTTCGTGTGCAGTGTCACGCTACCGTTTTTTTGGTCGACCACGTCATCCCGAAGCTGTGGATAAATTTGTGGATATTACATATATAGTAGTAGGAATTATTTATTTTTCGAGAAGCTAATTTACATGTACCGTAATAATTCCTTCATCGAACTCCCTGGGTTCCCTATCCTGATCCATCAGCTCAACCTCCGCCATGTCGACGCTATTGTACGCTGGTTTTAGGATGCCCTGAAACTATATTTCCACCACCATAAATAACTGTAATGACATTCGTTAGGTGATTTCGAGTTGTATCAAATAATTTTAAAGAGAAGTTAAATACGAAGAAAATTCCTTACCACTGGTCGGAGGTCCGGATGAATCAGGATGAAACCGTTATTTGTCACAATGAACGCGTATCCATTGACGCCAAGCTGTTTTTGAAAATAAAAAGTGACAATTAATATTTTATTTCTAATAGAAGGAAACGCTAAATGTAGTCTACTTACTAAATGTGGCATCATGAGTTTCTGTATCTCTTCGATAGGAACATCCGTACCAGCGACGCCGAGCAGATCTGCGATTCGTGTCTACACAAAGAATCATGACAACGTTTTAATGAAATCCAGTAAACAAATGATTAATTTGTGTGTCAAAATTAATTACAAATCATCATCATCCCAAGTCGCATAACCATAAGCGTATCTACCTTCTCCAATATAAACGCTATCACAATAAATTCGTCTAATGACACACGTTCTAGAATTAAATAACGATAGTTACTAAAAAAGAAAAAACAATAGCAATAATAATAATAATGTTCACTGACGATACTGCTGGACGTATAACTAGCTCAACTACGTTCTCAATAATAACGATAATAATAAGAACGATACACAATAAGGACAATAAACGTTTGACGCAGGCTATCCTAAGTGTTAATAATCAAATCACAATTAGCCACGCCGTTATCGTTCCGATAGCCGTCTATTTTCCTCCAAATTTACTGCAAAAGGATTCTTTATCGAATACTAAAATAAAAATATCAATATATATATAAAGTGAATACTGCAAAGGAATAACCGAGGAATCTGATGAAATGTAAGTTCATAAATTTTGTCCTATCTTTTTTTCTCCTGTCTTTTTTTCTCTTTATGTATTAGTAGAAAAAAGATGGCCATAGGAACGATGCTCGAATTAATTCTACTATGTTACTTGTCTAGCGAAATCTAGCACTCAATAAAACTGATCAAATTGTACCACGTGTACTTGGTACTCATTTTATATCCAACCAAAATATTCTCTCTTGTATTCAGTATGAGTATACGTATACATATATAGACACTGCAGAACCAGAAGTTCTTCTACGAGTCTCAATGATAATAATAATAATAATAATAATAATAATGGTAATATCAAGAGGAGGTATCGTCGTTCGCAATCCAACAGGCGAGCGGGATTATCCGCTTTTTTCTACTCGTCTCGAACAGGGCACAGGGTAGACTAAAGTACCTAAACCTACCTAATGATTAAACTAAGTTCAATACTAATGTTAGACCAAAGTAAGATACCAGAGAGACGAACGTAGACCTAAATGTAACGAAAGATTGTTACGCGACATCGATTTCATCCCTGGATATCCACGTCTCGTTTAAAAAAATTGCTATTTCCTTAATTTACATTATCTTACAGTAAAATATAGGTTTCGTCGTCGACATTACAAAATAAAATAATTGTCCATTGCTATTAAGAAGAGCTCTAGATCAGGCAGATAAATTTTCCATTGGTAAACGTGGAGACCAGAAAGGACCAAGTCGCGTACTTGAATACAATAAGGTGAAAGGATGGGTACAGGGTTCTATGCATTGAAACAACGTTGCTTGTGTTTTTTGTTTAGCTGCCAACCTCTCTTGTCTCTGTCACCCAGTATGCTTCGTTCACCAGCACCTGCCTTGTGATGTTCTGTGGACAAACAGGAACTTAAAACCAAAGGAAAAAATGCACTCATTGCGGAGGTGATTTGCGCGATTAAACGTTTATCCGTCAACGAATAAAGAGGGTAATACGACACGTGTTGATATCGTCTGATCGATCGAACGAAGGCAGTGGAGTGAAAAGGGGTTATCATGGGGAGAGCGATGATTGTGAATGCCTGCTTGCTCGAGTGTCTCGATAATACCACCATCGTTAATTTCATTTCATTCAATAATATACATAATCACAAAGAAAACCTGAGAATCGCTCATTTGATCGTGGCGTGATCGACTAATTGATTGATGTTCGAATTCTTACAAATCAATGTATACACAGGTATAATAGGTGTATCTCACCGTAAATAATTATTAATAGAACGGGGTTAATGATAATCTGCATACAGCGACAGGGACGTTAATCTATTCTCGATATGTAATAACACAGGTTCCAGGATATTTTTAATGATACCTAAAGCTGAATCTTTTATTTATGCACCATGGATATCGCATCATGTGACGTTGCATGTAATTGCATATATGTAATTGCATCGGGTATACTTGAATTTCGAAATTTTTCATATCAATCTTCACCATCCGAGACAGAATATAATTTTTTGTAAGAATATATGCAGAGAATCTAACGTAACAGTTACGACGTGTCCTAGCACGTTTCTAGAGAATTAGTTTCTTTAATTGAATCGTATAAGGAAGGAAGATCTTACCGCGTTCTCTCGTCGGTCGAACACCGGCATGCTAACCGAAGTCATTAGCCTGTATTCCTGAAGATCGCCGCTCTGGTCGTGCGATTTCTTCTGCTTTTTCACGAATCTGCGATCTCGTTCCTCGGCATTGAAGAATCTTCTCCTGCTGTGAAGCATGAGGAATCTCTCTTTCTGTTCTTCGCTTTCTCTTTGCTCCCACAACCAATCGGTCATCTTTGGATCTGTCACGTCGGCGTAGACTGGAGTCCAGATCGTTGGATGATCCGTACGACCGAGAACCAATGGTCTTGCCATTACAGGAACATATTTAAGGACCTAAAGACGACAATTTGTTAATTAATTCACCCAATTGATATATAAACTAAACTGAAATATAAATACCGATCAATTTAAAGTATAAAATAATTAAATATACCTCTTCCCTCACTTCAGCCAAGGTGCAGAGATGCACGAAGTAACCTCTGTTAGCACAGGCCATCCACTGCACCTCCTTTACGTCTGCCACTTCTCTGCCAATCAGATAAGTGAACATTCTGACAGGCATATCAGCTTTAAAGGGTTCGTTGGAATTATCTTCCCAGTTGTATGTCTCGAAGATCTCCTTGTAGTTATAAGGAACGCCGTCTGTTATCAGCATAATCGCTTGGTTGCACCTGGCTCCTTCCCTCTCGGTTCGGTAGGTTCCGAGGAGCTCGAATGCGGTGGTCAAGGCCAGGGAAAAATTCGCAATCTTCTCCGTGTCTAGATTCATGATAGCTCTCTTTAATTCCCTCACGTTCGCTAAATTAGCTTGTACTAAGGTGTCGTTGAAACATGGCACCACCTGGAATACCATTTTTCACTGATTCCATAACTGGTTATCATAAATATGATCGATAACTAACTCATATTTATCTTGTTATAAAATCTAGCTGTTCGCTCTTAATATAGGATCATTTCTGTGTCAATTACCTCTTTCGTAACATTGGAGAACGTTATGATGTTAACAAAATCATTGTTTCCAAGAGTGTCCAGAATATTATTCACTACGTGTCTAGCAATTTCTCTGCGGATCCCTGTCATACTACCGGAAGTATCTATAAGAATAAGAATGTCTTTTGGACTGGTAGCTGCCTCGATGTACCAACTTCTGGTTCTGCAGTCGAACAAATCCACAGGCTCCATCAACCAGTTCATCGCAGGATACTGTCTCATGAAACCAGTCGCGCTACCAAAATATTGCCAAGACAATGAAGGATCTTGTTCGTAGTTGTTGATGAAGGTTTTATCCAACTCCTCGGACCATTTGATCGCTCTAATTACGTTAGAGGCTCGATCATAGACATTCGTCGGAACGTGAACTGCCGACATGGTCAAATTGACTTGACCGCCGAAGTGAGCACTGTGTTTCAGATCGATCGTGTTGTTCTTTGCGTTGATATATAAGAAGGACTCCGGAGGATCGGCATCTGGAGCGGACAAGGCTGATGTTTCCGCGACATCCATGATTCTCTATGGTAACATTATAAATACGACATTTACGAATTGCATGATTTTTACCTAAAAGCTGACCAATTGTCGCAGATGTTATAATCTATATTATTAAAGGCTTTTTATAAATAAATTTGTAGCGTTAGGATTTATTTCTAGGCTGGTTAGATCAGACTATGTACCTTAATAGCTGATATCTTCGATTCCATCATGGCTTTGATGTCTTTAGCGATCTCGTGGACTAAAGCAGTGCCATCACGTGGCTTCACCGCTGCCTGTTTGTAGCTCTCGGTGAACTTGTCCACGTTGGTCACAAACTTGCCCAACTGCGACAACTCGAAACCTAACTGTTTTGCCCATGTTCCCACTCTGTACAGAGAATAAATTTCAAATGGTCGCACTATTAGTGTGTACTACTAGTCTAACATAATGTTATGTTATATTATTTTAACGTTATGTAAGCAGTGGATGTATTTAAAATATTACGGTTTACCAATTGGAGACAGATTGAACTCCAAGAAATTTCTTATAACTGCACGAAATAATAAGTCAAATCTAAAGGTACCCATATAATTTGTAAATAATTATACAATTATCTATCTAAGTATCAATTGTCAATGCTCAAATGTCATCAAATGTTTCAAAATGCCGATAATACAAAGAATATAAACGTGTTACATGAAATCCATAAACTCTACCGTTCCCCGTTTTCAACATTCTACGTCTCTTGTAAAATCTCCAATTATTCCAAGCGACCTTCGCTAAAACTACAAAGGGACGACCTATACAAACATACCAACGAGGAACGTGTATCAACATCCACGTTTTCATTATATCAAGGGTTGCGCATGTGGACTAATCGTAATAAACTCCTGACAATTCCAACCGTTCTATCAACTACATAAAATTCGAACGTGGAAAAGGAAAAAATGGAAAATTTCTCATGTACGAGTTACTGGATGAATAGTCGTTTCGAACTTACTTGTCGGACGATATGCTGTCACCATGTGCCTCGATCAGGATCAGGATGACGATAGCAGGCAGGAAACGGAGCCTCATAACTCTCGTCTTCTTCGGCGCTCCGGTGTTTACGCGAGGACACGGTAAACAAAACTGAGGCCGAGAGAAGACTCGCGTCTGACATTAAGGATACTCCGGTCCGACCGTAGTCGTTGTCGTCGTGCTCGTCGTCGTCGTCGACGTCGTCGCCATGCAGTGCGCGCACCGTTCCACTCCGGACACCACGGTACTCGCCAGTATGGTTTATCGATCGTTCGGTGAGACGTGGAGCTTGCGCGCGATGACGAGCAGAGAGGCGTCGGAACGGCCGGCGAGTCTCGACGCCGCGTCGCCGTTCGTATAAGCATCCTTACGAAATTGATAATAATGTTTGTCTCTCGGAAAAGTCACCTTCGAGCTCGGCCGCCCTTGTTTTCCCAAAGATTTTCGTAGCGGTGATTCTCGTAGTTATTGTAGGTGGCTGATGTTTTCGCAAATTTATAGAATCAGGGAGAACGTTCGAGTTCTTCGTTGATTTGACAGATTTTCGTAGATTTCTTGGAATATGAGGAATATGACGGAGTTGATAAAATATAACGATTGATTGGTTTAAGAATAAAAGGATTAGTGAATCTATTGTTTGATTTGAGAAAATACCTGTTATGGTTATCGTCGAGATTTAAGAAATCGTCATCCTTGAATTTTTTATCTTGTTTAGCGATAGGAAAGAGGAGATGAGGAATCCAATGAGTTGGCGTTAATGGAAGATTTTCTAAAACAGGCATTGTTGAATAATTAATTTTTCTACATAGAAAAAAAAAACTGATTGGAAAAGATTGAAAAAGAAACTGATTAATTTTGATTAGCCATTTTTAACGAGTATAATTTTATTCGATATAAGAAAATGGAATAAAAAGTTACAATTAAGCTAGCGAAGGAGTTATGATCTGAATATCCGAGCGGAGGAGGGAACAAAACATTTTCTGGGGCAAGCTCCTTTCACCCTATCAACAGACATTCCGACGCCAACAGAAAATCGTATCTTGCATGGATAGGGAGATATTTCGTCAGGCTTTATGTTCTCTTTTCTTCGCTACGATCGATTCGTTCTTCGATGTCTTTGGTCCACAAAAAAAAAAAGAACATAGTCTGCTTTACAAAACATCAAGCTGAATATTTCTAATCTGAATAGCTATCGAAGTTACAGTAATCATCAATCTTACGTTTTTTTTTTTAATAAGATTAATTCATCTTAATCGTGTTTCAATTTTTAATTTTATTTTTTTGCAAGAAGTTATAAGGTTCGACACAATAAATATCAACGTTATTATTATCATATCATTTATATACTGTAATTCGCATCGTACTCAAGGCAATCAATATCGTTAAACGAATCTATAACCTTCTTGTTTTAAACAATTATATAAATGTATATAAGATTCTAGCTACAACGGTAGAAAATAATAGCAAAGATACAGTCAGTTGTGATGCCCCTCCGCAGTCCTCGATCTCATACTCCAAGGGGTGCTCCGTGAAGCAGCCCTCAAGACGCCTCCTTTTAAGGTCGTTTAGTGGAATTTTATGGCAAGGCGCGCTTTCCGAGCCGTTCGTGTATTCAAGCGGAGAAATTGTTACCGGTGTTACCTCTAATCTCTTGTAACAGGTTGGATACATAGCATCGACGACCACCAATAATAAATTTGTATGCGGGACCTGCGAATCATATCATTCGTGTTTTATTTTTTCATGTTTTAAATCAATTTATGGGTGAAGTATACTCCACTCGAGGGTAAAATGAAAGACACTGACCCTACGAGCATAGAACGGCCTTGAGCAATAATCCGAATGATTCGTGATGCCCTGGCCAGCGATCGTGTTGTTCATCATATAAAGTACCCTTTTCTGGTCGCAAGGATAATGATAGAGACAAGGGCGAGGCGGGGGCGGCGGGTCCGGGGCGTCTTCATCGAAATGGACTTTGGCGTAACCGACTGGCAAGTTCACGAACTGGGTCGTGAACCACGTCACACGTAACAGAAACCAGAGCAACAGTTTCCAGATGTACATCAGCGGGTCCGTCAGAGAGGTGGCCGCACCGCTGATGCGCTGTGGATACGGTTTTGTTCCCGTGAGATTGTTTTTGTCTCGGCCGAGTTTCTCATTTTGTTTGCGAAACGTTCCACAACAAGTTACGGCTATCTTTCGCCCGGCGAGAGAACTTTTTCTTCGGTGGAACTTGGCACGAATTAGAAATATGTCGCCAAAGAGCGAACGGAATCGTACAGTTTCCAAGAACTTTTCGATTATTTGTTTTACTTGTTTCTTGGGCTTCTTTTCGAAACTTTACCTTACACTCGCACGCTTCTCGAAATACAGAGCTTTTAACAAACTCTCGCTCGGCGATGGAACTTGAAAACTTGAAGTTTATACGTTATACGATTGTGAATGCTGGGTATAGTAGGGTAGGAGAAAAAGGTGAAAATGGAAAGGATATAAGATTTGTCCAGGTCTTACTACAGAAAAATCTTGTCGTTACATATGGAAATTAATCGTTACATGACAATTTATAAAAGCAGAAATGAAGAAAAGGTATGATTGTTTTGGTTACTAGAATATACTATAAGTTCAAGTACTTACAACTTCCTCACACCAGGCTTGATAATCGTAAATATCGACAGGATCATAGAGACCCTGGCCGACCATGGAATTCATCACTGCACCCTCCTGTGTCCCCATGAACTGACCGGTATCGTTGTGCGCTTCTGATATCACGATGAAGCCATTCTGATCGAGCAAGTAACAATCTATCCATAAATTGCGGCAGTTTATCAAGGTTGAGTTTGTTTGGCCGGAAGTTAGATTAATAAATTTCTTATAAAGATCCTTCATTGGCATTTGAAAACCGATTACTGCTGCTGGTGCAGTTTTGCGGTCGTCTTTAGGGAATATTCCAATCGAAGCTGTTACTGTAGCATTTACTCCTGCTTCCCAAGGAACTGAAACAATTTAAAAGATAAATAGATATTTAAACGTTAAGAAAGTAGATAGGCAATTTTATTAAGAAATGATCTTTTCCAATCACCTGACAGAGATATGCTGTTAGGATCTAAAATATTTTGGAAAATGGCACCTTTATACCAAGGTTCGTTTACAGCTCTCCTGTGAAGATCACCAAAAACGATGCCATCATCGTCTTCGGGTAAGTTGTTTGTATCTAAATGATGCCACCTAGTTAAACCACTCTGAGTGGCGACGAATCTTAAAAAAATTCCATAATCTTCTGCTAACTGTCGCGCTCGGGGATCATCCAATACAAAATCGCTATTGAAGCTGGCATTCGTTGCTTTTGCATCGAAAACTAACAGCTGCATCAATTCCTTGTTACAATAATAATCATCCTGTGACAAAGTCCGTCTACCACAGTTAGGAACATGGTCAGTTTCATTTTCGTACTGTTCAGACCAACGCCAGCCAGGCTTATTTAACAGGTCCAGGAAGTGTCTCAACTCTTGTTCGGGACTGTTGAATTCGTGACCCTCTAAATAGTGAAAGCGACAGTATACCCAACCGGGGTGTACTCGCCAGTTGTTGCCCATAAAGAAGTCGGAGATATTCACCTTCAAGTTCTGGTTCCTCCGGATTTCGTCTCCAACCTTGAACAATGTGTGATAAAATTTTTAACGTACGAAATTTTTTTTATGAAAATGATGATTTAGGATGAATCAAGGATAACCAGTAATACGTTGAGAAAGAAAAAGCTATTATTTAACAAAGTGAACTATTATTTTTTTTAAATCGAATGTATCTTTAAACATTTTTAAAAACGACGAAAAATATATAACCATTGATTGTTAAACCATGAGTTTCGAGCTTCACCTCAAAGTTACATTAATTGCAAGGAATTTTCCGCGCTCGATCGACCATTAAGAGGTTTCCCCAGATGGTTGCTGTTTACCATCTAAGCTTGCTCTAGGTCTCAAAGTTTCTGCTGCTCCACAATCTCGAGAACGCGAGTCCGAGTTTGTGGCATCGGGTTCACCGGAACTAGCCGAGATACTCCGGGATTCCGTAAACTTCTAGCAATGCGTGTATACACACGATATCCTGAAAGGATTACCTTGATCCAAGTTGTGCCATAGTTGGGTATAGCGACCGCAAGGCCAAAGGGCGTTCCAGGAAGAGGCGCGTAGAAGTAGTCGCGTCTTTCGAGAGACACACGACGGTTGTCGTCGTAATGCAATTTCACGGGTACTCCTTTTAAGCTGCCTTTTTTGTGGTCCACCAACGCGGCTCGTAGTTCCAGCACCTCTGGCCCGGGGTTCCTGTACCCGTTTTTAATAAAAACTCTTCTTAAACCTCTAAGGTCTGCCGCGTTGCACGAAAGCAATATCTTCCTCTTTCAGGAACAGCTATACTTCGGAGATTTATCATGACCAAGCTTTTAGAATAGATTATTATATCCTTTACTTTTTTTATTCTTTAGGAAAGAATGAGTATAAAATTTAGATCTTTATTAAATTTTACGCTATACAAACAAACATATTATATATGTTTCAGACGTACTATATTTTTGTAAATGTAAATCCAAAAAATAAAGGAAACTACCTTGGGCCACGACCATCGTCCAAGATCTCCACTTCCGTGAGATCTATGCTGTTGTAATTGCGCTTTAATGTGCCTTTGTAAACGGGTCTCAAATCTGGGTGCAGTATCACATATCCGTTGTTGGACACGATGAAAGCATATCCATTCACGCCCAGCTTGTATGGCAATGTAAGCTTTCGAATGTCGTCAATTGGTACATCCGTGCCGGCTACACCTAGTAAATTCGCTATTCTTGTCCGATTGTTGCGATTCCCTTTACGGTCGAACACTGGCGTGCTGACGGATGTAAGGAGCCTGTACTCCTGCCAAGCTGTCGTGTTCAATAGAGATGCATCCTGTCGAACGTCCTCACTCTTGTGGAGCTGTTAGATGTACAATTTAATTATTTGTAGGTTTGTAAATTCATAGGTATAGATTTAATTTGTTTTCCCCTCTACGTGTATACTAAATTCTATTTCGTGTTATTCTATGATGCAATCAGTGTAAAAAAATCACACTTATATATATATAAAAATAAAAATAATGACATTTGAGGTTGTGCTATAAAATCTAAAGAACTATTAAACATTTTATAGATGCTGTGCAGTCTTGTTTGCCATTAACTAATGTTTTACGACTTACATTTCCTAAGAAAAGTATCGCATGCAAAGAAAATACTAAACTTTATTTCCATTCAAAACGCTTTAATAATAGGTCAATAAAAACTCGCATTTTACAATGGGATTAATTTTCGGGATACAGAAGAGCAAGATTAAACGCGAATGGAAATTAAAATAAAAGTGCCTGGCTAATGATAATTATATGCAGGGTTCGCCTAAATTTATCTGCTGGGTGTACTACTATTTCTACATTCAACTAAATGCCAAGGGAAAGAGCGCATCGAGCACGATAAGGCAGCTTTAAAGCTACAGGGATGATTGTTGCTTGCTCTGAACCTTCTGTATGTAGGTATCGTCCTCATTTATTCGAACGCCCAGACGTTTTCCTTTCAGAAGTTTCTGAAGCCGTGATTGTTGCTCCTTGTGCTGCATCACCAGCCACAGCCAAGTGGCGAGTGCTGGATTCTAGCGGAAGGTGAATCAGAAAATTTACAGAATTGGGGACACTATGTACAAAGTGAAACGGTCAAAGAGGAAACAGAGCCATAGATGCTTTTCGATGTGTACAGATTGTTAACATAGTCAAACGTTTTACTTTCTTCAAACACCTAAAATGATCTAATAGTCGGGTAATTTTGATTATGAATTAATTATAGATCAATTGTTTACACGACAAAGATTAAAAATTATAACGTGATTATACATTATACAATTATTAGTTATCTGTATAAGGCGATTATCTCACCGTAATGTCCGCATAAGCATGGGTCCAAACGACAGGATGCACCACATCCTGAAGAACCATGGGTCGTGCGACCACGGGAATGTATTTCAGCACTTGTTCCCGAACTTCTTCTAGTGTGTGAACATGCGTATAGTAGCCGCGATTTAGACAAGCCATCCATTGAATTTCTCGAACTTTGGTAACTTCTTTTCCCAAAAGATATGTGAATACTCGTACAGGAATGTGTGTGTCATTATCTCGCCAGTTCCATGTTCTGAATACCTACATAAAATTCATATAGATCATATCCTTTCGAATGTTGCTTGATAAAAATAACAAAAATAAAGTTAGTTCGAATAGATAGTGAAAAGAAATAGAGTATAAGAAGGTCGTTCGGAGCAGCATATTCACAGCCATAAAGTTTCGCGTAATCGTGGTGCAACTGTGCCGCGGCGTTATCGTTGATGATGCGTTTTCTAAGCACTTGAAAGAGTGATAAGGAAATGCGACCACTGTCGCGTGAAGAGCATCGGTATATACGTAGATACTGAGTTAGAAGGAGAGAAAAATGTGAGAGACCGACAGAGTAGCGTGAAAAGAGGGAAGGAGTACGAGGAAATGATGGTAAGAAGGAGAAAAGATGAAGGAAAGAGAAGAAGACCGGAGAAAGATGAAAGGAGCGGAAAGGAAAGAGAGGTAGAGATAGGAAGACAGAGATCGCTATGATTCTCGTCGATTCGAGTGGGATCTCATAAAACTGAAGAGCTACTCGTCGAGGATAGAGCTAAAAACGCGACCTTTTTCTCCAATGGAAATCGCGCTCACCGGACCTACTTAAATTTAGTGCGGTTTCGCGACAACGTAGCATGTTCTTACGCTCGATAGTATAATTCTTGTGGAAACGTAGCTCAGCCAGGGCGAATTACAATAAGCACAAATGGGAGGTTAAATGGTCTGTAGACAGAAACGAGCTCCGTATTTCTATGATAGAACAATTAATTAGAGAGACTTTCTCTACGTTATGAATAATAGCATTCAGATAGATGTATAGAAAAATGGTTGGAGTATATATATGTATATATGTAATGTAGATCCCCTAGAAAATTGTTTACATTATTATTAAGTCTTAATCATCTGTTTAGGCGTAATTATCTCGTCAGATAAAATCGCTTTTTTCTTACTAAATGTGCTCCAGAAAAGATCTACAGTTTTAAAAGAAAAAGACGAGGAGATAATTAGCAGCTTAGATAAACAACGTAATTTTTTATAAGGAGATATTGGTTTACTTCTGTCAGATTTCCAGGAACACCATCCGTGACAAGCATAATTAACTGATTGCACGATGTGTCTGCACCACACCCGCGTGTTTCTCTGTATGTGCTTAGTAGGTTGAAGGCTCTAGTGAATGCTTCTGTTAGATTAGCGAGTCCTTCTGTTTTAACATTTGCTATAGCATTCTTGAAAGTGTACACATTTTCTGGAGTAGCCTGGATTAGCATGTCTTTGAAGCAGGGCACCACATCGTATGTCACGTTTGTATAGCTCAATACAGTCACGAAATCATTATTTGAAAGAGTATCCAATATTGCGTTCACTGTTGTCCTTGCTGAAAAAATATTTATGAAAGAATGGAGATAAGTATCTTGAATATTTCACCTAGGAAGGAAAGGAAATTAGACTAATATTAGTTTTCACATCATTAAGATAATTGTTATTATGTGATTATATTATATCAAGAATGAAAAGATTATTTAATCTTTGCGAAGATTTATGCGATACGATTGCGTCAATATACTCTATCCTCACTAAATACTGCACGTGTAACCTCAGATTCGCGGTGCATTCCAAACATGCATTACATAGTTTACGTGGAGCAACCACAAATGCGTTCTAATTTTGATTCTAACACATTTTCCGTGGTCGCGTCAGACCGTTATAAGTTCCAAATTTTATTAACGCATAAAGTACATATACGAGTACGTAGAAATAAATAGAGTTATAAATTGAAGGGAAACTAAACAGTTTCTTAAAAAATGTTAAAACTGAATCAAAGTTAACATAGTTCTATCATACCTTACGATTACAAAGAATATTCTCATGGAAATTATTTCTCATTTAAGTTAAATTAACTCCACCCTACAATTAAAAGGTTGAAATACTAATATTTCATTCACCAATAGTCTTTCCCATGCCCGTCATGCTGCCGCTGGTATCCATCAGTATTACCATGTCCTTGCTACAAGTCGCTGCCTCAATGAACCAGCTACGTACTCTGCAATCATAAATGTCAGGCTTTTCTTCATCTTCTTCCTCTCCCCCTTGGCCGTCCTGCGTAGGATCCATCTTCCACTGCATGGCAGGATATTGTCTCAACATTCCCGTGACAGAGCCGAAATATTGCCAAGACAAAGCCGGATCTGACTCGTAGTTTTGTTGGAAGATATTGTCGAGGATCTCGGTTTTCTTTATATCCTCGATCACCGCTGGTGACATGTCGTACACGTTTGTAGGTATATGCACTGACGAAAAGCTTGTATTTACTGGTATATTGTAAAAGTGTGAGTCAGGCGTTAGCAGCATTTTTCTGTAAATATTTTTAACAATCACATTTATGTTTTGTAATACGGAATCGATTATTTTTGTTGCTTATAGAGAAATGAGAGGATCATGAATGTATCGAATGTATTTTTTAACTTAAAACATGTTCGAATGTCATCTCATTTGATTTTCATGTTTCGAACAAATGCTATCAATTTCTTCGACCGTCAAACTATTCAGACCAAGACAGAATGCTAGACCCAATTCGTGGTTCGAACATTCACCTACGATCGATGCCGAAGACGTTTCAAGCTTCTCAGCCTAATTCCATTCTGTACCACTACTCAGAATGCTTCGATATTACGCACGAATTATATATTATTACATATACACCACTACGTAGTATAACTATATTCGTTTCATGAACAATATTTTTCATCTCAAATAAACAGTAATCATCAAACGATATAGATATACTTTCACAGAAAAATCGACTTGCTGATTCGTCTTTAATCGTTTACAGCTTGACTAATAATTTTTAAATAACTATATTTCATCGAATAATTGAGAATGAGAATTTGAATTCAGATATACAGTATATGTATAAGTGAAAAGTGAAGGTAGATAGATATTTGCCATCTTTAGTTATAGAAAGAAGAAATCTAAATTGGATAAAAGCAATTTCCTATGAACCTGTAAGCATCGATGTTTTTTTCCATATTCGATGGAATCTTTGGTAACTCCTTGTTCACTGGACTATATTTTCCGGACACGTAAGTGAAATTTCCCTCCTCCTCATCGTTCTCCCAGTTTTCTGCGTGTTCCTCAGCCGCCATCCGGATGCAGGTCACCGCGTCCATCTTCCTTCGGAGCATCCTACCGACGTTCTCGCTGATTATGTTCACCAACTCCTCCCCGGACTTATTTTCCACTCGCGTGTTCATCGCTTTGTATTTCTGCAATTCATTCGGGACTACGGTTATACCTTGCCTCCTCTTCGACCTGGATTCTACCGCTTTTTCCCTCTCGTCACGCCATGCTACTATTAATTTCTTGCGCCGAAACCGCGGCCTTTTTTTACTCGTACGCGCCCGTGTCTCATCGTATTGTTCTTTTGAACAATACGTAATGAACCTGGTCCTTCATTCCTTCGCATCGAAACAAAGTTTTTAGGAAAAAAGAGGGAGAAACTTTACAGTTAAATAATAATATTTTTATAATACATCGCTATGGTAATGTATGTATGTATACGTATAATAATAGTGTATGCATCGATTTACTCTTTGTAATTGCGAAGTGCTATGTACAAATGGTACAATTGAAAATTGGAAATCTTTAATTATAAAACTGAATTTTCATACTACATATATGTTCAATTTCGACCTTCGAATTATAAATGTTACGGACGATTTACAAAAACATTAGAGTACAAAGCTCTATGAATGTCAACTGCTTCATGGTCATTCAAACTTTTACCCGACTCATTTATAGTAATGGCTGCATTTTTCGCATGGTTATGCTTCGTTTTTGATAAAAGGACAAGAATGATCGATAAACAGTGTAAACCAGGTTCTTTTCTATTCTAAAATTCTAAAACCTCCTGCGATCCACTTTGGATAATTGATACAAGTAATAGCCTATTATATTACAAATCCTGGCTTAGTTTAATTAATAATAACAACCATGAACCATCTGGCGAGAATGCAATGTCACAGCATTATCGTGAATTATCATAACGCCTGAAGTTTAATTCAGTACAAAATAAAAATAAAATTATATTCGTTTTCATAACAAATCATTTGTTGCAAAGACCGTCTAAATTTCTTAATGAAAAAATATTAATCATAAATGTAAAATTTTTGTTTTCTTTAAAAGACGTCTTGTTTAGTGAGATATTAACTTTTAGCAGCTTTTATAGAGTTTTCTCATCCTCAACTCGTACATTAGTATTTTACGTTGTTTAACAAATGGGCTTCAGCAGATACAATCATAATCATTGTTCAAAACGTATCGCAGGCGGCATCTATGCACGGAGATCGCGGTTCAAAGCGCAGAACACTTTCCCTACGCAGATCACAAGTACTTTCAATTTGCATAACATAATTTCAGTTACTTTTCTGGGGCCATCTAAGCTATATATAGGTAACGGATAATTTATTGTCCCATCAACGAATTATTTCTCTATAAACCAAAATTACCAACTAAGTTATTAACGGCCAAGTAACCAGTGCAAGAGTTTGGCGATTTAGTTTATCGTAGGTCGATACATTGTATCTTCGTTACTACTTATCACAGACGAGTAATGCATTTATGTATTTTTCCACTTTCTCTTCTTAGATAAAGTATAGTATCCGGACTGCAAAATTTTTTATCTGAATGTGACTTTTCGGCAGTATTTAGGTTGCCAAACCCGAAGATGACAGTTGCCATTCATGGAGATGAATGATTTTGAAAATTCGATTTTACCAACATTTAGAAATTCGTGCAAGGCGATGATCATACAGAGCGGTAAGCGGTAATACAAGCGGTGGCACAGCCAATACTAATACTCCAAATACTCCAATTTTGTGCTTACCGCTCTCTATATGATCACAGCCTAGATGGTCCAAATCTAAATAATCGAAATCTGTTCCAATACTCATGGTTCAAATGCATACAGAATAAGCCACAGAAAAATCTCTAAAAAGTATAATTCTAGCCGAATATTTTGCAGTCCTGATATTATACTAGAGCCTTCTTTTTCATCAAATATTTTCTTTTCTTTCGTCTATCTCGTGTGACCAATTTTCTTCTTTTCTGCGTTGTTTATTTTTTACATTAGTAATAACTTTGTTTCCCTTGTGCTTTGTGTCGGTCTTTTTCTTTTACTATTTTCTTCTTCTCTATCCGTTAAGTCCTCTACCTCTGTTAAGTGACGATAATCATGTACGGGG
Organism: Bombus vosnesenskii; assembly: GCF_011952255.1. Lineage (NCBI taxonomy): Eukaryota > Metazoa > Arthropoda > Insecta > Hymenoptera > Apidae > Bombus > Bombus vosnesenskii. The sequence goes on along the minus strand of NW_022882944.1, from coordinate 4,052,275 downwards.
GCGCGACGAAAATAGTTACACGAATCAACCGATACTGATGGACAGACAGAGAAAGAGAGAAACACGCGATCGCGTGTAACTTATGTATGGACACAGATGCATGCACGAATGAAGATCAAACTTACGCTTAATAACTCTTCGGGTCGCGCCACCTTTTCTGCAAGTTCCCATAATTCGTCGCCCAAGGTCTCTGCCCATCGCGTGACTCTAAAGCGATAAAATAATGAATGTACTCCTCAATTTCTGTTCCATTAAATGAATAATTAAACAGATTATAGAACATCTATTGTCATCAAATCTGTACACATTTTAGAATAACAATTATTGGTTAACGATATTTAAAGAATGGCGAAAGTATTTCTCCTTGAATTACCATAAAATGATATTGATTTTAAATTTATATTTATATTTTGATATTTAATGGAAATAACGTAAATTAATGACGATCTGTCAAACTAAAAAATAATACAGGTAAAATCAATGTCTAATCCTTGTCAGTTTCGATATACGATATACGGTATACGCCATTCCAAAAAAATCAGAAACAATTAACGTGATCCATTAATTATTTTACTATTTATATGTATATTTTTTGTTCAAAATAATGCCGCTCCTGATCTAGAAAGAATAATAAATATTAACATTACTTACATGTACCCGTCTTTAGCCAAGCAGCCGGTGCATAGTAGGAAGCAAATGGTGAGAATGATCCAACGGATATTGAATCTCTGTCGCATTGTTCGAGAGATGGAGATTCACGTTACACCACGATTTAACCGCAGAAGAGGTATCGCAAACCCATCATTCCGTTTTGTTTTCTATACCTTGTGAATCTGAATCAGCGGCTGCACGTTTGCCTCTATCTTAGTATCTTCAAGTCTTCTGAATCTCGAGAGACCGGCAAAGGCAAGATGTCTCGCTTATTTTTGGTACATGAACGGTGCGTCGTCTCGTAAACCAACGAATCACAAAACTCGGTCTTCCACCACGTTGTTTCCTTCGCGTGGTCCCGTATATTTATAAAATTGTAGCTCTCGGTTAGGATCATGACTACGCTTCCAAATACTTGTTCTACATGTGTGTGAGTATTCATCAGCCATAGGAAATCCTTTTTATCGGTCATGTGTTCGAAATAGCATAACCCATTAAATCCTGAAAATTTGATAATTTTATCAATTGCTTTTATTTAGGATTTTATATACAGGGTGTTCCATTCAAAGTTTCAGACAACTTACGTTTTATTGGAACATTCTGTATACTCGTATATATAGTGTAATACTGAATATAATAAAACTATAAAGTAAACGGTAAATTAATTTTACTTTTAAATAAATTACAAGCATATTAGATTCTACTAATACAATTAAAAGAAAGTATTTATGTTTGAAGAAGCGCCTACGAATCCTCAAACACGGTATTAATCGAATAAAACGTCTTACTACCGGTAACTAATGATACGCGTAAACCGCTTACGTACGCATACACGGGTAACCGGAGATCTCTGTAACCATAAAAAAAATGCATAGGCGTATAGGAGTTACATTCTTGTAGAGATTCCGAGTGTCGTTTTCATTTTCTCAAATTCATCAGATTTTTTAACTGGGAAGAGCGAAATTCACATACAACAGCATAAATAAGAGACGTGGAGCGTCGAAGCATCTACCGTAATTTGACCATGCTTTAACGCACTATTGCATAGTTGCATAACGCCGAAAACACGCACACTTGACTGCTCCATCATCATCTAGTAGCCGATCCACTAATGAACGCCCGGTCGGTGGCGTGCAATCATTTAAGGTAGAATCAAGACCACGTCATACGCTTAACAAGTTTCAAAAGACTACCTACCGCGTACGTGTTTGCAATCAGCAAAATTGCTGCATCGTTGCTGCTTGCTGAGACTATTCAATACCTTATCACACGCAACCACTGAACGGTGGTTGTGCGGTAGAATATTGTGTATGTGCTCGAAAGTCTGGTGATTCCAGCCGACCAATCACCTCACAGCTTGGTCAACCTTCTTTTCCTAGTAGACCATCCTGTACGGTTTAAATAAGAACTTTAGGAAAACTTTCACTCGCTCGTTTACTTTACCACTTTACATTCTTTTATATTAACTCTTTACCTTGAATATCCTCAGTTCCAAATTCTTTTTATTTAAAATCTCCGAGGTATACGTATAATGAAATGATAAGATAGATGACTTGTATATATAAAGTTTGTACAGAGCGATTTGTAAAGTGAGCCGTATCATCGATCAATTCTTCGAAATACTGCATACTGTTCGGTTCACGATCTACGTTGAAATCAACAAACCGATTCGACCTCGGGGAACCCACCGCAGCCCTAATTCGGTATCCCTCGTAAACATCCAAAACGACGATGCGAACCACACGATTGCGTTTGCGTAAAACCTTGACCACGCGGCCCTTTTTTCTTGCAGGGGAGATAAACTAATATATTTACCTGTGTTGAAAAGTTTTAAGCATAGAAAGTTATCTTTATAGCGAACGCAATAAAACATTATACTTTCATAATTCTTGTAAAGAGTGAGAAAGCATATCTACTGACAAGGAAGACGTAACCCATTCAAAGAATTAGAGAAATCTTCCTTATAATGAATGAGGCAACGCGTGACATTATGAGTCAATGGCGTTCGGTTCAGAGCAACCATGTAAGTACTTATAGACGTATAGAAGACCATGTGCTCGAACAAAATTAATAAAGTTCCAAAGCGTGGCGTGTTTTAGATGATTATTGTACAATTAAAGTAATATCTCCTTCTTTAGCGTTAATAAAGTTATCATCTTTTATTAACTGATTTTCACATAGGGCTTCGCAATAGAGCTGATTGACACTTCGGTAACCCTTACATAATACAATGCCATTTTCACTAAAATAACAATAATATGAGTATTTAAAAGCAACATAAGCTGGCTAACGAGCAATTAGCGTATTAGCTATTTGTTTAATCGATCGATAATTGCCGGAAAGCTTGCACAGTTAATTTTTCTACGAACTGATTATCCATTGATTCTTACTATTTAAATCTTTGATGAATTTTTTATTTTTTCATTCGATCTTCTATCTTTTTATCGATTATAATATATCTCACTCATATATCATATATTCATAAATAGATATTCATTTTTACTTAATATCATACTTAAATATTCATATATCACATTAATATGCACATAAAATATATTTTAGATATGAAAATGGATTTACAGTTGTGATATTTTTAAGCACATATTTTTTAGTCTTTTTTAGCAAACTTCGCTTAAATGTTTAATTAGGAAATACTAAAATAGTTATTCTAAAAAATTCATTACTAAAAAAAATTCCATTCCGTCAACATCAATGTGTTTTTATGAGAAAGGATCCGGGGAGCACTAGGCAAAGGTACGTTCACTGTAAATACATAGTAAGTCGTTCATAAAAAGGAGGAAACTCACCGGCAATTATTATCAGAACGTGTCGAAAAGGTGGTCGCAAGGAACACAGTGCCGTATACCACGGGGGGAACAGCTGGTGCATAGCGATTGATATTGATTTGAAGCACGCGGAGCCGGTTGCCGGGCAGTCACGGGCCAGGCGTACGTCGAACAGGAGGCCGGACTCAAATGCCTCCCGAGTGCGAGGAAATAGAGGACCATGGCGTGCCGGAGAAGATTTCCTGCATCGACGGGAGGATCAAGGAACATCTGCGGATCCCGGCACCCGCAACGCTATGCGGTGCGAACGTTTATCCTCGTTCTTTCCTTTGTTTCCGGTTTCATTTTCCTTCTTACGTTTACGTCGCGCCGTTCATTCGATAGTAAGGACTTCGCGTTATCTTCATTACTACGTAATGGATTTTCCAACCGGCTATAGATTTTTCACACGTGTTGTCTATGCGTGTTTCTCGATCATTCACAGAAGAAAAGTTGGAGGATTAAATGAGTCAAAGATCTTGTGCAGGTTTATAGTTGTTCGGTGATGCGTGTGAATGTAATTCTTCTTCTGATATTATAATGACAGGAAGATTAGGTATATGTGGATCAGATTGTTTAGAGTGAAGGATCAGTATCTGAAAAATGTAATATTTTGTAATTGAAGGATAGAGATGACAAGCACAGAGACAAGTTGTGTTCTTTTTCTCAGCGTACAGTTATTCCAAAGCTATAAAATCTACTAACTTTTCATGTGACGTCAGGCTACTCAAGATCAACGTTCCTTTTGTTTTTGTAAGTTATCGAAACAGAACCCGACCTTTAAATGGGTTTATGGCTTGTATACTAATTCACATGTTCTTCAGCATGCTCTGAAAGACGCTTCTTCCTTCTTCCTTAATTTTTTGCGTAAAGTGTTATAAATGAGTGTTTTACAAGTAATACATACTTGCAAGAGTATATGAAAGATAACATATGCTTCAATGTCTGGTAAGCATATATAGTTATTACGTTCCAAACCTTTTGACAAATGTCATTGATGATTCGAATATAAAGTTTTAATTATTTAACTTGAGATTATATAATTCATGAGCTATATATATTTGGCCAAAATAATGAAGTGAAAAGGATTCGATTCCACGGATGTCCTCGAAATAAAAGCTATCAACCGTAATAGTTGAATGAAAGATCGTACGTTCTGTGAATGTGTGCAGTGAAGCTGGTCGTCCAGGGGCGGTTTAAATACATAGTTAACAAAGGGTGGAGGAAGGGAAAGGGTAATGTACGGATTGGATTGATTTCACTCATGGCTATAGGGTTTTGACCAGACTGGACAGGAGACTGGTCAGTGACGGGTCAGGCGTTCTATCGTGCAGGCAGATCGTGTGTTTATGGTGGTCGAGGATCGACTTGATCGAAGAATACGTTGTTCATAGCCCCTCAACAGCTAAAGTCTACCTCCCTCTTCGTGTGCCTGGTCAACAACTCGGTTCGTGATCTGTTTATATTCTTCCTTTTTCTTTCATTTTAAAACAGAATTCCTCTTTGCTTCACTATATAAAGAAAATTATTGTTACTAGAAATATGTTATTTGTTTTTTTAGAGTTTGATCCCTTTGAAAATTTTGAATTTTAAATGTTTAATCTGAAAATGTGATACATATCACATATATGTATATATACCATAGATCGTTACCAATATTGATAAGATCGGTTTCATAAAGTGCCGTAGTGATAACGAAATATTTTGTCAGATGTCAATATCAAGAAATCGAACTTGACTTCGCTTGAATTAAAGGAGCTTCAGTATTGTTCTTAACTCAATAGTCAGGAGTTCCTTCAATGTGTTACTTATACAATTTGTAAGTACTAGTACTACATACAGGATAAGTCAATAAGAAGTGCATACGATATAAAATAACCAGTTAATTATTAGTCTTATCGAATATCATTTTAAATGAATTATGTTGCATTTTCAGAGACTCATCGGATAGATGCAATTTCATTTCTTTATATCTCATTTTTTTATCTATTATATTTTTAAATGGCACCGTATATTTTTTAGAACATTAGTCAACCCAGCTGGTCATTATCTGTAAAAAACATCTATTTGCTAAACTAATAATTTTGCGCTATAAATAGATTAATGCTTTTTTATAAAGAATATCCAGTAGGATCAATTGATGTTATAAAAAATATAATGTGACATTTAAAAAATTCGTAGTAATCTTGATACATGGTCTTTTCAGAAAATATAAGATACTAGAAAATAAAATTGCATCCATTTTATAAGCAATGAAATACAACATAATTCATTTAAAACGTTTTTCGTCAATAGGTAACAAGTTATTTTAGATAGTACTCCTTATCTATTTGCTCTGTATGTATTTAATACACAAGCAGATATACCTTGCGCACTTAAAAAAATTTATGTTTGATTACAACCTTTTTTAAATTTCTACCGTTGGAATAGGTCTCTCCCATGATTATTACGAAAAGTTGTGGTCCTCGGCAAAACGATCCATGTGGGTGTCATGTGTTAATTTAAATTTATCAACGGATTTATTCAATTATCATCAAAGCCATACTATGGCTACGTAATCAATTGCCTGAATGAGATAATCGATCGATTAATCGAATTTCAATGTAATACGTGATTAAAAAATTCGTCTTTCCACGCCACTATCGGGTTTTCCATTCATTAATCTTGGATTGTACATGTAATTCTTTCGCAAGTAGTGTGAATTCCTAAGGATGTTGATCCTTGAGGAAAAATTTTTACTTGCAGTTGTGTGACTATAGTGATAATAATAGAAGATTGTAATAAATTAAGAGAGAATTGGTATTGGCCGATTGACCGTGCTGTCACGACTTACGTATCTATATATATATATATATATACGTGCATATGCGCGGTGCGTGAGCTTAAAGCGCTGTCCGTGCGAACCTCAGAGCCTTGGGTTAACAGGGTTAATTACTTCAAAACAGCTCCCATCTGCGCCGGTGTCTGGACAATGCCATTAAAGATTTTACACGGCTGTCTCACCTCAATCGCTTCAATCCTTCGAATGAGCGGCATGGCGTACTTTTTTCTTTTATTTCTATCGCTCAAGCTGTTATAACCTATAAACGATACTATGTACTTATACCTCTAGTGCATTTAACTATTTCATCAATTATTAAAAATTATATAATGTTTAAGATATCACTTGATCTATGTAGTCTTGTTTTGTATTTCTCTAGTTTAAAATGTTGACAGTATATGAAGAAATGTGTATGTATATATATATACACACATTGTTTACTTCCTGAGAAACTGACATATATGATTTTTTTTAATGTTTGTTGAAATATAAATTTATACGAAACACAAAACTTAAACATTGGAATATTTATCTAATCAGATTCACTACCTGTGCAAGAATATACATTCTTATCAAATATTCGACTTTGTTTAACACAAACTTGTAAATTATAATATTTGTTTGCACTTAACCTTGTGGAGTTCGCTGTCGTAGAAATTCCTTCAGCGGTCGCGGTGTATCTGGCAAATGCAGTAACTTAAAATCTATGCTGCAGTACTAATTTTTACGAAAAGACTGTATAAATGTATGAAATTGTTTTTAATTATGATAAAATTAATACAAAATATAATACATAGATATGTTTACAGTACATATAAACTATATAATTATTAATTTAAATATAAAGAATGAACAATTATGAATTTAAAAAGAATTGAATTAGAATTAGAATATTTTAGAATTAGATTTTACGTGCATCTGTCAGATCACCTGCGTCCTAAACAGGGGAATGATTGATATTTGTTATGACATTGTAATTTTATTTAATCTTGCATTTAGTTACTGCTAGACCAATTGACATATTTTATTTAAGTTAAAAAATAATATTATTTAATAATATTTGAATAAACGCTATTTTTGGCGGTGAAGATAAAATTGTTCGAATAGAACCAACATGGCTGCATCCACGGTAATTCTCTAATCACACGTAGAGGTTATGTTACTTACCAGTTTTACGAGAACGGTATTATTTCACTTACCAGGCTTTTAACAAAAGCTTTCGCATAAAAAATGGTATTAACACTATTCAGCAGTTTGGTAGTCCCAAAACGATTTCTTTTTTCACTTCTACAATGTTCATCATGTAAGTTATTTTTTAATATCATCGATTTTCGAAACCAACACTATGCAGTTGCCTTATATGTTTCTGTCACAACACAACACCTGCTATTGAATTTCCACAACATTACGATCATCCTCCTTTATACAAAAACGTTATCACTCTATGAAAATTCGTATATCAATCACTTGTATTGTCATTGTTCATTTTGAACCGCTCAAAAGTTTTGAGCGGGAAATTTGCCGGAAATGAACAAACACGCATGTGTACTATAACACGATAATTATTTGTAATTTCAAATCCAAATAACAGGATTCTAATTACTGTAATATAACAATCATGCACAAACAGCAGAAATTATTGTGGCAGTTCGATTTTAATGTTTCGTAATTTCTAATATCTATCTTGCATAGTAGCATTCGTTCTAGGCTTTAAAATTGCATAGCGAATATACACCATATTTTTTTACTTTCATTGTACGTAACTATTTTTTATGAATATCTTACGTCATTAGTGATAAATATTATTTATTTGCAGGTCGTCGAACAATGGTAAATAAACTCTGGTGCCAAGAAGCAGCAAGGAAGTGGTTCTACAAAAAGGATCAGTCACTACATTCACGACTCTTGTCCGAACCAAAATGTCAGAAACATGTAGCCACCTGGTACCTACTTTATCGTTGGTTAATCTTTATGGTCTGGGCTTGTATAGTCGTGTGTTCGATTTTCGAATTCGGTAGCTACAAACCTATGGTAGTATATGATAAGTGGCCAATTTATTTGACAAACTGGGATTTAATATTGGGTGTCAGTCAAGCTTTGCTTGGCGGTTTTCTCGTATTGAGAAGATGGAAACTGCAAAAAGTATCAGACTTTGATCCTTCCGCGTTGATGCTGGGATTGATAGACAGAGTTTATTGGTTCCTTTATGTCGTAACTACTAGTATCGCGTTTGGAGTTACGATTACCTATTGGTGCAGCATATTCGATCCCAGGATTCACTATTTGGACCCTTTAAACATTATGCTACACATATGTAACAGTATTTTAATGATAATTGATTTTTGTATTACAAGCATTCCGTTTAGGTTAAGGAACTTCTGGTGGTGTTTAATCATAGTGTTTTTATACACCATGTTTTCACTAATATATTATTTTGCTGGAGGAGTAGATAAGAATGGTTATCATTATATTTATAAAATCCTCGATTGGAAAAAACCTGTTCAAGCTTCATTGATATGCGTAGGCGAAGGTATATTTATAACCATATTGCATTCCTTAATGTGTTTCCTAGAGAAAGTGAAGGATCGATTGTATCTGAAGATCGATAAGAAATTAGGAAGACCGTATGCGGAAACACACATGTCTAGTGTAGAGAAACATGCCGACATTGTCTGAAAATTAGCGATAATAGGCAACATTTTTTCACGATTCTAAAATGAAGTATTATGTATTTGTATTTCGTCTTAATATCTTTAGAAACTCTGTACCATTCAAAACAATAGTTTAAAGCATTGATATACCTACCTTTAGACAAGTTAATTTTCTATTTTTAGCTATTAATAATTACGACTAGCGCCTATGTGGAGGAAGAGAGAACTTTCTTTCATCCTCATTCAATGAAGTTTATATCACATTGACAATAAATTGATTAACAGAATTGTGATACATAAAAACATACGCATGTGTACGTGCACGATTATCATGTTTATAATCGCAACGTTACTAAACAGTATTTTTCAAATTATTTCTTTAATAAATATCGTATATTACAAAGATTAAAAACTGTTACAAAAGCAAAATTTGAAATTAATAGAAAATCAATTTAGGAAATAAAGTCAAATATACTGTGGCCAATAATTTTGTTAGTTAAACTACTAGTTTTAGCACTATGAAAATATATTATGTATATTTAATAAAATAAAAATAATGCATTAAGGATATTTTTAATACATGCACTTAATGCGTTTATAGGAATTAAAGTACATATCTAATTTCGTGCAGCTTATATTTTGTCCAATTATTTTTTAATTATTGTATTGTATACCAATTGTATAAAAACATTCCAATTTTCTGCTTTTATTGATATTTCGGTATATCTTGGTTTATTAAATGCTGAAATTATTGAATTGTTATACAATTAGTAAAAATCCTCAATGTATGAAGTGTACAACATGTAAACTACTCACATTTTACAAAATGTGTATTCAGTTCCTTAACACTAGTAAACAAATCTTATTATACATTGGCTTTTATATACACAAGGTTTTAGGAATTTTATATACAATAGAAGAACAATGAATAAACTTTTTGGAAAAATAGCAATAATTTATTAATAAAATAACGATTTGAAGCAATTATGGACTGTAGTATAAATGAATGGGGCTCATACTAGCCTTTGATCACAGACCATATTAAAACTTATCCTATATTAGAAAATAACAATGATCAGTTTTTTCACCCATTTCCGAAGTACATTACATGTATTATTCGAGTCCTCGTAGATTTATAGTATTTTCAGATGGTACCGAATCCAGTAACAGTACCTGATACTCTGTTCCTACTACATCGTCTTGATAATACATTGAAGGCAATTCCTCTGTGAGCAAAAGACCCTCTTCTAATTCACTTGTACCTAACACAACATCGGATGCTCCGGCAACTGAATCTAACACAGCACCATTCGCCTTTAATTTCCACACATCGGAAAATGTCAGATCAGTCCGTGCGGAACCCTGATCCTTTCTCACGTGTTGATTAGATAATGGCTTATGTGTAGCAGCGTTTGAAGAAGGTTCCGATGTTTTCAGTACACTATTAAGAGGCGGCGGTTCTGGTTCAGGAAGAGAGCGATCCGTTTCCGAAGAAGTACTGAGAATAACCGCATCGCAAGGTGCTACCATTATCATTTGCTCTGTAGGCTCTGATATTGAAGGACCAGTATATAAAATGTAATCCATGTTACAAACAGAATCCCCAGGTATTTTATTAGCTGTTTTACCACACTCATCAACAGGAGTACCATGTACTTTTAACATGTGTGCTCTTAGCGTAGCTTTCGTAGTATATGAACGTGTACAAGTTTCAACTGGGCAATGGTATAAAGTCTTAGATTGATCTCGTGGAGGCACTGTATCGTCCTTAGTTTGACTTTCACTGTTATTTTGAATTACTGTATCATTGCGTTCAGATTTTTCTGTTATTGTAGATGTATTTAGGCATGCTACGTTTACATTCAGATCTATCGACTTTCTTTTCGATTTTATTATGGATGGTACCTTCTTGCTTCGGCTATTGACGTTATTGTGTGAGTTCATCTTTACCTCTTCCTTAACTTGATGCTTCTTTATATGAACGTACAAACTACTTTTTGCAGAAAATTTTGCATTACATATAAAACATTGAAAGTACCTTCCTTCTTTATGAGTTAATCTGTGTTCCTTGAGATGCTCTGATCTCATAAATGCTTTTCCACAGGAAGGTATGTCGCACACGAATTTTCGTTCATTGGTGTGTTTCTTTTGATGTCTTTTTAATTTGCTAGAGGAAGAAAATGCCCACTGGCAACCTTGAAACGTACAAAGGTAAGGCTTGCAGCCAGTATGCGAACGTATGTGTGCTTTCAGCCTACAAGGCTTATCAAATACTTTACCACAACCTGGCCACGAGCATTTTACATCTACTTCCTTATAACTATGGCATCTTTGATGCGACGTCAAAGCATTACTACTATAATATCTTTTGCCACATCCTTCGTGTTTACAAACATATGGAGCATGACTTTGATCATGACTCTTCATATGCAGTTCCAGTGCTCTCTTTGTCTGAAACTTTTCTTGGCAGTCTGGCACTTGGCATACTATTCTATTTGGGCGAGTATGCAATTTCGCGTGACTCCATAAATTATAAATCGTAGTAAATCGGCGATTACAACCTTCTACTTCACAAACATAGTCTTTACGTTTCAAATGAGTTTCTTTATGTCTTTTGAGTTTAAACTCTGAATAAAATGCCCAGGCACATCCTTCGAAATCACACTGAAAATAAAGATATAAGTGAATAAATAAAATACAATTCTAATTGAAAAGGTCAAAGGAAATTCAGAAACAAAGAATTATATATGATTATAAATAAAATATAATAAATTATAAATAATATATAATTCTATTATATATATATGTCGGGTTTACATTAGAATTAGGGTTAGGGGCGTGAAACGAATCTTCGTTTGGGTTACACGTTGTCGTTATGCAATGGAGAAGACATTGACTAGTGCAAATACGATTATTATAGAACCGGACAAGTAACCGTGGTAGTTAGGTGCTCGAGAAACTAATGACAATGATCCTAGGTTCAATAACGAATCCGCGGTCGACGGGATGATAGATGAACGTACTCACAAAATCTAAGTCGGACGCGTAATATTCACTGGTCGTAAAGAGTTACTCCTTTCATCAATGAGATCGTGAGAAAGAATGCCTTTCCCGTCCCGATGATGCCACAGAGGAAAACTATAATGGGGTGTGTCTAAGGACACGAGATCATCGGATTCGTCGAGAAAAGCCTTCGTTCAGAAAGTAAGGGAAATTGGCGTTGCTGCTAATTGGTCAATCTCCATATCGGTGGTTAGAAAAAGATGCTAGCCGCCCTCGAGGGAAAGTTGCTAGTGGGAGACGCCGCTCGTTGAAAAATAAGTCTCCCCTATTTTCCCGTAGTTGGGACAAAGACTGTTTGTCTGTTTGAAGGACTTTAGTTGACTAAATCTTAAGATTTATAACGGGCCCTCGAGCTAGCCGAACATGTACTGCGGAGACGCATCGACATCTGGCAATCATCTTACTCGAAGAATAGGGTCTGCGTGTGGCGAGCCACAGGACAGAAACCGTTGGAATGTTTACTGTCGCGTGTCGCCACGAATATTTCTTTTAAGGAGAGCTATAGAATTACTCCATACCTTTGTTAGACAAAGCGTTCATCCCATGACCGCGGCTACGTTCGGCGACTGACTGTCGCCTCGAGCCCAAGCTCATCACGACTCTCGAACAATTACAATCGGGTTGAATAACTACAATTGTTCAATTACAGCTATAGTAGACTCTAGGTTACAATGTTGCGGGATTATCCAAAATTCCAAAGGCTCCGGTGTTCTTTCATCTCCGACATATATAATATATATTATAATAATTATATATGATATAATAATACATACCTTGAAAGGTCTCACACCATAATGCGCTAGTAAATGACCTTTTAGAGCATAAAGTTTACTAAATTGTCTATTGCAATCATCACGTGGACAAAGCCATATTTTGCCATGCTCATTAACAGATATTGGTTGTAGGTTATCATCTGAAATACCCAATTCTTCTAAAGCATTAGATATTACCATTTCGTGTTGATTACTGGGATTTTCTGTACTATGTTCCACTGTTCCATTCCATACAGTTGAAGTTTCTATTTTTGGTAATTTTGGAAAATTTCCTGTAGCTTCTATAAGTTCAGAAGTTTTTCCTTGATAAATCTGTTCCTCTGTACCGGTATTTATCACAATTTGAGTCATATTTGAAATTTTATCTGTTGATATAGCTACAACAGCCATCACACCATCTTCAGTATCCACAATATCTTCTCCAGATATTCTAATCTCATTATCATAACTCTTTTCTATCATTTCTGGTATTTTCTTACGTTTCTTAATAATACGTGGTTCTAATTTTACCTTAGCTTTCGTTTTCAATTGTTCAATTATAGTATTTTCAGAATCACCTTCATCTAGCTTTGTACCTTGCAACTCTTGTATAGTGTTTTCAGAATTGAGATCCTGCACATAGAGATTCGTAGGATTATTGCACAAGTCATTGTCCTTTTGCAGCTCGATTTCTTTGCTCGTGCTATTTATGCAACGCAAATCATCTACCACAACTTGCGTAGACTTGTTCTGCAATTCCTGATTATCTGGTATCATGGCTTTCTTCATCAGGGAAGATTGTTCAGTCTCTGTACACATTCCTTCGACGTCCCTATTAGGGACACTTAAAGTAGGTTGAGCACTGGTCGACGGTAAAATTTCACCGGCGACCATCATGTCATCCGGAGACAACGCCAGTGGATCCAAATGATCCAGCTGAAATTCTGGTAATATAAAGCTATCCTTTTCGTCGAGCAGCTTCTCATTTTGAAGCTCCTGAAGCAATGGATCATAACCTAAATTGAGTTTCTTATCGGAGAGATCGATGTCGATCGACAATCCGTCAGGGTCCTTTCCCAGAAAAGCGTGCTGCAGTTCTTCGCCCAGGTACCGGTCGACGCCCTCCTCGACCCCGGACTTGATCGCGTCGAGATCCATGCTCGACACGGATTCCGACCGCGTTTTTAACCATTTCTCAATGTCGGCTACAGTCTCGACATCGGCGGTTTTACCGATCCCAACGTCAACATTCGATTCGTCTATAACACTATTGTTTGTCACTTGGTTACCCTCGATCCACACTCTGTCGTGATACTGTACAGTGTCGTCGTTGTTCTTAGCTTTCTGTTTTTCTTTTTTATTTGTTTCCTCCCTTTTGTCCCCATCCGGCGAACCAGGCAGGAGGATTAATTGATTGTAACCTATCGAACTACCCACAATCCCGACCTCTCCTTGCGGCCAACTGCGAACCGAACACAAACCTCGTCGATTACGAAAGATTCGCGGGATTTGTTTTGACTTGCAAGCGGAGGGAGTTCCTTTACGAGACATTTGACTGCCCCGTAGCCAGCTCTACAGGGGTCCACACACAGCAACAACGCCGCCATCGAAGGGAATATTGTAGCTCATAGACGGCTTATTCTATTCAGAATCGACTGCAATTCACCAAAGTAGATGGCACTGTATCGCTTTATAGCTTCGCGCAATTTTTGAACAACTCCAACAGAACACCTTACAATGTGCATTGTAACTTGTAACATTTATATGTATATATTTCACGAATCTTAATTTATCTTGGAAATACGTTTTTCCAGACTGCGAATATTATTTTCTTATAACAAATTCAGATCGTGTTTACGTTTTCTTTATTCCTCGATGATGTGCTTAAGTGAACAACATTACAGATTACTTCTTTTGCACACACGGACGATTTAAATATACATTACACGAAAATTCAGCATTTTATTCAGTTAATAGATTCTTTGTCATGCAAAATGGATTCAACATTGTCGATCAGGAAGAAAACGGCGGATAATAAGACATGTCTTTCTGTCTGATATACATTTTAAGCTGCTCTATTCTACTTCGCTTTTGGACCATTTGATCTAAATTGGCTCCAGTATCAGGCAATTTCTTCTGATTTGTTTGGGTGGATTTGAGGTTCTTCGGTAGTTTAGCTTCTTCGATCGGTTGTTGTCGAAGACCTCCATAATAATTCAAGTCTCTATTTATTGGTGGAAGAACGTCTTTCGATTGAATTCCTAATTGACAACTGAATGGTCTTCTTTGTCTTTCTGGAGGTCTTAATTCTTCGTACGGAAGACTATACGGTTTCAATCGTACATCTTTGTCAACTTTATACATTTGCATATCAAGGGCCATGCGATTACCCGGCATCTAGAAATTAACAAATTTCCATTAAATTTATTTCTTAATGTAAAGTCGTATTACGAAAGAATTTTATATATGTAACTCATATCATTTATGGTTTTTCAAACTTTCATATGTTTTAAGATTAACAACTTAATTTTATTGATCATGTACCTTAATTCACATTCGTACGGATAATTGTTATCACGCAAGACAGAATATAAACCAAAATGAAAGTCCTGCTTTGAAGTATTGCACGCAATTAATTTTTCTAAATTATCGACTATTAACTGACTATTAAAAACCTACTTCCAAAAAAAGAAACAAAATTATTGCTCACCGTATAGGAAACATCTTCCATGATTTTGAAAACCGCCGCTTTGGGTATCTTGTATCCTGGTGGAGATTTCGGTTGTGGTTCGAAGCAAGAAGATACCGAGCATCGTCTTACCGGTTCTGTATACAAAAGAACATCTCCTGCAGTCTGTCGATATCTTGGATCGCGCAATCTTGGATCGCGCGCCCTCGTCTTTTTTCTCTCTCTGTGTGCCAGTCTACAAGTACATGGATCAGGCCAGAGTCTCTTAGGGCTTGGACCGAATATCGTCTCCCACCAGATCAATTTCTTTTCTACCGGTTTCTCCTCTTTCTTACAATTGCTTGGCTTTTCTGATTGTTTCTTAGAACCAAAAAATTGTCTCTTCGATTTTTTTTTCTGTTTTTCAAATTCGAGACACTTTGAAGGACAACCCTTGCAAACGAGATCCATACGAGGTGGCAAAGGTTGCGCACAGTTGCCTACGGCGGGTTCGACCGGTTGATCCTTCGATTTTCGAAACCAAAACGCTCTGATGTTCTCCTTTAGCACAGATTGTATTATCGAAGGACCATTCAACAATGGTCTCTGATATCTGCTATCCTGGGAATAGTAATTCGTTTATGCATGCAACCTTGTTGATTCATTTCGTTAGAAACTAAGCTCAGCTAACTAAGCTAAGCTAAGAAAAGCTGTGTTAGGTTGTGGTATAACCTATGAATTCTCTTTTTCGTATCTTCTCTGTTATTAATTGAAAATGATACCTTTAACGACACTACACTGGGAATTTGGAACTTGGACCCGAAGGATGCCATGGCGAAAATGACTTTTTTTTGTGGACGGAAATCGTCCTTTCGTCCGTGTGTGCGTTACATCGGAAATTTAGTCCTCCAGAACGTGAATGAAACAAAGAAATATCGATGACATTGGGCACGTGTTGTTAAAATTTCTTTAAGACGAATATAAAATCTATCGATCGATATTTCTGTCATTCGATTGAAATTTGTCCGAAGATTTGAGTCCATGGCGAAGGTTCGCTGTAACGAAATGATAAGCAAACTTTTATATGATCTTTAATGATAAAAAAATGATAAATTTTAGGACATAATCGAATGTAGGAAACGAACGATTTACTCGAATTCCCGCTAATACCGATTCGATTTCCTTTGATCGTCGACCGTTACCGGTTACCTATGCAAACCCGTGAGTAACCCCGTGGAACGGGTCCTGTTAATTCTGAGAGAACAGCGGAATTACTGATACTGCCTATGCAAACGAGATCAGTAGCACCGTAAACGTCGATATCGCGAGCATCCACGTATCGATGTACCGCGATGGAAAACGACCAAGGATAGAGAAGAAGCAAATGAAGACCAAGAAGTGAGTATACGTTGAAACAAGCCAAACAGAGGTGAAACTGGAAGCTTGGCGGAGACGCAACGGAAGATTTCGAAGCGTTTGCAAGCCGCAGATTGATTCGTCTCAATCGAATCTCTGGTTTCGTACAGTATGTCTTATAAATGAATCACGCGCAAGTCAAGTCAAGTTTGTTTTCGTAAAACTAAATATCAATCGCGTATTCTAATATTAAAACGAAAAAAAATGTTCAGCAAACAGAATCGATTCCGATCGATTTATATCTCGATTAACGTTGAACTTTGAAAAATTCTCATTCTTTGATCAAAAGTAAAATAAAAATATACCTTGCTACGTTATCGCGTAGAGACAGAGTAAATAGAAAATGAATGAAATAATTCACGATACGAAGGTTCGATAGAAAGACGATTATTATTACACCATGAATAGTAAAACAGGCTGTCGATTAGTCGACGATTAAGGATAAACCAGTGCAAACAAGGACAAAAACACTGATTCAACTCTTCACGCGATATTATCTGAAACTGCTTCATCGCTTCGCTAATTCCTCGCCCTAACATCATCCCCATACCTGAACGATGCAGTAAAGACGATGGTGCGCGCAGCCACCACGACATCCCCTCCGCGCGAGGAGAACATATCCCCAACCGGCGATTTTCCGGCGGCGAGTCGCGGTGAGGAAGGGTGTTTACTCAAGACACGACAATTCATTACGTAATTGAATTGAATGAGGCCTCTCTCCTCCTGGCCTGTTTCCCCACCGCCTGTATCCCTCCTTCTCTCACCCTCTGGGCTAAGGGTAATACAGCACGTGTAGAAACGACGGTGGTTGCGCGTGTGCGGCTCTATTTAGCCAGCCAGAGAAGGCTGGATGGAGAGATCCATCCATCCCATGGCCACCACACCCAACGAACATCCACAGAGAGAATTCGGCCCGTGTCTGTCTCGAAAACGCTCGCTCGTAGGGGGGTAGCTACCGAATTAAACGATTAGTTAAACTGATTTCGAGTTAGGCGAATGAATAAGTAATCGGATTTCTCGTTAAGGTAATCGCATTGCGCCCTGATTGGCTCCGTCTGCCTGCGTTATAGACCGTTCCCCTCTCCAACGTTTCTCTGTAGCCTGGCTTCTCCCTTCTCTTTGCTCTACCAGCCTCTTGTTATCTTTCTTGCATGCGTGTTAATTCTCTCCTCGTTTCGTTTCTCGCCTCTCTCTGTTCCTCTATACCGATGTTGGTCGGTCTCTTTCATCCTCTCGTACGCAAGCGTCATTCAATGTCGCTACAAGTCTCCTCTTCCTGTCTGCTTCCATCTCCGTTGTCCGATTCGCGGCTTCTTTTTCCGTCTTTCGGATCCATTCACCTGCATTTGCTGCCTTTTATGATATGTCACCGGCTCGATGACACATATGTGTCTCTGGATTGGTCGGCGAATCGCCGCTATGTGTTCTTTTTTGTGGTGGTTGATCGATGATAATCGAATAGACGTATAAGAAGAGACTGAGAGTTGGACTCTAGTTGGTAATAATTATATATATTTTAATCTGGAACTACTTTGGAAGTAACTCTCTGTTGCATTTGATTTTGGAAAAGATTCTAGGAGTAATTTTTATTTGTGTATCAACCGCGAAGAATCTGCCGTATCCTGAAACCCCCACACTTACGACGATTCTCTTTATCAATGATACTCTGATACATTATGCTCCACTATTTCATTGTTACCAGCATTTTCTTTTCTTCTACGTTTTACTCCTGGCAATCAGGTCAGATTTCTTCCATCCCCGTTGGATCTCCCATCTGTCAGCTCGTTCCTCTCTGTCCATATCCGTCCCAACGTTTCACGGGCCGTATTTGTCCAAGCAATTACATTCCCGAACGCAATCCCATTTAAATATTGCCGAGTTTGGTAGCGGCAAACACGAGACACGACGCGTCCCGGCCTCGCAATTCGCTTGGAACGCGGCTGGCCTGCCAAAAGGGCCGTTACACGTCCATTTCGAAGTAAAACGTTGCCACGCAAATATTTTCGACTACTCTTCAAAGTACCACACACGAGTTCTCCATCTTTTACCTAAGATTTAAGATCGCTACCTGAATTTCAATTTTGTTCTGTGAACCTTTTACCTTCGAAGGTCGAAAAGATTCGACACTTTGGGTGTATAGAACGTCGTAGAGCGCTGGAGATAAAAAAGAAATAAAGAGATCAACCTTCCTGACCATCGTTACTTACATACTTAAATTTCTATCCTTTAAACCAGTGTTTATTCGCTCCCCCTACTTTTCGATTAATTAATATATTCCAAGCTTACCCTTTAAACCCAGTCATTGACGATTAGAGGTCGCTTAAATTCTCCCCCTTTAATCTAATCTGCTGGCGTTTTTCGAAAAACTTTCCAAACTCATCCCTGTTCCTCGTTGAAAGACGTATCTCGACAAATCTATCAAGAGTAAATCATTTTAAACTGATCGTCATCCTTCAGAGCAGTCGTAGGCTATCACGGCATAGACGTCATCGACGGGAATCGTGAGCGTGCATCGTTTTCACCTAAAACTAGCATCCACGGGGACGAGAAGCGTGTCCTCCAGGGAGGAGGAATTGTCCCGACGTCACCGAGGGTGGGTGGTTGCGAACGAGGAGCTCGTAAACGTGGTGGTCGTCGAGCTACACACACTACCAGCCATCTAGAGCAACGGAGAGAGGAACAGAGCGAAAGACGTGGGATAGCCAAACGCTGGCCAACGTAGGCAGCTCGGCCATCGGTAGGTGGTAGTTTGCGCTTCGCGGGTGGAAAAGCGGGCGCAAATGCTAATGAGCCTCGGTTTACGGGTAGTAGCCGGTGGTAGAGGGGGCGAACGATCGAAGGGTGAGAGGAGAAGGGTGTCGAAGGTCGATGGTGGTCGACAGGGATGCGGAGAGGAACGGGAAGGCAAGAGGGCGTAGCGGAAACGCCTACGAGCCGCTCGATTGGCCGGCGTCCGAATGGCGTCCTGGGGGACGCGTGGCGTCGCGACGCCGACCGTCAGCTACCACCGACCAGCCACCTTCGTGCACCCCCTTCGGTGCTCTCGTCCTCGGCGACGAGGTCGACGCGAGAGCCGCGTCGTCGCGCGAGTCTTCTCCGCGAGGATGGAGCAGCTCGCCCAGTTCGTTTCCAAGAGCTTCGACAACGCGGCTGGCGAACACGCGCCATGCAGAACAACCACCGAACGACCTCCGTCCGCGAGGATCACCCTCAGTGTCGCGCATTTGCTCGGCGATTCTGCGGAGAACGATGGCAGTACGTCTTCCTTATTCTTTGGAGGTTTACTTTTACATCCTTGGAACCTCGTCTGCTGGTTTACGTGTATTTTCTTGGTGGATCGGTTTGAGATGGTTGTCACGTGGTTCGATCGTGGTTGAGTTTCATGTGGCCGCATAGTTGTGAAGTTAGATATGGTTGTCCGTGGTGATGGAAAAGGCGAGAGGTTGTAGTTATGGGAATGTGAAGATTGGTCAATGGAAGTAGGTGGTTTGTGCAGTTTTATTCGGTTTGTAAAGGTTGATGTAACAGTTACTTTTTTGAGGAGATTTTGATTTGAAGAAGTTGCCAAGTCGTATGGTATATATTTATTTCTTAAGAAATCTTGACTCTCCGATGACGATCATTGTGCGGAAAGTTTACACGTAGCCAAACTTCGTGATTTCAATTTTAGTTTGACGAGGGAACGAATGAAATAGACGTTTGGGTGTTAAACAACGTTAAGGAATTAAACAAAGGGTTAAGAATGCAAATAGATGATGGTAAAATCTTCCTTTCCCTTGAACAGCGAAGTTTCTTGAACAGAGAGAAAAAGTCAAAGAAATATTCTGCGTACCTTTCTACCATCGCACAAAGTTTCAACAGATCTCTTTTTCCTATTCAGTGAATTGATAATCAATTGATCCTCGTGCACGATTCGCTTCCCACTGTTTGTTTCCAAGAATATCGCGAACGTGCGCTTCATTCCTCAAAGACGATGTCAAACAAACTGTTCCCACGGTGAATCTTGAATCCTCAATTTGAAAGCAGACTCTGGGAAATATAAATTTTACACTTGAAATCTACATCAGGAATTTCCAAGAATCCTTTCAATATTTTCGAATAACAATCTCTTGCGTCTGCTTATGGCTGTCTTATTATTAATCGTTCGTAATATTTGCTTCTAACATTACGTTAAGATTAACCAGTCTTGTCTCGTCAAATCTAAACACGCAAATGAAAATTTCCCATCGCTGATATCTCTTCTTCCTTTTCTTCTTCACTTCCCTAGTCAAAATCTTAATTCGTCCTAACATTCGGTAGATGAAACGAATTTCTGTCTAGTTCTTACTCTTTTAATTACGACTACGAGGATATGAATTTGTATAATTCTACTGATTAACGATATTTGTCTGAAGAAGAACGTAATGAGGTGTTCAGACACTGATTTCTGGCAATGGTTCTCCAGATGTCGGTGCAGGGACGAGCGAATCCGCTCAAGATCCATCGAGCGTCGAGGCGAGCAGCGTGGATGAGCCGCCGTCGCCGGAAGGCCGCCTCCAACCGGAAGATCTCTCCGTTACGACCAAGAGCAAGGAGGCGAAGGACGTGGTTAACACCGTGGACAGCCTTCCGCCTCTAAAGACACCGGAATTAAAGCTCTCCGTAAGAAAATTGCTAGGATGCAGTCCGTCGCCACCACCGATTTCGAGAGATCGATCAGCTAGCCCCGAAAATTGTGTCGAATTGAAAAGTCAAGCTTCTAACGAAACGAAATCGTCGGATTTGAAGCTACAGTCGCAGGTTTCGAGGTCTTTGATGCAGGGACAGGAAGAGAGTACGAAAGGTAACGTTGAATATAAATAACATTATATAGCCTTTTAACTAGCTTCCCGTATTTTTTAGTAATTCATTTTATTCGTGTCGTGCTAAAAAGTGTTGACATTGACATAGAAATTAATTCTGCTACGTCATTTGTTTTTCGTGCCTCGAGTTTCAAGGAAATATGAAACAATCATTGGTCTTAAGCTTTAAATTTCTCGAGATTTATTTACGGCGATTCTGTGGAGTATTTAATTCGTTTTTCTCGTTGCTAGAAGAAGAAGAAGAAGAAGAAGAAGAAGAAGATTGTCTCGTTATATTATTATTTGTGTATAATCTTGCAAGCTGTACAAAGATATTTTAGTACCTCCCATGGTACGACTGGTGTTTTGAAGGATTCCAAAGGACGTTTCTTAATTCGTTCTTGTTTCGATAGTAAGAAGGTCAGGAACCTCTGGACGAATTCCGTGGTCCGACACGTATCGTCGGAGGGTTCGATCTTCGTTTATAATTCAGCACGTCGTCCAATAAAGCTCAGAAGTGATTGGGAATAGCTGACCGTTCACAACGTAACGATCACCGACCTCCAATTCTACCCACATTCCAAGTCGACTTCAATAACAGCCGTTCCCCGTCCACCACTTGCACTTTTTCTTCTCCTCCCTCCTCGCCACTCTCTTTTGTCACGTCTTTCCATTGAAATCAATTCCCCTTCCAAGAATTTTCTTTAAACGTCTCTATGATACTCTAATCTCCCTTGATTGCATTCTTTCGCTACGAAGAGAGCAAATTTTAAAATAGTCGTATAAAGATCAATTCAGTAACATTATCTTAATTTTCTTCGTTTGGGTTACGACGATCATCGATACGGTTCAATTTGGGGCTGAGATTTGGGATAAACTTGATAATATCGAACGTACACGTTGAATTGCTCTTGCAGAGCATTCTGCGAGGATGCGGAGAACAGTTGACGTTTCTCTTAAAAGGTTAACACTGTGTAGTAGTTACATTGTGTTCACTGCTTATCTAGTCCTTGTGCTTATTTCGATTCAAGCAACCAGCTACTGTACGTTTTATCGCGTCTTGTAACAAGATCTCGACAAATTTTGCTTCAACCTCTACGACAAATTCTAACATAGCCAGAATCGTCGTGTTCGAAAATATCCAAGAGACACGCGTCTGCCAAAAAAACTCTCCAAAATCCCTCAGAAAAAGTCCAAAATTCACTTTCGCGTTATAAATCTTGGAGTCTCGTAATTTACAGCACGTCAAACGATCGGTGACAGCGGTCACAGCGGGCAACAGTAGGAGAAGGATGGTCGGTTGGATAAAAAATGCAATCGACAAGCTGGACGTTACATACGCGCGGATTAAATTGGATCGAAAGAGGACGGGGCACGGTCGGCTATAGCGAATGAAAATCACGTTTAAAAACTGACGCGTTCAAGTAACGCCAACGCGGATTCCTCGCCGCGATAACTCGGCGTCTATTGCGGCCGGAGCTCGCATGAATTTATGGTTTAATATGCGGCCCGCCGCGTTAGTTGTGTACGCCCCCTAACACGCGGCTCTTTTGCTTCGCAGAGGGTGGAGAAAAGGGAGGAGAGCAAGAGTCCGTATTCTCTCTCTCTTTCTCTTTTCGCTGCTCTTTTCCGCCTGTATCTCTCCGGGGCCCATAACTTTTCCCGATTAAGCGCAAATCAAAAAGCAATCTGCCCGGCCGGCAGCCATCAGACGCGCCCAAGTAAAACCATAAATAACCGCGAGTTGAAGAAGCGGCAAAGGATCGGAGGAAAACTCGTTCGACTCTTTGGTTTCTAGAAAAAGCTGCAGTAGCGGGTTGAAGGCTCTTATCTTTCGTGTTTTGTAGTTCAGATTCGAGCGATGAAAGTTTCGAAGGTGTCGTGAAACTCGAGTTAAAACGAGCCAACGGAGTGTGGGTTCTGATTTGGAAACAGAATTTCAATTGGAAATCTCAATTCTATCGGATTTTATGGATATGTATTCAGAGTTATATTGTAATCTCGGGAAGATTAGGATAATAGGATGTATAAAAGCGCTAAAGTTGATAACAGCGGAGAACAGAATTTATTCAATCACCCTGATAAATAGAAATACGTGAACAAGCTAATCACGGCAGCCACTTGTGAAAGTCATGCCTCGATGTACCGATATACAGGAACTTCGTTCTCTTATTTTCGAAAAAAGACTTTGCGAATAGATGAGAAGAATCTCCGTTCCAAGTTCAAATTACCAGACTATCATTTCGAAATTCATAGAAACCAGAATTTAATTTTCCTTGCACATCCAATTTGCAGTAGACGCGATTTCGCGTGGCGTGCGACGTCCATAGCAGACAGGAGAATGGAAACGATATCTCACGACTTACGACGAGGAACGACGGGCTGCATGACATAACAAATATCACTGAAAGAAAGTGGTCTGTGTCGTAGTAGATCACTACGTTTCTCGGCCAGCCACTTAGCCTCGTTTGCCGTCGACCTGACCCGTGTCCTCGCGCACGCGTTTCCTCTGCAAATGGCCATCGCCGATGATCCTACCGCCGTTTCCGCTTGACCCCTGGTCAAAGGTCGTGCATCGATGTTTACGGCCCCTAAGCTCGTAAGTTTTTGAAGCATGGCTATGGTTGTTAGAACGTTACTGGAATTCTCCCCGATATTTACAGTACAACCCTTGGTTACACCCTGGTGAATCTTCATCGAGCAGGTTTTAGCTGGTCGTGAAATATAAATGACACTTCGATCGATGATTTGCACAGTCTAGAATTACCTACGTGTTATGTCATGCTAGAAATCATCGAGATAATTATCCACGGACTGTGGACTGGGTGGACGAATCTCAATTTAAGTTTCATTTCTTCAGTTCCAACCATGAGAATATGAATTTACATTATATAAACATTGGTAGTCTTGTTAATCTTGTCCGATTGTTGATCTTGTCTTTATCCAACTATCTCTTAATACTCTTCTCCCATAGAAACTTTTATAACGAGTAATCTGTTTAAAATAATTTGAAACCAATTCCTCCCTAAATTTGTCTACATAAAACAATCGCTTCTTCCACCCATAAAAATAAAAAATAAAATGTTAATTTCTTGAACGTTAACATCTCTCCAATATTCCACCTCTTTTTATAAAAGCAAGAATCTTCCTGCGAAACCTCTTTATCCGAGACAAAACAAAAAACACAAATCTTCGACTATTTCTTGCCAAATTACTTTCTTGCCAAACGATTCACGGAAAGTTTCACGGCTGCGTGCCATATGCAGTTACAACGTGGACGCGACTAGCGAGGGGGTTAACCAGGATTGTCCCGACGCTTTTATACGCCTAATGGCTGCGATATCCCGACTCGTTTCGCGAGGGTGAAAAAATACAGGGACCCGGACACGATCGGCGAGTTGGTGCACGAAGGGAGTCGAGGGTGGTTTGACTGGATCAGGCCAAGAGGGCAGCGCTCTTAGTAATCGAATTAGCGACCCCTCGTGTCCGAGTGTGATTGCTTCGGGTTTTCCAGGAGGGTTTCGCTACTAGCCACCCTCCCTTTTTCTTCTGTTTCTCCAGTTTCTCTCTCGTTTCATCCTTCTAGCATTGTCTTCCCGATTACGGCAATACGATATTGGCTTTGTTCGAACAACCAATTCGCACCTACGATTCGCTTGTTACCATTTCTAGACTCACGTTATTCGTACACGGAAAACTTCCTCAGCTTCTATACTTTTGCAAGGTATTGTTATTGCTATACCTATCAATTCTAGACCATCATCGAGTCATATCCAAACTATCACGAAGCGGCGTAACGCTTTTAGAATCTCGTCATTCTCGCGGAAAGATGCAATTGTAAACTGGAAAGTTCGTGGAAAGAACAGATCGTCCATAAAATTGTTGCCCACAGAACTAATAAACTCGTAGCAACGAGTCGTAGACTCGATATCGTTAAAACGATCACAACAACACGGGAGACAACTAGAAACGCAGACAGGCTAGAGGGGGTGACGAAAACCGTATAAACTGGTGGGGATAGTTTGATGATGAAGGGGCGGATGACGGGAACGACAACGGGTCCGGAAACCACGCGAGTTATTTTACTAGGAGGGGTTTTAAACCGCTGTACATATGGATGCGGGCTTCGCTCTGCCTGGCCTCCGATTGGATTACGTAGCTATGCGTTAATTGATTAAAGCGCGATACTGCGTCCTTGTAATTCCTCCTCGTTTTAATCGGAACACGGTTCCACACTTTATTTTCTTTGTCCATCGATTTTTATTATTTTTCGTTCGTAATTCTCTGTCTTTCGAATTCTCCTCTGATGTCCTATTTTTTAAATGTCTCGCTTTTGCTTTTAAACTTTCGTCGCTACGCTTTTGCCTCCGTGTTTGTAATTTATCAGGCAAAACGAATGGCGAGCTTGCAAATATTATCAGTGTTTGTTTTCAGTTAACTGCCGCGGCTAATGAGAGGGAGGCGCGTTGTTTTGCTTTAGGGAGTGGATCGTTCTGTTGCCCGCCGGGGAGGGAGAAATTGACTGTAATCGATGGTAATTGACTTTGAATAATCCTACTAATCTATCTAATGAATTCTATCGATAACAGTTACGTTTACTTGCACGTGTAAAGACATACAAATCCGCGATCTATGGTTACTACTTCTTTGTGCCTTTACGTGGCTATCGTAAGGTATGAACAGGTAACGAGCGTCCTGTGTAGATCGTTGACCGACCAATTGAGAAACTAAAAGCAGACTGGATTTCCAGACTGCGTATACGTACATATATCACGGTTCGTACCATTTTTTAAGTCTTTACATAAGGAAGATATTTTTCCTGGCGAAACCGGTTAAAACGTTCGCTCTGGTACCTCTTGATCGCAACATTCCACCATTCGCAAAAACTTGAAATCAACCGTTCTGATCCACTTGCGAATGCTCGAACCGACCCGACGAGCTTCAAAATCTTCGTCAAACATCGTTAATGATCGGTACAAACGTGCGACTCGCTTAAGATCCATCTTTACGGAGGTGGAAATGTCGACGGACAGATGCAGAAAGGCCGAGAGGGAGTGATTAAGGTGGCGCGGTGAAAGAGGGAGAAACTAAACAGTCGGATAGAGGGGTGGAAGGGTAACTAACGATCCCGTACAAGGCTGCGTAGCTCACCACTTTGCTAAATTATATAAATCACGTCCCCTTCGTCAAGGGCTCTTACGCGAGACGCTTAATCCACCCCTCTAACGCCTCCTCTGCCTCTGTTCTAGCTACGGACCTCCTTCTGAGGATCTCCCATCGGCAACACCTTCGTCGGAGTTCTACTCCGTAGTTACTTTGCATTAAGCAGCCATTAATTAGATCGCACGCCCGTTAATTATCCCACGGCCGTCTCTTTAACTCGTTGCGGCTCTTTTGGTGCCAGGGTCTTGAAGCTAGTTTTTAAGATCGTCTCCGGGATGACCGGGGAAATTAGCGTCAGTTGACAGGGAGAAGATAATTAGTCCAAGGTTGGACCTTTCTTCGAGACGATTCGGTCGATTAAGGTGCTGACGCGGAGGATGCGGTTATTTTGTGAGTTAAATTAGGTTTGAGCGCCTGTTTTACGGGCTTCTTTTTGGAACGTGAAGACTTTTATTGGTCTCGTCGGTACTTGGAAACATATTTCAAGGGGTGCGAATGCAAAAACACTTCGTCGTCGTTCGAGGTTGCAACTTTGGATTTCCCTTATTGCTTTAAGTCTCCTGGTAAACAAGCGGTTATGACTGCAATGGAATAATAATCGAGACGTGTATTTTTATCGAATTTCAAAATCGCGGCAATTCGTCTCGACTTATGTTAATCTGCTTATTGAATGGGGAAAACGACTCGACTTTTTCGAAGAAGCAGAGAAGAATATGGATTGTACAAGAAGAAAGAGACATAAATCGTACTCCGAGGAGACGCGTCTCTGATGTCGACTAATCGGAAGTTCTTCTCGTCGTGTAATTTGAATAAGATTCTCGTAAGGGGAAGGAATTTATGTTGATGCCGGCCAGACCGGAAGAAATGACCTGTGAACGATTCGCTGAGATTAATTCTGAATCTTCTCCTGACCGCTTTTGCTGTTCTTGAATTAATCCTCGTAAAACATCTGACTCACCTAAGTTTTCTAGCTCCACTATCAATTTTTACATCCGTATAAATAATAAAAGAAGACGAAATAAAATTACGAAAAGTACAACAAACGGTTGCATCGATCGTGTGTTGCGAATTTGGAAGCTGACGTATTTTCTGAAATATTTCCTAGGATCGAACTGCCGTAACAGCGGAAACGGAAACGGGAAACAGAGAAGATCTCGAACGAATTTCACTTTGGAACAATTGGCTGAATTGGAAAGGCTGTTCGATGAGACGCATTATCCTGACGCGTTCATGAGAGAAGAACTGAGCCAGAGACTCGGTTTAAGCGAGGCGAGGGTTCAAGTCTGGTTTCAGAATCGACGCGCCAAGTGCCGCAAGCACGAGAGTCAATTGCATAAAGGTGAGCTACAATGAAGAATACGATCAAGCCGATAGATGATCGCTTGCAAAACAGCCAGCTAAGTGTCCTAAAAATTTTCTCTAAATTCCTCATAAACCTCGCACAGATCTTCAACGAAAATCTCACAATCCTATATCCTACTATAGTATGGGTAGATATAAGTTCCCATAAACGCACAAAGACACTCGCAAACTAATTATTACATATACTTATATGTAGGTTTGGCAGTAACAAAAAGGTTTGATGTAGCAGGTGGAATGGTGCTGGCTCCTCGAAGTCCGCCAGCGACCCTGGAACCGTGTCGAGTGGCGCCGTACCTGCCGGCCTTGAGGTTGCACCCCCCAATGCAAGGTGCCGGTGGCAACATGACCACGGCGGCAGGTTCTGCGTTCGACCCAGCTGTCCTCCATTACGCGGCAGCCGGCGGTCTTTTCTGTCTTCCACCACCGCCGCCTCCGCCACCGACGTCCAGTCATCCGCACCCTCATCCCCTGAGTTTGGCGGCTTCGTTGGCTGCGGCCGCAGCACGTTCCAAAAATAGCAGCATCGCGGATCTGAGACTGAAGGCCAGACGACACCAGGAAGCACTGGGACTCGACAGGCCTGCGTAAAACGAAAAAACTCCGACTTCGAAGTCGACTAACAGCGATTGTCGCTGTTTCCTTGCACGGTGGTGAGTATGGTATCGTTCAGAGAGTTTCTCCGTATGATTCGTTGGGTTTCGAAATTTATTCGAAGATTATTTCGACGATAGGAAGCGTCTTCGATCTTGCAGAATATTTTCTTCCATTCACTTTTTGGCGTGGGAAGTAACAGGGGTGGTTTGGAGGGGAAAAGTTTGAGATCGGATAAAGTAGATTTCTTTTGGAATGGTGGAATTATTTTAGAAGAATAAAGTTAATCGTAGCCGACTCACCACCGTTGTGAAACTGTGCAGGTGAATATCGATTCGTTTAGAGTATTTGGCAAGCACTTGACTTCTTGGTCGTCGAGTGTTATCAAGATACTCGCTTCACGTATTCAATTTTCTAACAATAACGAAGAGACGTTCTTTCCAAGTAAATCATCTTTCATTCTTTTGTTTCATTTAATTCCATTACACCTATCGTAGCTATTTTTTGACGATTTGGTGAAGCTCTGCAAAATCGTGATGCAAGGATACTCGTCAGCGAGACAGCTGCATCAGTTCGTGTCCGAGAAGTACAAACGGAGACTCGATGTGTATAAAGTGAACAATTTCCGGGAGAAGTGTGTATTATACATATAATATAAAGTATTATACATAAATATAAATAGTCGAGGGTCAGTAGTAGCTGGGCTTGGAAATAACGAGTCGGTGAGAAGTTTCATCCGTCGGAACGGTCGAAATTTCTCATTCCGAGACGAATAAATTCTTTGTATTTCGATTTCTATTTTCTTCGTTGAACCACGAAGTGAATATCAACGAAATTCTGAAAATGCATGGAACGATGTTGTAGAATGATGGGTGTGAAAAATTCAGAGATTTCGATAGGTGTCTAGCGTCTCCAGGCGATTAAAACGAATTCGGCGATGGCGTGTTGAGGATACATGATTGTTCTTGAATACATGATTGTCACACTGTATACTATTAGCTTTAAAATATATAAACTTAAATCTTGTGCGAGTCGTGGATCATTTATTGCTCACTATCCTGACCTACGACGATTTTCCAATTAACGAGTCTAATCAAAAACCTAATCAAAAAGCAAAAGAATTCTTCCGCTTATTTCATATCGAACCAACCGGGTACAATGGATTCTCCTAACGCGAAAACAGCATCCTAAATCGCGAATTCTCTGCTTTCTCAGCGTTGGTAACGAGCTCGTGCTCAAGCCATCCAACGACAAATCGCGCGTCCTGGAACCACCGTCCAAGACATAATTCTTAAGGATGATTCACGGCTGGTTGGACAGAAGGACTTTTGGTAGCCGCGATGCCGAAGCGCCCCCGGGACGCTGGCCAGTGGTATCGTCGTCGGGGCGCTAATGCAATAACGCTTTGGTACGCGGATAAATCAAGTCGGCCGAATCGTTCCATCCAGTCCTGTGCCATCTAATCGTGTTACCCCTCTCGTCTCCCGGGCGCCATTACAACCCATTACATCTACCTCCTGCTCGTACGTTAGAACGTTACTTCTTCAAGGTTTCTTTCATTTTTTAGTCTCTCTGCATCTTCTGTAATATCTTTTTGAACACATTGACGATTTTAGTGGCAGAATTCTATCATGGATCGGTTAACACGATCGTTTTCGTTCGACGGAGAAGAAGATTAAAGAGAGGATTTGCTAAATACTGGAAACAGTAAAAAGTTGTAAAGTTTAATATTAGATTTTTTTAGATACTCAACGAGCCGCGTTGTTTCGCCGTTCGTTAATGTATTTTAATAGGAGAACTTTGGAAGCGTTCGTGTTTTGCAGGTAAATCAAGCGGGCGAATCAGTTGGAAACGCAGCGTCGCGTAATCGCGTTAGCCGGGATTCATTCTGGACGCTCCCGAGGGCGTCGTTATTGTCCTATCCGTGCGCGTTCGGTCGTACCGTTGCGAAACGCTACGCTCGCTCGATAGAAGCATCTGATTAAAAAACAAAACGACTCCGGAATTGCTCGACGACTCGGTTTTCAAACTATAATTTCGCCCAGTCCAGCTAAAAGCTTCGAGTTTCAGTTGTATCTAACGGATCTAACAAATCTTTCTTTCAACGATATATGAAACTACCATAAAGAGAGAGAGAGAGGGAGGGAGAGAGACTACCGGCAAAGATTGCGTAAAAATGATCGATTCACCGTAAAGTGAAAAACTTGTACTGGAAACGTACCGGTAAATATTGAACGTACGAAAGCATCGCTTCTCGCAAACGGATCGTTGGACACGGATGATCGATTCAACCGTCGCGATCGTCATCAATTCAACCAGACGAATTGTCACCCAACAGAGATTTACGCCAGGCAATGACCCCTCGATTCCCTTATCGTGAATAAAATAAAGCTCGTACTCGAGCAACGAAATGAATTTCAAGGGTGTATAAGAGGAAAAAGAGG
Source organism: Bombus vosnesenskii (assembly GCF_011952255.1). Taxonomy (NCBI): domain Eukaryota; kingdom Metazoa; phylum Arthropoda; class Insecta; order Hymenoptera; family Apidae; genus Bombus; species Bombus vosnesenskii. The sequence goes on along the minus strand of NW_022882944.1, from coordinate 4,021,048 downwards.
GTAAGGGAGAAGAAAAGGCGTTTCGTCGCTTATTTTAATCCGAGTTTAAAGAACTCTTCTCTTTCCCGCTGCTCGTAAATTGGCCGTCGTTTGTCTGCCGCCAAGGGGTACCGTACCATACGGCTGAAAATCTGCCCTGACAGCGGAAAAACGTCGCTACCCTCCTGGTCCCCCGAGGAACCAGCGCGATTCTACTATTTAGGCTGTACACATTTGTATAGGAATGCCCCTTTCGAGGTCTTAATACGATCTTGATCGATCTCGTCGTTAATGGTATTGATATCCAAGTTTGATTACACTGGATTAAGGATAGAACGGTGGCTCGACTTTAACCGAGATCGTTACGGTGTAATACTGTTATTACGATTGCTCGAAAGTGGCGTCTATGTGGGATTATACCGTTACGTGATGGTATTCTTATTCCGATTAACATAAAACCAGGCGTTGTTATAACAGTTATGACGTAATGGACTAACTTGGATTAAACGCAATCGCAGGAAATTCGTGCAGCATTGTAGTTGTTCTATACGAGATCGTCCTTCTTTGTTCATTCGCAATTTATCGAAAAACGAATCGGTTGCAGTAATTGGCTGAGTGGTCGCGACTCGACGTTTCGACGGCGAGCAACAGCGATTGGAGAACGCAATATCTTCTTATTGTACCGTGGCGCGCTATTACTACTCGTGTACGTACTTATTGTACTTCGTAATTTGTTCACCGATTCTTTTTCTCCGGAAACCTGTCGTGGATGCGAAATTAATCACAAATACCGGCGATACATGCAACGAATTAACTCGCACCTCTCGACTTAATTAATTAAACGCATAAAATCGAGCAACTACTTCTTCCATACATCCAGTAATTATACACATATTTGAGATTGAATTAACGAAACTATAAATTGAGATATGAATCCAGTCGGACCGGTAACGGCGATATAATGTCCCGCGAAAACCAGCGACGATCATCAATTACCAGTTGCCCTTCGTCGAAAAGTCGACGAGTCGAAAGCGTAGAATAATCACGCGGGGAATGAAAATGGATTGTTGCGGTTTCGCGGCCCCTTATGGTTGATCACGATTTACGCTACGTAATACGGTTATCTCTAGAGTCATGGTGCATCTTCTGTCCGATTTGATCGCACATTTATTTGTTCGATGCGAATCACGGCACGTAACTTGAACGCCGTACTACTGAAAATAGTAATCACCATTTTTCCGTGTTATCGCGTGTAATTTCTTACGGTAAAATCTGTATCGCCCCATAGAACGTATAAACGAGGATTAATGAATTAACGACGTAAACGAATCATTGGACCAGACCAATAATTCGCGATTAAATATTGCAGTTTCACGGTCGATACTTGGAATACAGGAATACCGACACCAAAAATAATTATCCACGACGACGACGACCTCCCCGGAGCCGGTTAAATGCGAATGTTTACCCGATTCCGAACGTGCACACCGTTGCAGGATAATCAATCGGTTAACCGACAAGCCATGAACGCGTAATGAGCAACAATTCGGTTAGTCGGGCTTCGAATAAATTATTCAAATTACACACCGTCGATTAACTCTATCGCGTGATTCTATTTCGACAGGAACCGGAAAAGAACGCGTCCAAACGTGGTAAATAAACCGAGGACGACGAATAGTAAAACGATTATCCTTTTGCCTTATTCGCGGTAATACGATCGATTTACGCGAAAAGTAGAGTTCGAACGAAATTTCAGTCGATCCTCGATTGAGTAAATCTCGGCGGATCGAATCTACCTATTTTGATCGAGAAATTATAGATATTAGGAAGAATCAATGAACTCTCGCCATATAACTTACATTCTATACGACACTATGTTGCATTTCAGTTCTTAGATAGTCGAGGGTGTCAGTGGACGGTGTATTAAATCCAAGGTAATGCAATAGCAGACGAAACGAGGATTTTTTGGGAAAACGTAGTCGTATTTTAATAACAACGACGCTACTAAACTTAGGCTTTGCAATACGCGAAAAAGAGGGAGAGAGAGAGAGAGAGAGAGAGAGAATTGGTGGTATTCCACGGCCGACGAATAGCAATCGTGCACGATATGGCGATTTACCGGAAGGCAAATATGTATCTGACCATGATGCATAAAATAATAATGCCAGTGACTGCGAGAAATTCGGCTCTTGCCGCGAAAGCTTGGTGTAGCTCGACGAGGTCGAACAGGAGGGATGCTGAAGGGGTCAGGAAGAGTTCGGTGGGAAGCGAATGGACCAAGGGATGCAAGAGGAAAGACGCTGCCTCTACACCCCCACCAGATATATCATCGCCTGGCAGTTATGTGTGTCATGAATTTTAGATTATCCTTGGATTAGATTAAGGGGCGGAGGTGGAAGGTGCAGTAGAGGCAGCCAACCAGCCCCTTGGTCCGCCAGTCAGTGCCGTACCATGGTAGCGATGTGCCCGCGTGAATTATTTTCCGGTCCTCTAACATCTCTTCCCCTCGCTGCACGATTGATTTCTAGTATCTTCCTAGCTACGATAGCAACTTTCTTGGGTATCATTTATAGCGTCCTGCCTTACTTATTTTATCCGTTGGAACGTTCTTTACCTGTTTCCGTAGAAGATTTAGATTTAGATTTCGCTTTAATGCCAGCAGACAATTTTCCCTCTAAATTTTCCCCTCGATCGAATCTGAGCAAAACAATAGACTTTACGTTCCAATTATTTGCAAAATCCTTACTTGCAAATGAAAAAAGAAATCCCCTAAGGTCGATCAAATGTACACGTGCGAAGAAAAAAAGCAGAAAGTGATTTATCTCTAAACTTTCAAAACTCTTACACCCGGAATCTGAACATTCAAAGGAAAAACAAAATATAAATTTACCTGAAAACTTTCGCAACTCCGAAAACTCCTAAAACTCAGCTACAAATAGCCAATAAATATCTAAAGAAGAAACAAAGAGCGAACCCCCTCAAACATCCTCCGTCTCCTTAAAATACTCGCAGTATAGCGTACGCGTTAGAAAACCGAGTAGACAAGAGTAAAAGTAGGAAGGGGAGAAGAGAATGGAAGAAACGAGGAGCTAAACGGTGCCGCGGTGCTTGGACGGCTCCGGGGTGGAACCGATGCCGAATCAATTCGCGTAATAGTCTCTCGGGTGGCGGAGCGGCAAGGCAGGGGTTAAATCGACTGCAACTACCTCGTCCGCAGCCCCTTTTCTCCAACAGAGAAACGTGGAACCGCTCGGATACGGGCCATTACCACACCTGTCCCTCAAGTTTCGCCCCCGAAGAGAAGGAGATCAGCTCGAACGAAACGAGCCAGCCTCTAATGAAGAGAAGCAATCACTTAAGCCGGCCGTTAGACCGATCGGACGTGGGAACGCGTTTTATCCAGCTCGAGCCACGCTTTTATGCGCCACTACGAGAAACGTTTATTGCCGTTTTACTGCATTGGAATGGGACATGCCATTCAGGATGCCTCTGATGGCCTTTAACGACGTTACGAGCGAATTTTCCCACTTTTCTAACGGAATTTTAAATTGATGGAATATTGTTTATCGAAATAGCGGAGCTCGGTGTCTTTTCGCTTCGAAATTTTTAACTTTCTTTTGCAATCCTCCGACGTATCGATAAACGAGATTTTTCTTTTATTTAGTTTGAGAATTTTTATGAAATAAAAATGAGATTTTTACGAAATGCAGTACTTCACTATCCTAGTATCTTATAATAAACTTTTTCTCATCTATAATTTCTGAATGAAGTGAAACTTGTGATTTTCGTGTTAGTTAATTAAACTTAGTGTAAACAAATGTCGACCTTGAATAGGGGGAAACGAGGACGATGTGCGAAGGTCAACGTCCCATGGGTTCTCGAATCGCCTGACATTACTTCTTTCTCTAAGATTAATTTATCTTTCCGAATGATACAAAATGACTACTGCTGGCTGCGTGATCTAATCGCTTTGTCACCTCGTCGCTGATCTATCTATTCGGAACAACTAATTCATTTCGTACGTGATAGTTCTTTAAATCTTTTCACAGGATTGAAGCCGAAACCACATGGTCTTCTTACCTTTACATACATTTATTTCGAAAATCACAGGCGATAACGTCATCTAATAAATATCAACTGTGATTAAAAAAAAAAAAACATAAAAAAACAAAACAAAATCACGGGACGATCGAGCGAATAGAAGGAGGAGTAATTAAAAAAATAGATTCGGTAGAAAAGACTGGATAAAGGGATACATTCGCAAAGATTATGTTACACTCTTTTTATGCTATTATTCTTCGAGATTTATTTCCAATGGCATGGTCACGTAGCACACAGAGAGCCAAGAGAAAGTGATCGAGAGACGGATCGTTTCGATTGTGCGCGTGCATAGGTACAATAAATGTGTATCGACGAACATGCTGTGAACTAGACCGGAAACTTTTCCTCTCGAACTGAGAGAGGAAAGGATTTGGATACAGTCCTCCTCCGAACGTCGAAGAATTGTAAAACGCAACGATACAATTAGAGACTGAATTTCTTAAGGCTAAAACGAAAATAAAAGGTGACAATCCGTATTCTCTCTTGGCGCCACGATAATTCCATCATTACAGTTTCGTGTACGAACACATGCAGAGAGAAAATAAAAATAGAATTCACATCTGTTTTTAATCGTTGAAAGACATCTTCTGTACGGTCTTTGCGTGCTTACGTGACGCTTTATTCTTTTCTATGGCTCCTTTTTTCATTGTTAGTTTTGCTCCTTTTTATATCTCATTCTTCTTCGTTCTTGCTTTCATTGTTTTACAATAAAAAGCCGACTTTTTTTGATTGTGGGCCCCGAGGATCGCAATTCCTACAGATGAAAAGTCGAACGATGACCCTTCCGTTCATCGATTACAACAACAATAATAATCGTAATTAATAATTATGTAATAAAGTGTCGAACGACAGCAATAAAATAAGATCTTCACCGATCACAATGAGATGATTGCCAGAAGCTTATCATACATCGGTAATACAATACTGAATAAAGTCAAGAATAGCGTGTCGCTCCTCTTTCGGGTTTTTGCATCGCTTTCGCTTTTCCCGCCTTTCTTATTTTAATCCTTTTTCCGAATTCAATGATTCCCCCGTCTATACATTGTATTACGTAACTCGAAATTCGCGATGCGAGAGAACAAATCGTTGGATGCTTCGTTTTCCTCGTTTTTGACGTATAAAAATTCGCAAACAAGCATTCGACAGCACCTTTCGTTGCACCTTGACAAGTGTGTGTCTATGTATGTGTGTGTTAGTGTGTAAGAAAGGAGGAAAAATAAGATATAGAGTCTCTCTATATTCGATATTTAGAAGAAATTCATACAAACAAGACTCACTTTGCGATCACTAATCTTGAGTTTTCCTTATCTCTGTTAGATTTGTGTGTATGTATTATATATATATATATATTATATATATATTATATATATATATTACATATATATATATAATATATATATATATATGTAAGATGTGTGTGTATATATATACATATATCATGTGTACTTAAGTACTAGGCAGTCAAGGTATGCAACAATAAAAAGAACACCGTTTTACGATTTTTTTTTCTCTGTACCAAGTGCGAACACTGGGCAGAAGAATTCGCTGGCGCTTGCGAGACGCGAGAGAACAGAGAATCCAATTACCAGAAGATGTTTTCTGGTTGTTCCTGTTTTGTGTTTGTTCATCGTTAGAAAAAAAGAGCCTTCGTGCCGCAAGGATAGGATAATCAGGTACTAGGAACAGCCCCACGAAGTTCCGATCCTTTGGGCGAAAGAAAAGGATTTTTGCTTTCCCTTCTCTTCTCTCTGACACATGACCCAATCGAGAAGAACTTGACGCGATCTAGAAGCGCATCTTAGTAGAAAGCTAGATCATAGTTCTTTCTGCCTAACTTTAAGATGAAAAATATATAAAATCGTTCAATAAACAATTACATAATAAAGAAGAATTCAATATATCTCTTCCCACGGTACAAAAATTTTAAAACGTTGCACACGTTATTCATGTTTCTCGATTGGAATGGAAATATATTATATATGCACACACGACATACAAGCACACACAGAAACACGCAACACGCACATACATACATATAGAAAGACATACACGAATACGTCTACTTTACAATTTAGGGAATAAGATTTGATTCTTCAGCCACGATCAATCATGTTAAAAAACTAAATTAATGATTTAATCATTGAATCTGCTCTATGATAACACATGATAAAATACAAACTAGAATATAAAACGAGCAATTTTGTGTACGTATTTTTAAAGAACGATATGATAAAGGACATCCTTAAGTTAAGGATGACGAGGCTACCGTTAATTATAAGTGAATAGTGTTTACAAAAGTCCCAAAGGATAAGAACTCCCTCCAAACACTGCCCGCACGAAACAGCATGATTAAATATAATACACATCGTATAATAATTACAATAATATAGTATTAAGAAATATTACGTTAATAGTTATTTAACCACATGTATGGCTCAGTCTATTACGCTAGTCTCATGCAACAACAACAATAAAGATACAACAATATATTTACTTCATGTTTGTTTCATTTAATTACTTATTCATTTTCACGTCTTTCTTCTTCTATGTTTTATTTACTTTGCAATCATTCTGTGTTTTCTTTCATGCATTCTTTTACTCTCTCTCTCTCTCTCTCTCTCTCTCTTTGCAAATAGAAAAAACTTGGAAATTTCTCAAATATCAATCAACTTCTCGTTTCCTCCTCTCTTTCTTCTTTATAATAATTAATTTACTTTGATATAATATTATGTATAAATAGTCAATTCTTTTTTTGTTCGTGACATTTTACTTTTCCACTCACTGTCGTAATTCATTATAAATTTAACTAGTCCTTATCTTGAGTGTAAGTTCCGAGCAATAATAAATAATAGCGAGCCACGTGAAATCTCGACGGGAGTCGTTGACAAAGTATTTTCTTTACACAAGAAAATCATATATGCTATTATATTTACAACGATACACAGGACACTGTGACAACATGTATAACAAGTATTCTTTCATTGAAAATTCCATTTCTTTGTAGTATAAAATTGAATAGGGATAACCTGAGAGATAGGTCTATTATAAATCGTGTACGCATCTGTGTCTGTGTTCACTTGTGTATCACTGAAAAACATTCTGCTTCTAGCTTAGGAACTATTTAAAAAAAATATACATATGTATATATAAATATATATCTCGAGTGTGTATATGTATGTTAAATCGAATATGTTATTTAAACACTAGTCAATTCAGTAACAAAGATAAGTGACAATGTGAAAAAAATGATTTTAGTGGTGACGTTCGCTTTGTATTATTTACAATACAACATTGAGATTGTAATAAAAGCAGGCAATAATCATAGCGTGTAGTAATAATAAGAATAAAAAAAATATATCTTGTTTAAATATTTCTGTGAAACCTAGATAAAGAAAATTTATATCGACTCTAGTCGATAAATCGCACATGGCTCGTTTTTGTTCTTTCCTTAAATCTTGTTTACTTCCAAGCCCTTAAGTAATTATAAAAAATAGTAATATCACAAAAATGGCGCAGGCAGAGCAAGGAAAGGACCAAAAATGGGGATAAAGAGTAATGGCAACAAGGAGGTTGCCAATTGACAAACGTGGATCGAGTCAAAGGAGCGGTCACGAATGTACGTATATGATAAATCTTTCTGTTCTCTACGCAAAAGGTTCTGTTCTTCCTTCCTTTTTGCTTTTTCATACAAAACGACGAAAACAGAGACTGCACGTTTTATTTCTCGAGATCACGTGATACTTCGTTAAAGTAGAAGTAGAACGTTAAAATAATATCTTTTTCTTCCATTTAGTCTATGATGTCAATAAAAAAATATTCTCACTGCCGGACTGTACTTCTCACAAGCGTTGCTGTGATTACACGATGGTCTCTGTGCTTTTTGATCGAGCGGATGGGAATCGTTCGGCTTGAAAAAGCGTCTTGAATCGGCCGAAAAAATCGCCTCGCTTATTATAAATGCGTAACAGATTCAACGCGTTTTCTTTTTCTTGTAATATCTAATCTCGCCTGCGCTAGTTCATCCTGCCAGTTTGTTTGTTCCTTTTTTTTTGTTTTTTTATTAATAAAGTTTGATTGACAACAGTGACTCAACGACGATTAAATTAGTTCATTATCCAAGTTGAGCTTTTTTTTCTTTACTTTTTCACATATGTTTTTTGGAATACTTTTTTCAACAAATAAACAGAAAATAAAAATTACAGTTCACGTCATAGGAGTTCTAGAAATCGATTTCCGCGACTTTTTTCTCGCAAAATTCACGACATTCGATAATATATTTGTTATTACCTTTTACTTATTCATTTCTTATCATCAATGCATATAAACGCGTTTCCCGCAATTTTAAGACTTCATTTTCGTAGTCTCGTTTGACAGCAAAAATAACGACGACAAACGCAATCTCGTCTTTTAATGATAAAAGGTGCTTGCTTTTTAAACTGGCCCAAAAACTGGACTGGAATGACACAGTCAGCGCTTGAATTCGAAAAATATTCTACAAACGCAAAAAGAGATAGAAAAATGAAATGGAGATTGGCGTGTACACGACGAAAATTTCCATACATCGCGTTAGATTTCACGTCATAGGTTCAAAACTCTGTGAATCGTTGTCTGCAAATCATATTCAAACTATATTCGCTCCCACGTGCTGCTTTAAATAATGTTAACCCATTAGGATGTAATACATAAGCAAAAATTTGAAACAATATAGTGATAACAAATCTTCCACTCTAAAATGTATTTACCTATTTACACTAAGAGCTAATGTGATCTTAATTTAATATTTTTAACAAAAAAATAATCACAAAATAGTCTGTGGGTTAAAACATCATATTTGATATATATAATTATATATAATATCTACATACATTCATTTTTTTATATGTAAGTATGTATATATTAATCCATTTGAAATACGTTCCATTCATACATGATGACAAAGTGTCATATAACCTAATATCACAATCAGCAAGGAGAGAATAAAGTAAGCAGAAAAATTTTGGTTCGAAACGAACGGAATGGCACTTTCTCTGCATTTATATTGTGTTTCAACGTATAAAAATACATATTCTCAAAAACCTTCTGTACACTATGAAATTTCTACTAACATACTTCTCTATTTGTTAGTTTTATATCAAATAAGTATTACTACCACCGTCTAAAGCTCTACACAACTCATCATATAGAATGTAATATCTCTCTATCTTCCTTAAGAAAAAAAAAAATCAATATTTCCTAATATATAGATTTTCGATCACAGTAGTTTAGCAAGCTCTATAACGTGAGATCTATACCCTTTTTTGTATTTCGATTATTTTCTCCTTTTCATTTGTTTTATTTCTTGTTGTTCGCTATTATTTTCCTCCTCCACGATAATTGAGAAGTCAGTTTCGTTTAAGAGCTGGGCTAGTTGGTTGCCAGCACTTCATGTCTCGTTTCAATACGCGAGAATTAAACACATAACAGTGTTACACAGCGCTAATGGAAACGGAGTGTACAGCGTGTACGTTTTCACTACGTGAAGGTATCACTTTTGTTTTTTTTGTTTGCAATGCGATTTAACGTCAAAGTTATGATACCTTTACTGTAAAATGGTCGGTGACCCCAACACAGTTCCTCCCTCCCTCCCGCCCCCCCTACCCGCCCACCCACGCGTTACATTTCGGCCCATGACATTTATTTTGTCGTTCTCAATTTTCTTCGTTTCATTCTCACTTTGATTTTTCATTTATACCTCTTGCTGATTGCAGCTCTAATAACGCATATTAATTCCCCCGAGAGCCTGACGATGACCATAACACGGTAACGACAACGATGTTGATGAGAAGAGGCCGTGGTTTCACCCACCCACCCTGAACACCCATTGTTCTGTTTCCCGCCCAACCCCTTTTGGCCTTCCCCTTAAAGCGGCCTTCTGAAAGAGACACAATTACTTCACTTTAATACATACTTCCAAAACTGGTACTTAAGTAAGGATCATCCTTTGTCTATGTTATCTGTCTATGTATATGTGTATATAAAACTGTTCAGAATTCATTTGACACAAGTACAAATTTCGGGATTAACTTACCGCATTTAGGCGGGGCTTCTCAAACGCCATACATATTATGGAGTCGTTCATTAAGTTGTGGTGGGAATTGATCTGAAAATCGTTTCCAATTTTCCACACCAACTTGATTTTTGAACCCATGTAATATCTACAGAAGAACAAATTTCTCAATGTTGTACAATAAAACAATTAATCAATTGAAAATAATTTAAGTTGTGATAATTTATTTTGATATACCTTCTGAAACATGTCCTTAAGATCTTCTCTAGGCGTCATCCAAGATGCAACAGCATCACAGAAAAAGATGAAATCTTGTACAACTCCTGCAGGATTTACTGTAATCATCTGGCACATACCTCTAAATGCTGAATCCTTTTCTTCATTATCTCTTATGCTTCTCAAAGAGGTACACCTAATAAAGTATGTGTGCACATTATGTCGTGAATAATATTAATGATTTAAGAAGGTATATTTATCATAATTAAAGAATGTATGCTAAATATGATAGTGATATTTTTCTATAGTACACATCAGCTTTACTGGATAAAGTTATTGTTTGCCTGAACTATTATTGTAATGATAAATCTACCTTCTTTATAATTAAACTGTTTACATTTATAAGAGTATGATTATAGCAAAAAATGACAACTAGTCACTTGACATAATATTCATTCTCACAAGTTATGTAAGTTATACAGGAATAAATCATCTCCATTAATGTGGCAAAATTGTTAGTTTTGGTGAGACCAGTCCTATGTTTGGATTACCTAACGAACGTTACCCTTTTTTATTTTTGTTTCTATTCTTCAATTTGTTGAACAATTTAGAATAAAAAATCCAAACTATTAATCTAAGAAAATAAAAAAATGTTATCTAATCTAACATAAGATAAGATAGAGTTCCTCTATCAGATGTTCTGTACTTTTGTATCTCTTTTTGAAAACATTTAGAAACCTTATCCAAGAATAATTTCTTCAACTCTATGCGAATCATTAAAATATTATTTTAATATGATCGGCATTGTATTAGTACAAGATTATTAATTAAGGTGTGGTTTACATTTGACAGCATCCCTTTAATTTTGAAGATTTTGATATTACAAAGCAAAGAGACATTAGCAGTAGTTGTGGTAGCAAGAATATAACTAGGATGTATTTCACAATATTGATGCTGAGTTAATTAGCATGCAAAAGGACACTTTTGATTGGAACTACCTGTACACAGTGAAAAATATACTTTAAGAAAGAAAGAATATATGTTTCTAGATTTCAATGCAAGGCAATAATACACAGGCTAAAATATTACACAGATCTAAAAACGTGACAAATGTAAACCTACCCTAGACTCAAACTGCTTAAGAGCTGAACTATATAAGAGCCTATAACATACTTGCATGGTGGCAGTAAATCAAGGTAAATATACAAAGTAAATGTAAAAACTACTGCAAAAAACCATTGGGCAAGTTTAACATTATACTTAGAATAAACTGCACCCCTTTTTATCGAGAAATCATATAACGTATTTGTTTATAATATGGAAACAAAATCATGATGGGCTCTCTATATATGTATATTATATATGCTACAATATTCTTGCACAAAAGTTCTTAGCAGCCCCTGATGCAATGTTACTGAAGAGTCGGGAATAATATATAATAATAAAGTGCTAATAAAAATAGAAGGTAATATAATTAATAGAATATAATAATAAAGAAATTTACACACCACTGTCGGACAAACTGCTGTAACATGGGGGCGACGTCGTGGGGACACACATAACCTAGGCGACCGATCGTTATGGCTACGGTTTCATTTCATTTCGGTAAGTAGACAAGTGAAGTGTAGTGAAGTGACCGGAAACACAAACAATAAGACAAACTGATAGAGAACCAACGATCAACTCAGGCGAATATGTTGTCGTTTATAAACTCCAATTAATTTGTAATTAATCATTTAATCAATAATAATTAATTTAATATTAACAATTAATAGACAGTGGGAACAGAGGTGAACATATGAAATACCGACAATGAACATAGGCAATACCGTGCTATTGTAGCTGCTGAAACAATAATAAAAATTAGATAGCAGCGTGCGAGCCCATGATTTGTAAAAAACCGATATGAATATGATCTCTACCAATAAATGTTAATATAAACAAGTACAATCAAGAAACACAAAAATAAAAATTTTCCTCGTGAATTTAAAAGCCAATTTAAAGTACCATTGAAACAATATTTGGGGCTTAGATGCAAGCATAGTATATTGAATTGCAGTATATTTCTGCCATATGAAGCCTGCAGGCAATCGCACACCACTAAATCAGGTCCAATATACAAATACTAATAATTTAACCCGCTCATAAAACGTGCAAGCGTGGTCATATAAAACCACTCGAAGTCGTCAGTCTGTGTGGTTATTACCTTTAATAAAATTATTTACGGAAAATGCACCTAAACTTAAATGCCACCGAATGCTGAATCTAATGTGGGGACTTTCTCTGTATATTTGGGAGACTTCTCATTAAACAATCGTTGAATATCCTAATTGCATAAAAACCTTTATACAATATTTGTAATATACAGAACACGTGTACTGCAATGCCTTAAATGAAAAGTTTCCCCTCGTGTGCAGAGCATACTTCTAAGAAAAGGTATTACTTCTACAAGATATAGGTGAACAGTAATAACATAGTTGTATTTTTATGATATCCAAAAAAAAAAAAAAAAAAATAATGAAACTTTACTATACATTACCCTCTAACATTTAAAAGTATGCTCCATATACTAAGCTGTGTAGAAAAAACTATATATTTGAAAATATTATACACAGATACTCACCTGTATTTTCTAACAGCGTTTTCGGCGTATTCGGTCTGTTGATTATATCGATAAGCTGGGTCAAAATTAATGGAATATATGCACTTGTATCAGAACCTAAAAAAGAAAAAAGAAAATACATTCATATACATACTCTACCAGAGAGTTTTGTGATGCTTCAATAGATTACATCTTTAAAGCAGTTTACCGAGTTTTATAGCTATTTCACCGATAGTCCATGTTGCATTATTACATACAGATATAAACTCAGGATTTAAATTCTGTCCAAGTATAGGCATAAATTCCGCTATAAATAAAATTAACAAATGAACATACTGAACTCATATAAACATAATGAACGTTAATAAACGTAATAAACTTACTATGTAATTACATAACAAAAATACTCACGTATGCACGGTAGAACATGTTGGAAACAGGCCTTTGTAAGGTCCCCTAATAAGGCAAAACTGCTTTGTCTAACTTCAGGCATAACATCTTGCATACACTGATACAGCAGTTGCATTACATTACTGTTCATTACTAAGCGTTCCATATGACAATCCAACCCTTCTGCTAAGCCACTAAGAAGGTCTAATGCAACAATCATAAAATCTTTATCAGGGGCCTCAAATTGTTCTGGACTCTGTGTATTTGCTATGTGTTGATTTAGCGTCTGCTCTACGAGGGATACACACCGCCTATTAAAAAAAAAATAAATAAATAAATAAATAAACATAAAGATTTAAATACACTATCAAATCTACAAAGATAGAGGTTAATGAAACCTACCTATACACGGGTTCGCAATAAGGAAGGAAACCAGATCGTAAAGCAGTCGCAATTGAAGAAAGGCATTCTAATAATGGGAAAAGGTCTTTGTCTTCATCTTTTAACACATTCCACTTATTAATAAGTGGTGGCATAAGAAGGTTAATGTAATCTGGTTTATTAAGATGATGTCCTACTGAATCAGCAAGTGTACCAATTGCATCGTACAATATTAAAAGATTTTTATGTTGATATTTGCCTGCATACATAAGAATGATTAGTAAAACAATAAGCGTTTGTCCAATGTAACGGTAGTGTAAGAGCATATTTACCAAAAGCAAAAACAAGCGTTTCAAGAATAAATCCAAGATAAGGGACTAGTTCTGTACATGCTTCCTCTTCTAACGTTGCAAAAGCAGAACATGCTGCTTCCTGGACACGTTTATTGCCATCAAGTACTCGTTTCAGTAATTCAGTCATTAAAGGTTTCAAATGTGTATCGTGTGGTTGCGCACAAACCCAATGTGCGTAACGACTTAATGTCCAGCAAGTAATAGCGCGTACTAGTGCTTTTTTGTCGCTTAAGCAACTAATTAAATATGGAATTAATTCTGATAAATGTGGAATCATTCCACTCATACAACCTGCAATAGTATATTACGCATTAAATTACGATTTAAACCCATATAAAATGGTGTAATGTATCAATGATTGTTACGAAAAGAACCTTCTGCTATAGCTCCCAGTGCTAATATTCCAGACTCTTTGATTACCCAATCTTGATGGAAAAGCGTTTCTTTCAAAATTGGTACTAGAACTGGTAATAATTCTTCTCTAAATACGTTTGCCAACATATCTAAAGCAGCAGCAGAACATTTTCTTAAATTCCAGTCACTAAGTGACGTATCGTCATCACATCCATCTTCAGCATCTGTGTCTTCTTCATCACAACCTCCGTTTTCGTTTGAGTGCTTGTTCATATTACCATGATGTGAATGGTGTGTTTTTGACTTGGGAAATCTTGGTCTGATATCTTCTTCTCTATCTGGGATCATTTCATCTTCTTCCACATCCCCCTTTAGAAGTATTATATCAATGTCTGAGTATTTCATACCCCTTACCTATGAAATTGTAATGCATTATAAACTTATTAGTTTTCCATGACATTTGCTTTAAAACTCGCTTTATTTTGTGATTACCTACCAATACAGGTACTAAACGAGGTAAATGTGGTGCAAGTGCTTCTTTACATATTGGTTGCTCAGCTAATGAAAGCCAAAATTCACAAGCTTCTAAAGCGACTCCCTCATCAAGATCTTGCGTCCTCATTAACATATATTCTATTATGTTATGCATATGTGGTATTAATCTATCCATTCGAACTTCAAGCAACATAACCAGAGCCCTATAAAACCATAAATATGATATCATACAAGATATTGTATATATCTTATATCTTATATCAATATACTTTATATAAAAAAAGAAAGAACGCAATTATACCTGCATACGTTCTTTCTGACTTCTGGATCATCATCATTAGCTAAATGGAAGAGATTTTCCAGGAAGCTATCTATATGAATCATCAAAGCCTGTGTACGATTAACAATAAACTGATTAACACAGGCAGTAGCATGTGATCTAATTTTAGGGCTTGAATGTCTAAAAAATTGCAGGAACTTTGGGATTAAAACATTTAATGGTCGATTAAGTGCATCAGAATCTAAAATTTCTGCAGAATCTTCACAGATCTTTTGAAGAGCACCAAATGCACCCTCACAAACATTATAGTCTTGTGAGTCTAACATTTGACAAAGTGCAGGTAACAATTCCGGCCATCTAGTTAATTCACCTATTAGAAACAAGATTTAGTAATTTTCTGAAGCTATTTGATAGTTATTTCTACTAAATAATAACTATACCTTTGGATGCAATGGTAGTTATTAAAATACCAACAGTTGCACGAATCAGAGGTGATGAATCTCCAACTGCAGATAAACATTCTTGTTTGATGAAATTTGTAACCTCTGGTAAAAACTTATAAAAATGAGCTTTAACGTTATTTTTCAAAATCAGTCCACTTAAAGACCTCGTAGGTTCATCTTAAAAAGGAAAAACAATTGAATTAAAAAACCTATCTTTACAGATAAAAATTATTAAAGGTTACATCAAAAGTTATATTTGAAATACGTACCCTCTGATGTGAGTTTTGTTAAAACAAAGATAAGGTAATTGTTGAAGTCTGGAAATTTGTTTAATTCTTCCAATTTCTAAGAAATATTGATAAGAAAAAGTTCTAAGAATAAGTGTGCATCAAAGTATAACAATTGATCAATTTTTATTAAAATAAAAAGGAATTGCATATTTGTATAATTATCGTTTGTTGTAATACTATTACTATTACATAATAAATGTGAAAAGATATTCTATTTACATTCAATACATTAACACAGAAAATAAATTGCAACATACCACACAAAATATATCACAAATTTTCTATTATATGAATGAACAAATTTATTATAAATATATAAAACTGCTCCAATTATAAAATCTTTGCTCAAAATTTTGATTACATATAAATGCATACATACATATATATGTACATAATATAGTACGAAAAATGTGTAAAAAAATCCAAGTTTAAGTTTAAGTTCTGTTAACTTAACATTTATTGCCAGCTGCAATTCCCAACAGATACATTTCACTAACATTCGTTTGTGTATGTCATTTCCAGTCTGTTTAATTAATATTATGGCCGAAACTATATACAAGATTTATCGATTACGGCGTCAAGAAAACAAACTCGTCACCGACAGTAACGGCATTTCCGACGCGCCCCGCGACAGATATCATGTATCGTTAACATATTTCTTGGCGCTTGAGTATAACTCACGTGTTATTCGAGAAAAACCTATCAACTTATGTCGACCTACTCTTACCGAGTCTAATATTAATAGCAGAATGATTTCCTAAAAAGTAATGTGAACGACTACGAAATGGCTTTCCCGATCATAAAAAATCATATTAGTTACAATAAGGTGTCTCAACAGCTTTTCAATCGAACCGTAGACGACAAAAAAGGGGATTCGTGACAGGCTGCGCAAAAGCGCGCCGAACATTTACCCATCTTACATCAAATAGAATATTTCGATAGCCTTGATATCTGTTGAGACTCCCTTCTACGTCTTTTTAATGAAATTTCCAACGCTATTTAAAAGGAGCAGAAAATTTTATCGCGACGAAAAGCACGCCCCTTAATTGACCTAGCCGCTTCACTTCGTTACCGCGTCGCGGGTGTACTCACCGGGAACAAAAATCTCTGGGACAAATTTTTTTTCCAAAGCACTAAACGAATTTTGATCAAATATGAAAGGATACTTCTTGTACAGCTCGTTGAGTAGCCGTATCCGGGCTTTGAGACTCCTTGAGGAGCGTCAAGATTTGCCGAAGTCCTTCCTCTTGCGGTTGCCACGCCATTTTCATCGTGTTTTTCAACAGCACCACTGAACGCAGCCAGCCTTCTCTGACCTCACAGATAAACGGAAGCTCCCCACGGTTGCCCCCACCATCACGCCACGAAAGCATTAAGATACCGGCCTGTCACACCAGAATTCTTTAGTTAATTTTCTCTAGGTTGTACTGTCAGGCCCGCGATTAATTGTTCAGGATAATTAGGTGGATATTTAACATCGTTTCGTAACGATATTCCATTTTCGGTTAATTCATCCAGATAGACAATTGAACGTTTTTGGTACTTAGCAGACGAGCTCTTCCGGCGACAGCAGTGACATCGATCGGTCTCCTGTTTCGATTTGTATTAAGCTATGCAACGTTTTTCAAATTTAACGTTATTCCGTGGGATGTATGATGTTGGCCGTTAATGATTTGAAAGATTGAAATCGTTGATGGTACGAGGTATTTGTTTCTTAAGCCAATCTTGAAAGAATTAAGAATTAGGAATAATTACACTACTGTTTAGCGGCTGAATTTCAAATGTAGAAAGACACGCTATTTATGGTAGCGTGTATTTTAATGATCTGTTGTGTTTAATTGATCAATTATAATGAAACAATATGTTTACTTTTTTATTCTATGATATATTTTGAAGTAAACATATAGGAGAAAAAACAAAAACTATAGCAAAGCATTTATTAAATTTTATCATGTATACATATATATTCCTGTAATTTCATTCATTTATTAAAATTTGTGGGATATATACCATAGAAAAGCGAAATGCTTATAGAAATCATTAATTTATCAACATATTTATGCATATTGGATTTGCGATCTCGGTCTCCAGATTTCAATTCCTTCTGTACCAGAAACTGCGAGGACGTCATTTAAATAATCCGTCTACAAGATAAAAAAAATTAAATTTATATAATTAAAGTTCATAAAAATCTTTATTTTGAGCTACTCACATTAGCTATTTCACCATAAGTAGAGTTTAAGGTAGTGAGATGTTGTGGAGGATCAGTAGGACTGGAAATTCGAACCGTTTGGTCCATAGAACTCGTGATCAAACATCCAGGTGTAGAATGAACACCATTGATACCTTTCTCATGTTCGGTGGTGTAACATTTGACACGTTTAAAATCATTTCTTGGATCAAGTACATGCAGTTTTGCACTACCATCTCCTACATAAATCATGTCCCGTTGCATGCACATACTCATAGGAAATGATTCTTGGGAAATCTAGAAAGCATTCCTTTTGAATTATGCAAATCTTGACTATGTTTTTGTAGAACATTTTATCTTTTTATTCTTTAGCATTTTTACCGTGACATTTTTCATAATTCTTCCTGCTCTTTGATCCCATACAGACACTGTCCTGTCCTCACTAGCCGATAGAATAAAGTGAGAACTCATAGCCAGTTTAATGACTGCTCTTTTATGTGGTTGGTAACTTATAATGGGTTTGCATAATCTTGAATCAAACACTAATATAGTTTTACAAAATGATCCTGTAGCAAAAAGACCTAACTCTGGGCATGATGCAACACACAATAAAGCACCTCCGACGATCCTAAAAAATTAATAACGTTTCTATAGGAAATTCTATTTTATGAAAATGATGCAGTATTTTGCACAGTCACTTCTGGCAGAGCGAGTGAAAGCAGAGTCTTTTACTTGATAGCATTTCTCAAAATACCATAAAAAAGTTATGTTTGCAATTTAACACTATTTTTGTTGAATATACATTAACGTCTAACTATCTCTTATGAACAAAGATATTCGTGCCCTCCTCGCTCGGCCTTCCCATAACGAGAGCAGCGAAAATGATCAGCTTGGTTTTCATGTACATCTCATAAGTTTTGAAGTGAACAAGACCGGTGCTAGTAAGCGTCCATGCTTTGACACTTTGATCCCAGCTGCAACTATAGACTGTATTATCTATTGCTGCTAGATCCCAAATCCATCCATTATGAGCAAACTCTATACTCGTGAAAGTTTCTGTCTCGTTTTCTTTTGCAGGAAGCTTCCAACATACTAAGGATCGATCTCTAGCTCCTGATATACAAATATTTCCATCCTGTGTACACATATTAATATATTGTAAAATTATAAAGGCGTAACATTGAATGAATATTATAAAATATTATACTAGCCTGCATTAATAACAAGCCATCGATAGTACTGTATTGTACATTATCAAATGATAACTTCTGCATAGTGACATTTTCATTTCTCCATAATGATGTTTGTTTTTCCAATGCAACACATGATAACTTCCAAAACAGTTCATCCTCTTCAACTTAAAAAAAAAATATAGTTTCAATGAGGAAGATATAAATGATTATCAGCAAACATTATTAATATGTAAGAGAATATAATATAGCTTTTCATAAATTTTTGTAAATCATATTTTTCCATGTTAACCAAAATATGATTACTTGCAAACCAGTCTCATTATAAAATGTAGTATGTGAAAATTTGATTCTAAGTTAATGTTTTTTATCGTGAAAAACATAAACTAAAACTAATTATTGGATACAGTAATAGATGGTGTTTTTATTTATTTACAGAATGATTGGTTGTGCAAGGCGCAAGATGCTATCAATTTGAGCTAACCAGGAGGCAAGACTGGGTAACCAGTATCTGGCCAAATCTTAGTAATCCTCACTTTCCACAGTGAGTTGTTATTTAAAATTTGATGAAATTGTTTGCACACTAAACTCAAGCCATGTACTAATGTAGATGCATCTAGGAAGGAACAGATGTGAAGAAATATCTGAAATATAACAACGAAAATATATTAATTACTATTAGAAAATACACATACTTTCTACTGAGGACCCATTTAAATGTAGTTTTATGTTCGTACATAACATCACAGTCGGATTTTTAAATATGCTGTGCAAAGTATTTAAAAATGGTATTTAAAAATGGCGTCCACGATTTACTAATGTTTCGATAAAATTTTTCAACGTTCCATTTATTTTTTAAAGTAGTTCGTTACAGATCGCTGCTAAACGAGTTTTTTCAGCTTTCTACTGTTGCTTGATGTATATCTCTCCCATCATGTTTATTTACGATATTTAAATGTATTTAAATAACACCCATTTCATTGTTTGTAAACAGTCGATATACATAGCATATAATATTCTTTACAAGTTATTGTATTATATTAATCAAACATATTTGCTAAAATATATTCAAACAACTGTTACTCTATAAATATTATTAAAAAAATAAAAATTTTTTCAATTATTTCAAATAATACTAACTTTTAACGTATATACATGCTTTTTAGAATATACATTTCTTTGATTAATCAAAAGTACGTACGTATAATATTTATATGTATATTTTATGTATAATGTTTATCTATACAAACCTCGACTGGAAGATCTGATAGAGATAATTGGGGGTTCGTTTGATCGGTACCAATTCGAGTACAACTCTCGTTTTCATCGCACATTTTAGTCTAGAAAAGCCAGTGTTGAACGTTACGTTTTCAAACAATATCATTCGATATACTGTTAAACGTTCTAGCGATTCAGCTCGTAATAACAAAAAATAAACGTAATGGTTGGTTTTTACTGACGTTATTATTTACCGTTTTGGTCTCGTGCGCGACACAGCCTTGAATGCGCATGACTCACTTATCACCTCCATTTTCGTTCATTTCACAACTATCTCTCAAGAGCAGGGCTGGCAACATATATTCGAAGTTTAAATTACTTTTACGTTGATTTTATTATACTTGCAAATTATTACAAATCGCTATATATAAAATTTCACAACGTTTACATATCGCTTCCACATATTTCGTATAAAAGAAGCATTTCTTTGAATTAACATAATATTTATTAACAATCAATTGACAATCATTAAATTTTAAAATACAATTGTAAACATTCGTTTTTACTTGTTTGAAAAAATATATCAATTCTTATATATTATAAACAATTATGATGCATACATATAATGATTTTTCTTCACGAAAATATAATTCGAAACCAGTAGAATATATGTACATGTATAACAAACATATCATAAGTACATATATGGCAATTGGGAGGCAATACTTGAAATAAAACAAATTGGTTATTTATATACTTTTTATATCTAATTTTTTTAAGATTCATTTGTACAGTTGCTTTGTATTATTCATTTGCCTATATCTTTTAATTTATAAATGCAGGCACATGTACAATTATAAAAATATCTTTATAAATGTAAATTTATATGCTCTATTGTTTTCTTTGTTCAAAGTTACACTGATAAAAAGAATTATTGTTACACTTTTATATATGCATAAATCAATTAAATACATGTCTCAATGAATGTATTATTATAATAAGTATCATTCTGTATATACAGCATATGAAAATAGATATAAGATATCACATTGACAATATCAATTTTCAATTTACGCACAATCATCATGCATTTCAAAGTAATTTGTAAAGTTAATTGTTATAAATGAAAATATTGCACCACTTGCAGATCCTATTTGCATAATTACACCTGCTTTAAAGAGTATATTGGGCAATACTGTAGTTCTAAATACTGATACAATGATTAATTTTAAATAAGAAGTAAGTCCTATCAAAATCACCCATGATATAATAACTAGAAAAATGCCAAGTTTTGTTGCTTGTAATGGTGGAGATGGAGACATTAATGCTAAATATGTAATAAAACTTCCAATGATTAAACATATTACAGATAAGAAATTAATAACTTTTACATTCGATACCTTTAACCAGAATGCTAATAAACACACAAACGGATTTGCAAATTGAGCAAAAGTGATTGATAATTTGTATGCTATACTTCCATAAGGTAAACAAGAGTAAGATTGTATGCTAGGGAAGAAACCATTACTCAAAAAGCAAAAAATACCAAGCAATGTAAATAAATAATTTTGTGTTTGTTTAGTCAGATGCCTGTCATTATTTATCAAATAATGGTCCACTTTTTGTGTGCCATTAAGATAATGATCATGAGAAACATTTGCTTGTTTCTCATTTAATACTATGCTGCTAGTATTATGAAATTGTTTTGTGTTTTGAACATCCAAAAAATATTCTAAAATAGCAAAAGCGGTTAAAGATAGAAATAAAATAACAGAAATGAAAAGAAAATATACATTTGGGGGAAAATATAGATCAAACGAATGTGGAGATTCTATGTTACTATTATTCTTAAGAATTGGAGATTCTTTAGAATCTCCAATTCCCTGGATTAAAGCAATAACACTTGGTAGTACACCACTTAATCCTTCTCCTATAAAGTAGGATGTTAAACATCTTTCATTAAAATTTCGAAAATATGGCATAAATAATACAGAACTAAAGCAACCTACTAGGGCATTGAAAAATGTTAGAACATATAGTACCAAACAGTATTCATCACCAGCAATAATTATTTTCTCTGAATAAAAGAAGCTTAGAAGTCCCATTGCCGAAGTTCCTGATACCAATAAACATAGTATCAACCAAGGTTCATTTAGTTTACATTGAAAGTATTGCAAGATTGCATAAAGTAAAGGTCCAAAATTTGCAGCTTGTATTGCTAATACTAGATAAGCTGGTAATGTCCAACCTTCAGGAGAAGTAGCGATAAGCACTGGTATTTGAATAAATATCCCATTGATACCAATCCAAGCAGATATGCCGAATAATATTATAAGAAAATGCACGATATAAGTTTCTTTATAGCATCTATTTGAGACTTGTGCAATATCTGTCATTTTGCCATTTACTGTAAGAAAAGCAAATTTTTATATATTCCTGTATAACATCCCTGCATAATGAACAAAACATTAATAATTTGGTAGTATTAACCATCATATAATACTTTTTCATAATATTTTCCTAATATTCTCACCTAATTCTTCAAATATAACAACTGAAATAAGATATTTTCACTAAGAATCTCACTTTATATTATATATGATTATAAAACTATTATAAAAAGTACCAGATTGTTAATCGAGATTGTACAGCATTGGATATATTCATGTCAGGGAAACTGATATGATGAAGTCATGAGATGTCTGGCTTCAGGTCTTTCTTAATCCATACAATAAAATTTATCAGATAAAATATAAAATTTGAACAATCATACCTCTTTCAATTGACTTAATGATAATCAAACATTTTATGAAGTATATTTTAATATCCGAGATTATTAGATCATATATCATCATAAAACTAAACATTGTACATTTTTGTAGTAAAATCAATGGTAAATATAGCATTCATTGTGACATGTTTTTATATAGACAAATATATTATAATAAATATATTATAATTGTACATTCTATGTACAAAACAATTTTGTTTAAATATACAGAGCTATATTTTAAGTACATTTATGTCTTGTACATTTATGTGAATCAAGGTCAGAATGGAGATAAAAATTCATTTTAGCTATTTGTCTTAAATCATTTGTTTCATAAAAATTCATCTCCTTGATATTTTACAGCTTAGAGTATAAGCAGGTTTAATACTAGTAATCTATAAAATCAACTTTGGAATTGCAATTGTGTTTAAGATCAAAATTATAAAATCTGAACTAATTCCTACTTGTGTAAATCAACTAGTTCCACCCCCTAGATTTATAAGACTAAAAAATGATAAGACCCTGCTCTTTCATGTATATGTATCATAAGTAACAAGAGCTAAGAAATATATTTTGTTTTCTTAATTAATTTTATACCATTTTCTCTAATAAAATTATTTATATTAAACGTCAATGTACTGAAGTCATTGAACATGGTGAATAAGAATGGAATAGTTTTGCATGATTAACTAAAACAAATGTTATTATTGCTCCTACTAATGATCCAACTTGAGTTGCAACACCAGTATAATATAGACCCCTACCAGGATCAGGTCTAAATAATGTTGTGATACCCAATTTTATAAATCCTATTAAACCACTAATTAATATCCAAGATAGGACTACTAGAAATTCACCCACCCAACTATATTGCAGAGGTGGCGTAGGTGATTCGATAGCTAAGAAACAAACAAAACCAGAAA
The DNA here is from genome assembly GCF_011952255.1 of Bombus vosnesenskii. NCBI lineage: Eukaryota > Metazoa > Arthropoda > Insecta > Hymenoptera > Apidae > Bombus > Bombus vosnesenskii. Next base: position 3,996,826 of record NW_022882944.1, on the reverse strand, counting down.
GTGCTATAAGAATAACCATCAGGCCAGATAGGAAACTCACTTTTGGCATTTTAATAACAAAACCTAGACACATTGCCAATGGACCAGCCATTGATGACAATGTAACAGTTAAATGATACGCAACATTTCCATATGGTAAACAGGAATATGATTGAATACTTGGTAATGTACCATTACCTAAGAAACAAACCACTGCCATCATAATTAATAAATATGAATATACTTCCTTAGACATAGTCCAACCAGAATTGGTTTTATAACTAGGAGGTGCTCTTGTATCTGTTGGCAATGTTTCCATGCTTGCTGGATGTTTCACACGCTCTCCAATGGCAATAGACAAATTGTTCAGTCCCAAGAAAGCCAAGTAACACAAAAACAACAAAGTACCAATAAAAATAAAGAAAGTCTGACTTGAAAATCGGGGTTCTGGATAATAAGGTGTGAGTTCTACACGAGTAGACTCAGGTTTAGTATTATTTAAACATTCTGGGTTTCCACCAACACCTTGGATTAATGCCACTACACTCGGCACAAATCCGCTAAGTCCTTCTCCTACAAGATAGGATACTAAATAAATTTCTCTATAGTTCCTCATGTATGGCATGAAAAGAACTGAACTGGTACATCCAACAATTGCAGTTACAAACATCAATGACAGCAAAGCAGTGGAATGCTCATTGCCAAATATTATCGTTGTTTTATTATATACAAAAGCTAATATAATAGTAGATAGTGCTCCTGCTGCTAGGAGGACATAGGTAATGTATTTATCACATGCCCATTTACTATATCTAAAACAGAAAAATAATATATATATATATATATATATATATATATATATACATATACATATACATATATTTAGTGAGCTGTAATATTCATATATTATAAACTGAAAATATTATTTTTAACATATACATACTTTATATATAATGTATATAGTATTGGTCCCAAGTTGGCAAATTGTACTAGCATAACCATATGAGCTGGAAGACTCCATCCTTCTGGAGCATTGTTCACAAGAAGTGGTAGTTGAACATATATACCATTCACACCAATCCATGCACCAAGCCCAAACATCAGTGCAAGTAGATCAACTAACAACCTTCTGTTACTTAATTTTTGGCTCAACATGTTCTGTGTTTTGTCATTCATCAACAGTGGGTCTAAATAGGTCAAATGACCTTGCTGATGAATTTTTTGCTCTTGCACTGCCGTTTTTAGTCTGCTTTTTTAAAATTAGTTAATTTTTTTATAGAAAATGTGCATACACAGCATATGGGAGTAGAACTGTTCTTTCTTATGTTCAAAATTTTACAATTGCAAAATATAACCTCTAGAAAGATCTTATTTTTATCTTATTAATGACAAGTATGAGAAAAATAATTCATTCGATGTATTAGTTGATAATGACTTTAGAAGACACTTTTATTTAATACTATTTCGATATTGAGGCAGGCAACTCGTTGTATTACGACGATCTTCACATCCAAAGAGATTTTCTTGTCAAATAAAAATTTTTTAAAATTAGGTAACAAATTTTTGAAGTCATGAAAGATCACTTGAACGTCATCACAGAACACATTTTTTTCAAGACATTTTTCTTCTTTTTTCTTGTGGAAAACATAACCTTAAAATAACAAACAAACGTTACAGCCACGACGACAGGAACTGAATGAATTCGGTGTTCGCTAGATGCGCATGTATGTATATAGTTACTTTTAACTTTTCTGCGACTGCGTGTAGAAAATTGTTGGAAAAAATTAATGATCCAAAGATGGTAGCGATTATAATATGATAAAATTATGATACGATAATCTGTATATCGCCACGGCCGCAACACGACTATCGTCTTTGCTGATTAATGATTGACTTTAATAATTATATAATATAATTATATAATAAATAATTATGCACTTTCACTATCATAGTTATGGATAAATTGTTAGATATACAGTATAAATTAAAAATGGTATCAGTTCTCACATTTTTTTTTAACTATGTTCCGTTGACTTTGATAACTCGCATTAATGAATAATAATTAAAACCCTCCTGATGTTTTCTGTGGGTGGGAGGGAGGCACTAGGTTGTAATAGCGCAGAGTTTGTTTCTTAAAAAGATGGCCAAATTCATTTTTTGAACTTTTTCCCAGAAATTGTGCAGTTCATGGTACAATATGTCTGTTTCTGATTTGATTCAGTCATGGAATGTAATTGATTTTGGTTGGAACATTTTTATTGATATCTTCTGCTATATTATTTTTACGAAAATTGATATCATCCTAAATTGTCTAATATAGAATGCGAACGGACGAAGTACAAGAGAACGTAAGTTTTTTAAAGCAAAAAGCAAGTAACTATAGATGTTCATGCAATTGTAGTAATAGTAGTTTGTAAGACCGTTTATCATAAAGATTAATACTTAAATCGTAGATGGAGAGGTTGAAGGAAATAAATACCACCATCAGTTGAATATAGCAAGAACTTTATAAAAGACGAGGCAGACTCACAGATGGTTTAAGTACATTAGTATATGTCTCAAAACTCTGAGAAACGTATGACGGTTTTGCATTCGCATTTTTTTTATTCTTTTTTTCTTTTTTTTGTATCTTTTTTCTCTCAAATAGATCACACGCATGAAAAAGGTTGTTGCGTAAAGAGGTGTGTTTACATCGTGCGTAAAAAGTACGAACATACATCAATCGAAAAAGAGTCGTTAGACAAGGATAAAAGCTGAAAAAGGAAACGCTCGACTAGATCGTTCGATGAACTCTCTCGAGTCGCCGTGTTACGGAATATCGCCAAAAATTAATATTTAAGGTGTTTTTTTTTTCTTTCTGTGCAATTATAACGACCGAAAGTTTCTGACGTTATCGTAAAAAACACAAGTGCAAATGGTCGTTGATTGTTTTGCAAGTCATTTGCCATTTATCACTTGTCAATTATTATCTTATTTTTAAACAAGTACTTTTCTTTGTTTACCATTAAAATTATTACAGGGGGGAAAATACGACAAGGTTTGACGCAGACGAGCGACTTTTATCGTTGCGATCTCGCTGTAATCGCATGTCTTTCTTTGTTTTCTCAGTTAAAAACAACGCAGACAGATATACGATCGCAGCGAGATCGCAACGACAAAAGTCGCTCGTTTTGCACCGGGCCTAACGACGCGAGGATAACAGTGCGAAAAGTATCGGCACGTAACACGAAGGAGAGAGTTTCGTCGTTAAGAAAAAACGTGACGTTCGCTCCCGTTGAAGGAGCACCAGGAAAAATATATCGTTCAACTTACTGTAAGAAAAATTATTTCGAGTAAAGTAACTCGCATCGCAGGCGATCGTAGTTCGTGAACTAACATGTGAGCGGTCCTTTCCGCGAAAATGAACTAGGGAATTGATATTGTTTTATGGCGTCATCATCCGTCAGCGCGCTACGATGTTCTGACATGTAACTGCAAGGTTCCGTTCACATAGAAGATTAAGAAGTGTATGAAAAATCGGCTTTTTGGTGTTTCGATCAGAAATTTTGTCTATCATTCACCATCGTTCGTCAATCGGGTTATGGAGCGTTCTTTCAATGATACGGAAAAATATCGTTTTATAGACTTCGACAGAAAAGAGAAGGAAAGATAGTCAGCAGAGTGTTTTAACATAAAAGGTAAAAAGTTCTAGGAAAACTAAACAAAGTTTAGGAAATGAAGCGACAATTTGAAGGAAAGGGCATCGCGAGGTATATGTTCGCGTATCTCGTAAATAGTCATCAGGTCCCAGTCATAATAAGTTCTACGAATTCTGCAGGATTTTTGACGATAGATATGTGCTGCCTGTTACACACTTCATATTTCATATCTGGTTTTTAAGGAAAACCGATAACCTGGAAACAGGTACGATATTAACGTTCTATCCCCAACCCTCGGCTCTGTTGAAAAGAGTTACAGACTCGGAATATCGATGGACAAAAATTAATTATGCGACATTGGAGCGGGGAAGAGCAATATTGGCTCAGGTTCGGAGAGCGAACGGATAAGAGGCTGATGTCCGATATTTACATAGCCCGAACAAAAGCTTATGGGACCATCCTTTTATTCGGTTCCATCGCTTAAGATCTCCCAATTTCCGTGATTTTCATTCTAAACTAAAATTTCAAAAGTTTCAAAAAATCTGCATGAATAATCTACAACGATCTTTTCAGAACGCATGATCGATCTTTCCACTTGTTTTTCAACGATGGATCGCTCAGCAACACGCGTCGATCTCCATAAAAAGGGTCAATTGATCCACGCTGACGCAAAAGCATAAGAGACGCGAAACGACCTCTCTTTAACCGAAGGAAGAAATCGCAGATAATAAGAGATAAGAAAAAACGTATAAGATGGTTGGAAGATACGGTAATAAGAGATGGAATCAAGGAAATTGAAAGGAGAGGGAGAGAGAGAGAGAGAGAGAGAGAAAGAGAGAGAGAAACGAGGCTCCTTGACCCAACTGATATGCCGACATGCCGATGATAAATTCCGAGCGTGTCTACTATATCGTAGTGTATAGTTATGCGTATGTAATTCCGCTTGGTGTTCTGCGTTTCTCTGGCCCGCATCCGACTCTCGCGAGAGTGAGTTTAATTGACTGAAGTGCCGAGCCGAATTGCGGGCACGAGGACTTCGAAGCGTGTTCGGGAGCTCGCTAATGCGACGACACGTGGGAGATAAAACGAAGCTATTCGTTAATTTGTCTTCATATTGTACTATCATTTAATCTATACATTATTCAAATGTTGTATTATCTTACTCGCACAGTATACAGTGTAATTTTCTATATAGTATAAGAAACTGGAATAAACTAGACAGTCGTGTGACATACAAGGTGACTAAGGGTTCTGAATTATCGCGGAGGAAAAATTAGACACCGAATGAGACTATTTGGAAAATGTGTGGACAAGGATTGCTATAAAGTGGCGTAGGTCGCCGAGAGCTCTGAAAATTGAATGCCAATTGTAGCTGAAATTCCTGCTGTCGCTATTCTAGATATTAAAAACATCTAGATATCGAATACGCTACGTATCCTGAATATTGGATAGAACATTCCACGTTCGAGCTATTCGAATTCCTCTTCTTTCGGTGTAGTCACACCTATTGCGACTATCGAATAGCTTGAAACGTGTACGCATTCTTTGTTATACAGACATTAATAAATTCTCCCAGGTGTCGTGCAACATTTATCAGATATCGCATCGATTAGAACGTGCCAAAGCGGAGATCGCGGGATTATCGCGCTGACAGACGCGTGAATTTAATCGTTCGATCGGATTAGGTGCGATTGTCAGAGCTGCTGTCACGCCTGTCGCAAGCGTTTCGATAGAAAATTGAAAACCGTGAAACAGGAGAGCTTAGACTGGCAAGGAGGGACACACGAGAGATTCCTGTAAACGGTTCCGTTTCTTTAGGTGTTCGCATTTGTGCGGACGCGAACGTTACGATCGATAAAATCTGACAAATTACACAACAATACAATGACATTAGATACGATCGGTCTTTTGTCGCCGATAAAAAATTCCTTCAACTTGGCCTGGTCGCCGATATTTCGAACGAATCGCGATCGTTTCGAAAAGATCGTTTCATTATTTTCCTTCTTTTTTTTTTTGTTTTTAATTAATGTCGACTAGAACCAAGTTCGAGGATCGTTGGCCGTTAGGCGGGAGATGTGACAAGCTTCGGAGACGCATTGACGTCGACGATTCCCGTCTGTGGTCCTGTACACACGACTGTATACTAGATAAGAAAACTTTGAATCGAGGATACTGGTGGAAAGCGCGTGCGCTGCACGACGAATCGCTTCCGCTATTATTTCTTCTCTGTTACGTTTACAGAAACGTGTTACACTTAGATTGCGACGATCCTCAACCCCCGTAGGTGTAGAATCATCGAGGATCGCACGATCGTGTCTCTCGTTCATCGTTTCGTTATTTTTCTAATTTCTCTCTTTTTCTTTTATCTTCTTCCCGTCGTGACAAATTCAATGTTTTTTCCTCATTCTTTTTTACTAACTCGATCATACTTTGGATCTTTGTTATCGCAAGATTAGAAGAAGATACACGGTCGAACGTAATCTTGACGGTTATATGAATTTAAATGGGTGCCATATTAAAATGGAAATAGGATTTCGCGGAGATCTCAGCTCGGTTCTATCCTGGGAATCGAATAAATTTTCGCTGACTCGAAAGGGAGAATCCTCCGTAATAGTAGTGATTCATAGACGCAAAAAATATCAGAAACGCAATTAACGGAACGAGTTATTTATCGTTTTTATCGTCGCTAGTCCCATCAAGACCCGCCTTATCGGTTTCTAAGCTCGACCTGCCGAGGAAGATTACAATATCGTTAGTAAGAACACGTGGCGAGTAATTTTTCCACCATTAGTGTCCGTTTCAAGTGGCAATTATACTGGAAATTAGAGCACATTTCGTGGTAGATACTTTATTTGAAATTGTAGCACGAATTATGGCAAATATTTCCAAAAGCAGCACTGAATATTATTGCGACTAAAATAGACGGAATGACACGAATTATACAAATTATTGTATACGTATACAATATTATACGTAATTATACGAATTACACGTAGATTATTCGCGGTCTCCACGAAAATGCAACAGAAACAATCGAGTCAAAGTCTAATCGCAGAATGTAATTATCGTTAAAACGAAACGACGAGGTTCTCGATCGTGCGATTCGCTTTGAAACCTTTCTCCGCATCGCGCATAATATGTAGGCACAGCTCTCTTTTTTAATTTTCACTCTTAAAGTTTTTCGACAGTTTAGTACAGTTATATACAAAGTATACAGACTCCGCTACTTCAGAGGAGGGATACAACTTTCATGCGACGCATTTTTTTCTCGATCGGTGCGACCGTCGCTTCCGGTTAAAAGCATCAACTCGAATTTCGTGAATCTTGCCGTTCTTTTAACTAAACTCTATGATCGTTTCGAATAAAAACACTTGGAACATCAAAAATGACCGAGCATTACAACTTTTCTTCGTCGATATATTATTTCCATAAATCTATTTAAATTGTAATCCTCCGAAGTTTACTTCTTCGAGGTCACGAATACTTTAATTGCAACACCAAGGTCAAGCTAAATCTATTAACTTGGAGAAGTGAAAAGGACGTGCATAGCGAAGGCGAAATGAAATTGGAGACGTATCGAGGTCTGGAATCAAGATCGCAGGCAACGGAGCTAACCGGAGGAAATTAGGGATATCCCAGGATTCCATGGAATGGCATCGGCTTTCGCGTCCATGCTTTTAATCGGGCATCGCGGGACCCGAGTTTCGTGTGTACAAGCGAGCCCGAATCACCTGCGGGTACACGTGCGCGGTACACGACGATTCATGGTGGTCTGTTAAACGTATATGCGGTGTATGGACTAACGGTGGTGTATCGATCGTCCTCGGTACCGATGTAGCCTGATGCGAACACCGACGTGCACGTATCGTTCATGTACATGTGTTTCGATGTACACCGTTATTTGTAGCTACGATTACACGGGGAATGAAGATAAGAGCAGGATACGACGATGTCTTCAAATGGGACGTCATATCGGGACCGAGACACAGGACGAGAAAAGACAGGTTTCAGGCGAATTGGTCGTAGAATTTCTGCTTCTACTACTGCGAAGAAAATCAATATTGTACGAAGTAAACCGATATAGTAATACAGAATTACATTTTCTTGTCTCTAGGTGGACCATACCGTGAGTTGGAGCAGAAGATGAAAGGTACTGATCTGCGAGCTACTTTAGGAAACGGGGAAGAACGGTGTAGGAGTTGTTGGTAGCTAGAGGAAAGTTTGCACGAAGGGATATCTACATCTGTCTGGTTTGTGGATTTGTTGTGGATCTGGTCTTTGTCCAGTATCTGTTCTTGCCTAAAGGAGAATCGAAGCGGGGACAAACTGCTTTGGGATTTGGGAGCGACGAAGCACAAGGAGTTGGCGACTCTTTGGGGATAGGGGACACAGAGATTACGAGGATACTGGTGTTTCTCAAAGATCGACTTCCATGATAAAAAGAATATGACATTCGGAAGAATTTTAGAGATCTCGAAGGACTATAGAAGATAATAAACTTGTGTCTTTTGGAAAATGCGTCCCATTTGAAAATTGTGTACGGATTAAAGGTAACATGGAAACATCGATGACGAGTAGCCGGCGAAAGGCGATAAGAATTTAGGTGACAAGCGCGCGACGTAAAGGCTAAAATGTGCAATATCGTCGAAGACCTCGCACGTACGGTGACACTATACTGGTACAAAGGTACAGTAGAACGTTGCCAGAGTGGCTAGAGAAACGAATATGTACTTTTGACATTTTCAATAAACTGGATACCTCTTCGATCTGTAAATGTTACACACGCCACGTTGTTTCTGGCTTCTTTCACTCTGTACGGGTATCTTCTCTCTGGTTCTGGTTAATTTCTCTCTGGTTCAAACTGCACCTTCGATCGTGTTGTCTACAACGCGTACTTATATCTCCAGATAGTTTGATTTATCGATAAAACGACGATTAGCGCGACTCGCAATTGCTAAATTTTGAGAAAAATAGATTTGACACACATACATATATTGGACTGGATAATTAACGAAAGAAATCAACGAGCTCTTCGCACGATAATAAATAAATCGAACGTATACACCCGATGGGACAGTGCAAAATTTCACACGAATCGTTCGCATCGTTTTTTGTTTCTTTTTTACCCTGGTCTTTTTTGGCTTTTTAGTTTTTGAAAAAAAGCCGATGGTCGAGTACGAACGTTGATGCCTGTGTATTTTCGTATATGTGTACATTCGTGTAGAAGTGTAAAGACGCATGTTTATAGTGTACCACGTCGATTACTCTGCAACGAGAAATCGAGTCCTTCGTTCATCCCTACTTTCGGTTTATGTAACATCGACTGCACTCTAAGGTATTATTCATTAGTACTGTTATTATTAAATTTTTTTTTGTTTGCATTCGTTTAGGTGTAAGTATTCTACGGTAATAATAAGTTACGCTGTTACGACTCGACGACTACGTCGCGCACGGATTCTTTATTATCAAAGAAGTCGTAGACGATAGGTGAAAAAAGTCTTTAGAGGAAAATAGGTTTTTTGTTTTGTTTCTTGTTTTCCCTTAGTAAATTGACAAAGTAGTAGATAGAATTGTATTCATATACGTGCATAATAGAATTCACGATCGAGGGAGACCTTGTTCTCTTTCCCTTTCTCTTTTCTCTTTCGGTTCCCTCTCTTGGTTTTCTGATTCCTACCAAGTGTATGCGTGTATGTATACGTATGTGAAATCTGACCAACATTCGGAACGATTTGCTGTTTTAACGTCAACAACCTTCCTGGTTCCTCCTGTCACCATTCTCGAGAAAGAACAGCTCCGAATAGGTCGCGTTGGTTCCATTCAGCCGAAATTTCTTCGGCCGGAGCTGCCTTATCGTCGAGAAGGTCAAACCAAACGAGACATTCACCCTCTTCGTTCTTGCTCTTTTCCTTAAACCGGACTCCAACGACAAAGAAATGGACGAAAAATGATCGATCGCTTGTCCTTGTACGAACGATACCTTCCGAGTCCGCACGCTACGTTATCTTTTTCTTGCCGCCGTCGTTTCTTCTCTCTGCTCGCCTCATCCATCTGCTATATTGTCGAGTTGATCGGTAATCTGGTCACGAGCTTGTATAGCGCCCACCAGGAACATGAAACATTATATCTTTCTTTTCGTTTTTCTATTTAACATTGACACCGCTGGGTAGTCTTCCATCCTCGAAACAAGCGATCCCTCGAGATACAGCAATTAAATACGACGAATATACGAAACGAGTGACGTTCTTGGTCGTACTTCTGGTCCATCGATGATCTTTGCTCTCTACTTCCCCCTAATATTTTCTTTCTGCCTCTCTCCCTCTTTCTTATCCGTGTCACGTTCTGCTTTCCGGGACGCGTTCGCAACGTGTCACGATAAATCATCAATTCGTAGCTCCGTATCTTGGAAATCCGTTTCGTGATCCCAAACGTAAAACGTACCAGTCCACTGGTCCGCGAGAACGGGCTTAAGCTTCTTCAAAGTGGCTCTCCCCGTCTGGTGGCCATCTTGGCAGCCCTGGAAGCCAAAGCGCCCAATGAGCACACAAGACCCGTCAGGGTCTCCCAGAAAGTTGTCCTACGTCTTTTGTGCGCTGCCTGACCGACGTACCCCAAATAGTAGCCAGAGTAACGATCGTTTCCACGATCCGACCCGCTGTCCGATCTGCCCACGCTGGATCGCGCCGACTTGGGTTGCTGCACGATACTCAGACGATGATGATGACGATGATGAGGAGGATGAGGAGGCGGCTCCGACGACTGATCGACGATACTTTGACGCGGTGAGCCGTCCCCGTATCGTTGCTGATAGACCGTCTCTGATTCGTACAGCCGTTGCTGAAGCTGAACGTTGCTCAATCGTCGATCCATCATCCGGACCAGGTTCTGGTGAACGCGACGATCGTCCTCGTGCACGATAGGCAATTGTCGCCGACAACTGGCGGCTGGCAGCTCGTTCGGGTGCATCTGTTGTTCCACTTGTCAGGCATATTCGGTGTCTGTGGACGCGGATCTCTCCAGGTGAGCCTGATGGCCACCGTGATGCGGCTGATTCTGATGCTGTTGCTGTTGTTGTTGCTGCGCTTGCGTGTACGCCAGGCTCTTCTGGTAACTGAACAGCTGCCTCTCCAAACTGTAGTTCTCCGCTTGCAGCGAGGCGATTTCCCGTCTCATCTGCTGATTGTGGATGCGGCACACGTCGTCGTATTTGTGGTAGGTTGCTTGGAACAGCAAGTGGCTCTCGTTCCATTCCAGCCGGATCCTTAATTGCCCTTTGTCCGTGAGGAAAGGACAGTGATTTTCCTTCACCTCGTTCGTGTCAAGATTCGTCTCCATGATGATACCTTCGTCTGCGGATTCTTGAGCGTAGTAGCGGCTGAAAGGTGCACCTGGTAGACTGATCGCCACCGTGCTGGGCTCCTCGTCTCGAAGTAGATAGGCTGACCAGCTGACATACCTGACGAAGGAAAGTTAAGTTTCCATCAAAACTTCGTCTAAACTTAGCTTTCAAGATTCGATAAGAGATGGCAGTAGAATGGCGTTCTAAGTTCTAAGGTACTTATTTTCGAAAGAGGATTGTTATAAGTCATCGAGATTCGAATGGAGAATACACGTGGATTATCCGAAATTTCTTTCTTGAATACAAGAAACTTATTACTATTATTACTATTATATCCGTTCGAAATTAATTGTTCAATCAATAATCTTTTCAATGCCACGGTATTTTACATTCTCTCGAGTACGATTTACAGAAATTCCTCTCTGCTAATCTACATAGGCCAATTAATTTCAGACATCCTATACGCTAACTATACGTACTCAGATATCTGGAATCTACAAATTCCCTTGTAATTACCAACCTCAAATGATTCCTCGGAACGTTGTGAATATCCTTGTATACCAGGTGTAGCCTGACGGTATCCGAATGCAAATCAGCTCGAATCATCCAGGCTTGTTTGTCACGATCGTAACAAGGGGTTGCTGGTAGCACCGAAGGTCCTCGAGCTTGCACAGCGACTTCACAGATGGTCCTAGCTTCCACCATCTCCAGGGATACCCGTACCACACCTTTGTGCGCGATTTCCGACCATCTGACACGCGTATGCCAGCCAAACCCGCATCGTTCGGCATCCGACAGATCCTCGATCTGTCCCGAATCGATTCTACGATCTCCTTCGCCCAAGGCCACGCTGTATCTCACTCTGCACCGATGATCGAAGCCGCTCATCCTCATCAAATAGACGCTGATACCACTGTCGTGGCCACGGTAACCTTCCAACTCCTTGTTTCCATTAGGATAAATTACTAGGTTCCAGTCAAAGCCACCGAACGCGAAATAATCGGTTTCCAGCTTGTTGGATTTGGATTGTCCAGCTGGGAATGTACTGCTGGGCATCTTAAGGTCGGTCATGTAGACGGTCCTCACATTTGCCATTGATAATTCCAGTTGAAACTCGCCGTTCGTGTCGGCGAAGTTTCGGCTGTAGAGGTCCGACACCGGGATGTAGTTCCGGTTGCCCTGGGCAGGCGCCTCGTACGTGAATTTCACTCGTTTTCCGGAGAAACCTTCGTTCATCGAGAAATGTTCCCGATTCAGCAGAGTGAACGTGAAGTCCACGTAGACCCGTAGGTTTCTCGAGGCCCCACGCCATACGAGATACGCGCCTAGAACCTAAATAACGAAAAGAGATTTCTAAGTGAATTTACGTTGGTTGGTTTAGTTGGTTATTTTCGCTTCCGATGGATAACGAATCGAAGTCTGAAAGGAAATAGTTGGTTGGTCGTTCTTTTGCTGATTTTTATGCGCGTCTAAAGAATTTGGAAAGTATTGTTACAGAGATCGATGCAAAGTGGTAGATGGTTGGATCAAAGCATCTGATAGCACGTATTTTACAACTAGGTCAACTACAGATTTGCTTTCGCTTAATCGGTGTTTGCAGCGAGAAAATAGACGCTGTGCAATCATGTTAATACGTACTATGAAAACGTGTGCATAATTGTTGCGAATACTTGGTGCAAAAATACATTGTACACAGGATAATAAAGGATCGATAGTTTAGTCTTTTAATTGCTTCATTTGCATCGTTATTATCTTTTTTTTTTCAACAAAATCAATGTTTTAAATTTAGTTCTTGATATTAAAAAGCGGATTATTTTATTCGAATTTGCTACCGCTTTTTGTCGAGCCTGCAGAGGCTATCGAACGAACGAGCGATCATCGATCGTTTCTTTCATTTCCAGTCGACGACTCCAAAGAATCGGCGATTGTATGCGCGACGCGATGCGAAGCTGCCTTCGCTGCTCGATGGCGAAGTGTTAACTGCCGCTTCGTTAATTTCTCATATTATCGTTATCTAATTATCGAGTTAATCGCTGCATATTTTGCTACGCGCGCTGTATTTATTACAGCGATCGGTCCTTACGTTTAATCGCATTCAAGCTTTCCCAACATCGATTGATTTTTCAGTCCGATGACTCGCGTGCACGTTCGAATTCTGCGTTTAATCAGTTACGCTGTGAGTTTAGCTTCTTCTTGCCGTTTAGAGAATTTTTATCGCTACACGGTGCTCGATAAAAAAGAGAAAACAAGTTTAGCGTAACCTAACGACCCGGAAAAATTTCTTTCCTGTCCTCTACGTTTCCAAAGTTTGTTCGAATAGGAAACGAGAAATTTGTTTGATCGTAACCTACGCATTCCTCGAAGTTGCTTAAATCGTGACTGAACTATTCGTTCGTGTCGAAGAAAGAAATTGAATTCGTTACATGTCCCATCAATGAAATAATAACGCGTATGTTTGTATGCGAATGAATAGCCAAGTCGTGGAAATAAATGTCTCATTTTTCGCCACGACTCGCTCGGAGTAGAATTACCAATTGCAAACGCGAGTGCAACCAGAGAGTTGCCTCGTATTTCAGCCGAAGAAGATGACGAACATCCGTGGTCGTATTTGCGGTTCGCTCGGCGCAACTCTTCAAATAGTTCCGATTCATTAGCTACGATCGATTCGCGATTTTATCGCTGGCTTCTCATTGATGGCAACGTGCTACTTTCCAAATTAATTAAATTCATCTGCACTCCTATCGTTTTGCTGTCTATCTCGTCGCGTTATTGTTTTACCAACGACTATTTGATAAACGCGTGAATCGAGATAAATAAACACGAATATCAGACTGAAGGAAGAGCCACCCTGTACATATATCACCTTGTTTCCACGCGAAAATGCGACGGACCATCGCTGGAAGCCGCAGACGAGCTCCTTGCTGGTGACGTCTCTTTCAGGGTCTCGTACCACGCTCCTGGTGACGACGAAAGAGAAGACCCGCGTGCTGCTGCTATCAGGCAGCTGCGCGAATCTGTACAGCAAAGCCATCACCGCATCTCGAGGGCACAGCTAAACCGATGGTCCACGATTACTCGACGTCTCTATCTGAATAAATTCGTTGCTTCACCAGTATCCTGCAATACAATTCCATAAATCTCTTTCTTTATTATACTCGACTAATTACATTTTGCATTCAGTTAGACATTTAATCGAAGGACCCGATAAAAGTGCGACGTACGTACCCGAGTACGTAGTATCGGGTAAGTGCGTGATCGCAACACTTGGGGATCAAAGACGATTATTTTGAGCGACAAACGTAAAACGACGCTGATTTATTTATTTTGTCGAGTCATTATTTCGAGTCTAAATACAGATATTTAGTATTCGAGGTTGCGATTATTACGAAAGCTTTCGTGATAATAATAAATAATTAAATAACGATAAATAATTAAATAATTCAGACATTAATATTTCGCGGTAGTGGCTGATAAACGTTCACGATACAGTGAAACGAAGGGTGTAGGAAGGAACGCGCGGTCTGATATTCTAAAATTGGTGAAGAGAATGGAAGAAAAGCTACGCTCGTAATTCCTCTCCCGTCATTCGGCTGTAATCCGTCGACGTGCGTGACAAGTAATGCCACAAAGAGCTTTACGTGCGTGCTACTATTTTAAAATCGAAAGCGGATTACGTCCGTTCGTTGCATCTCGACTCAAAGGGAGCCTGCGGAAATCGCCGACAACGAAACTTTTTGCTTTGATCTAACGCAAGGCGATTTTGAGATCGAGTTCATTTCCCTTATAAATGTTTAATGAATGCAGTGGCTGGAAGAAATGTTGGTCGAGAGTATATTTGTGTAACTTTTTATTAGAAGATTTGCTTTACTTTATCGTCGGTGCTTTGTTATAGGATCACAGGTGCACTGGTGTATCGTTTCATTCGGAAATAAATTTTTATTAAAAATAATATTGTCCTTTAAACCGCCCTGTTTCTGTCCAGACAAATCTGCCCCTTAGAATATGTTACTTTTTTTTCAAATACTCTAATAAATATCTACTTTCAATTTGCGATATCGATAAATAAGACGAAGAAAAAGCGAAAGGACAGGAAGAAACTCGAGCTTTTTGATCCAATAGCTTGAATCATTCTACGAATCATCTTACACACGTGTATCGAAATCGGCTGATATCATGCAGAACCAGCTGACAGAAGCTTTTGTTCGCTTCCACGAACGACTACGAAGATTTTGGAAAACATGTGATCGCGCAACCGATCGCTCTTTTCCAATCCACGGCGCAAAATTCACGAGTGAAGAGCAGCCTCTGGGCTCCATGCGGATTCTTTTAATTCCCTGAGTTGTATATCGATCCAAAGCACAGGTTAGCTTCACAATGCACTCCGACGCCAAACGTTCTTCGAACGATTTCTCGTTTTCTTGTCCAGGAAAATTAGATTCCTAGCAAGATGGTGAAAACGAACGACGAGGGTCCCTTGTTCTTCAGGGACGGTATAGTTTACCGAGAATGGGGCTACCGGCTGTCAAGCCTCGAGAGATACCCTCTTGCGGAGATGTATTTCGAGAAGGCGATTCAACAGGGCCAGCAAAACGATCTTAGGACATACGTTGGCCTCGGAAAAGTGCAACTTAATTACGCTAGGTTCCGCAGAGCGTTGAAAACCACCGAGAAATGTCTCACATTAGGTTAGATATTACGTTCTGAGAAAATGTTCGCAAGATGCTCCTCATAGAAATTCGTAATTTGAGAAATCCGAGTATTTGAAAATTCGAATTCCTTCTAATATCAAGTTTCAAGCATCCTTCGATTGCTATTGTCAACGATACCATAGGCAAGGAATAAATATTTCGAATGAATTCCATACTGTAACTTGAAGTCGTGAGAGAGCACGTTCCATAGCTTTTTCCCTTCTCAAAGTTCATTTCTATGGCAGAGTTAATTTTCGAACGAGCAGCGCTGAGTTGCTGCTGGACGTTTAAACGCAATTAACTCGCTGTTTCCCGAGATTGCTTTCATTTCCAGATCCGACCCATTCCCATGTGAAGCACATGCAGTTGCAGACGCTATTTCACATCGGCGAATTCGAACACAGTTTGGTACACGCCCATCAGGGTTACCAGAAGTATCCAACCACGTTCTTCCAGCATGGGATATTGCGAGGTAACGAAACCATCGAGGACTGTATCGGCTTAGATACCGAATCCATGGCACTCGAACTCCTCTCTCCGTGGATACGAGAGCTGCAGGTATATCGAGAGTTGCTGATCGAGAAACTTAAAGAGGAAGTGGACGAGCTTGCAGGTAAGGCTGAACGATATACGATAGATGTTCCTTTAGAAATAGGAAAGCAGAATAGGAAAATTTGATAAGTTTAAAGAAGTTTAACGATTAGTAGTATGAGCTGGATAGGTCGTGATAGTGCTGCTGTTGTATAGGCCGAGATAGGTACTACTGATTGTTGCTGATATATGATATTTGTGTCTGCGCATCCGGTAGGCTTCTTCTCAGTTAGGAATCTTGGAGAAAAAATCGGACTACGGATGCCGGGATTTGAACCTGGGTGTTGAACGTTCGTAACCAACGACGCAAACCACTGGTCTATCGTCGTCCGGCCCTAGTTTACTGTCGAGTGCCGCTACAAGTATTATAATAAATAAACTCGAAATAGGATTTAAAAGTATCTGCCTCGATAGATGTTTAGCAAACTTCAGAACGCTAGGGGCAGTCAATTTAGTAGCGCGAAATATGCGGACAAAACTGTAGCGCGAGTATAATTCTTAAGTTGTGCTGCAACTTCCTGATTTAACGGTTCAGTTTTCGCAGCAAACCTGCTGCCACAGGCGAACAGAGTTAACAGCTTTCGCTCTGCTCGTCGACTCGACTCTTCGTTTCGCGTACTAATTGGACTTTAACTTTTCATTTCGGTCGCAAAGATGATATTTCGTGACAAAAAAAAAAAAAAAAAAGAAAAAGAAACAGAAGAATGAAAAAAGGATGAAGAGAGAAAATTGAAAAGCAGAAACTCGTTAGAATATAATGTCGTTCGTTAAACGTTTTAATCTTTCCTTTGATCGTCGCGGTGGCTGCAACAACATGCCGCTGGCGTTGTTCTCACCACGTTCAACGAACGATACCCGGTGCGTTCTAGCGTCCTGATAAATCAGGAAACGCGAACGCCGAAGTGATAAAAGTGGAACACTTTAAATAAATAATTGATTCTACCTTAATGCAGCGGTAATCAATTTTATCTCGGGAATATTTCATTGGCTCAGCAAACGCGGCCTGTCGGGATTTCATTTGAGACTGTAATAAGAGATGGCCGCCTCTATGCGACGCTTTTGTCTCTTGTTCCGGCCAACGTTTATTCCCATGCGATACGGTGTAGATACGCAGGTAGCACGATGATTCTTCGAACGATCAATTTCTCGTCTCTATCCCACTCGTGACGAAATATTCATCGCGACTCGCAGAATTCTTTCCAGGCACTTTTACAGATGTTTAATCGAACACCGTACAAATAGAACAATTATGAACGAGAATTTACATAGTATGCGTAAAAACGATCATTCCAGTAGTAAGATACGTAGCATAAATCAGAGTAAACTACCCTCTCTTGTCTTTAAAAAATAGCGAAAATCGAGAATTATATCGTTCTCTAGGCATAGAAGAGGAACAAACAAAGTTCAAAGTGAATTACCCTGAAGCTCGAGCGGAAGCCGAGTTCAGAAGGATGCAGCGTATCCTCGCGCACATATACCTTGGTTACCTGGCGCACGATAACGAATTTTTGCAACACCTGGCCGAACATCCGGAAAAACTGGAATCCCCGAATAAAGAGACCAGCGTGTTGCTTCATCAAGTGATATCGAGGAATTACCGGAGAGGTATCCGTAGGCAGAACGTGTTGCGAATGCGACGACCACTTTACGTGATGATGTTCGAGAGTAGACGCATACCTCCGGGTCACAAGAAGACATTGGAAAATGAGAAGAAGTTGAGGAGGAACCTTATCATTATCCAGGCAGACTTCCTGTTGCATCGCCTGCACGAAATTAGAATGCGAAAAGACTACATCACCTTTTTTGGGTGAGTCGTTGCTGAACGAGAATCGAATTCTCTTCACGCTTGAATATCTTCTTGAGAAATTTTCTCCAATACTTCTCCGCGAAGAACGTGGATGCTGGATAATTCAGGAGTGATAAAAGTACGATAAGAACGAGCTTGTTTTGAGAATTTTTGAAAGACAGCAGGGGAAATTGAGGAAAGTATAGGGAAGCGATAAAGAAAGTAAAACACATTTTACTACAGAACAGAAATAGCTTCGGATTTCTTATTTTAGCTAGGAATTTTAAGCGGTGAAAAAATAATTCGATATATATCCGATTTCTTTCAGAATGGTGGACCGTGTGAAAGACAAGTTCGACTCGTACTCGCTGAAGATGTTTCCTGTAAAGGAGAAGTGTCTGAACGCGCTCTACAACATGGTCGCGTGGACCTATATAGACACCCGCGATTTATCAAAGATAGAGAGTAAACAACTTAAGAGAACATACTTGAAACATCATCTGGGAATTCGAGTTGCTGAGCTACCACGCGACAGCGACATTGGCTGGTTAAAAGCGACCGATAGGAAAGAAACTCTCAAGATGTATCGCAGGTTTCTTCTTTTTCTTTCGCGATATATATTCCTCTAAAACGTACTAAATATTCTATATTAAACGTTCTTTTGTTTCATCTTTAAAATCTAGAAGGCTAGCCATGGCCTCGGAACCTTCGGAGCTGGCTTGGCTGTTCCACGAGTTCTCGAAATACTTGATCGACATCCGTCGTTACGATCTGGCCAGATTCTATGGTAAAAAGGCTCGAGACATGGGACAGGAAGCAGGCAACGAGCAGTGGATGTTAAATTCTCAACACCTCTTCATTCGGATCGAAATCAGTCAAAATTACCGCAACGAAGCGAAAGAAGCGGCTCTTCTGGCACTGTCCAGTGCTAAGAAGCTTGGCCTCGACTTCCTCATCGACTTCTACAAAAACGCGATCGAGGTGATCGACGACATGGACATGGAGAAGTTGCTGGCGTTCGACGCGATCGCAGCGAGGCAACAGCTGATATTAAATTTAATGCCAGACGATATGAAAACCGAGGTGGATTTTCTTTGGAGGCGGATGGACGCGGTTCCTGCGAGTCGTAGATTGTCGGTGATGCCTGGCTGCAAGCCCGTGGATCGCAAGTTCAAGTTGCCCTGCAAGAGGATGACCATATTGCCTAGTCCACCGCGAGACCCCGAGAAAGAGGCCAGGAAAGCTCTACTGGCGCAATACGAATCCTCCAAAGACAGACCTAACTTCGCGGTCTTCGATGAATATGAATATGAATAACGTTTAGAGTCTGGAGTCTCGCGAATGTCGATTCTGTTCGTCCGGTTGACCGTGTCACCAGGTTCGCGAGTACGAAGCATACCCTGGTCGGTGAACGAGAACCACAGCTTTGTCGAAGTGCTACAAGTTATACAAGGACGGACTTAACGTCGTGTACCTTGATGAATATGAATGGCAATGATGAAGCGTAAAGTTACGAGTATGGGTACTAAGTTTCGTTGATCTCCGATAAGATTTTGAGGACTTTGAGAAGTTGAAACTGTTATCCTTGACAAGTGAGAAGCGTATACTTGTTATAAACTTTTGGACCAAGGTCGGGCCAGCCTTCGTTGCACGCGGCTGGTTTCGAACTATAAAGCCTCGGGGATAGATATGAAATTTCGATACGTGTTTAGGAAGCCAGAGTTTAAGGAAGTCGAAGGGGTTGGAACCGTCGTCGAATCGATAAATGAAAAATGAGGATATTCCTGCCTGTGCGAAAGAGAGAATGGGGAATTTCTTTGGATTTTTTCACAGTCAAATCTACGATTAAAGCTTCAGAACTTGGAAAGAGAATGGCGTTTAGCGTTCGAGTGAATTTTTCTCGGTTCTTTAAGGAATAATCTCAGACGTTCTGGCGGTGCCGCAGTGTCGATCTTCTTGAGAATGGTTCTTTGAAAGCGGAATGAGTATGACATAGCGCCGTATTCGCTAGTCTGTAACGCTTTATCTCCGCCTTTAGGTTTGTCCCGGTGAAAAAGATAGAATTGATGGTAGCTGGATTTTCCGCGCAGACTCTGGAAAATTGCGCCAGCTAATAGGATAAGTTCTCTCGTTGTCTGCTTGCGCTCTGTTAAATGGATAGTTCAAGTTCCTCTGTTGAAGTCCAGTGCGAAAATCCGATTGCAGACCGATTAACAAAATTTGCGTTTAGTTCGCGAACCTATACGCTGTTAATGTAATTGTATAAATTTAGCTCGCAACTGCTTCATTGATTTTTTTTTATGAAACGATTACTCTCGCTTGCAAATTCACAATAATATTCATTCTATTTTGCGCGTGTATGTGCGTGCGCGTAAGAGGATTAAAAAAATATAAATCGATCTTTTAGAAATAACTGAAATTATAGTACAATTCGGATACGTAAAGCATCCCGTTTATATTTTGAAATATCGTAAAATTATTGGCAAACTTCAAAGTACCATAATCATGGCAAAATTCAGGCGAGATTTCAACGAGACAAACGTCAGCGTCAGTTTAAACGTTAATGGCGGTCCTCGCGAGCAGAGGCCTGAGAGGCAACTCGGAGGATTTGAACGATACAAGAAAAGCGGTGGAAAATGCGGAAAGTCGCGCGCGTCTCGATCACAAGAAAAGCGATTGCAAGGTGGTCTCGAAGAATAATCGAGAATACGCGCAATCTTTGCATCGCGAAGCTGATCAACTATACCGCAGGCAAGATTTGCAAAATTTTTATATTTCATTCCCTTCGAAAGATTCTAAGAGGCTAACCACTCCTCCCAAGAAGTAACTTTTACAAATTGGACAGTTGACGTGTTCAATTTCATTCACGAACTTTCGACAGCGTAATTTTCCAAGCAAATCTTTTCACTTTAAAACGCGACCCGGAATAGCGTTCGTATATCGCGTTACAATTTATTTTGTAAATGTTGATACACCGATGCTTTGATAGAATTGAATTTTTCGAGAATACAGGCAACGAAGCGTAGAAAAACCGACGGTGCAGGTGGTCGTGTTCGCGTTCGTTTTGTTATCAACGTTGTACTATCGTTTTATCAACTTTCCCTTTGGATCGAGTGGAAGCGGAAATTTCAAACCGAAAGTCGAAATAGAAACTAAACCGCAATTATTGGAATTGTTTCGCTTGAAATTTAATTGCGCGCTTTGGTCAGGCCTTTACTACGCATCGATTTCAACGATTTCATCAGCGAAATGAATTTATTTTCTTGAAATGGCCGTACAGACTATTAGAGAAACCGTGACTGTATCGTTTAATTACTTTTGCATAATTAATCGCAGGGTGTGACCAGGGTGAATGTTCCGTCATTAAAGACGTCATGATAGAGTTATGTCGATGACAATGTGTTAGCTCTCGCATCGAAATCCAATTGTCTTTTAGTATGTTGCGTGTTGTTGAAATTTAATACGTTGCGAAATGGATTTCACACATACAGATGTGTATCGTAATTAATGGATTAGGTTTCATTCACTATACGTGCGGTAACGTTATTTCAGATCGTTAAAGTGATCATCGATAAACTCTCGTTTGTTAATATTCAAATTGTATTTCGATTTAAGGTAATATTCTTCGATAATATGTTCAAAGGTAAAAATCTTCAAAATAATCTCTTCCGCAGCACCAAATACATAGTAACAAGCGAAATGAATGTTTCGAGTTGTACAAAGTCTTTGATATGGTACATTCAAGGGAATTACAGAGGAATTATTGTAAACAGCTTCAAAACCACATGAATTTCACGCGGTATAATTTCGAACGATCGAATACAGCGAAACTACAAAATCGGGTAATTTTTACCTGCGTTATTGCGCTCGTGCGAATATTACAAATTCTTTGTCATACGATCGGTAAGCAGACACGGCAGCACGTGCACAGCTCGAAACCGAAACCGAAACCCGAACGACAGAACGTCCGAGGAATTTACAGACAATTGTATTGAAACGCAATGCACCATGTACGTATTGGTCTGATTCAAACTACGACAAAGCATTGACTGAAAACTTTTCATTGGCTACACATCTAATTAAATTTCCTATTTCCGTTATAATCGTATTTAACAAAGAGCGATTGGCGTGTGTCACCAAGCGCCTGTTCCAACCGTTGTATTTTCCATAATTTCTGGCATTTTGCGCGTGTACTCCAGGCGTCGGTTAATTATCGAAATTAGTTCATCGCCACGGTACACAAGGTAACGACCGATGACGCGGTGTTAAAGCGTTGTTTAAACAGACCCTTGTCCTCTTCCCGTGATTAATCGTCAGTCCATTTCGCCGAGGCTAAGCGAACGAATTTTGAATGTTGCATGGCAATTTGCAGCGGTGATTACGAGTCGGCATTAGTACTGTATCATAGAGCAGCGAACTTGTATCCGAGGGACAGCAGTCACGGTGTTGCGGCTAGGAGGACCGCAGCGACGATAAGCTCTTGCAATAATCCGTCGAAAGCTTTGCGGAAGGTTTTACCCAGCTCTGGAGAGCGATTAACGGCTGCCCTATGTCCGGAAACCGCCGCTATAATGGCGAACGAGCAGCTGAAGAAGTCGCCCGAACCAATGTCGATTCCCGAGGTACTCAGGTAGGTTACAAAATTTATTACCGAGTACGTGGAAAAATTTCGAAGGTGAGAAAAATGTTATTGAATCTTTTGTAGCAAAATCGCAAAAATTGAGGAAAATTTTAACTCTGAATTTCTTTCATGGGAATTTCTATTTTGCGAGAACGACGATTTTGTACGATTGTTTGTCGCGTCAAGCGTTTCGAAATGAAAATTCTAACATGTTCGACTAATAATGTGGATAACATCGATACAAGAAATATCGAGCGATAGTACGTAATGGTAGGCGAACTGAAACTTTGTGCGATTATCTATTGCGAACGATCGAGTTTCAAGCGTTTCTTAAAGCCTAGAACAGTGAAAAATTAGATTAGAATATAAAAGACCGAATTTAGCTATGCAGAGTTAAAATCAAATTGTTCGTGGAAATCAGAGAAGGCGAAAGATACGATAGTTTGTTGATTTATTTCATTTACCGCTAATAGGATTCTGATCCATCCAGTTGGTAGGATCGTAGTCTGGTAATGTAATAGACGATGCACGGTATTCATGATTTATGCGAGAGCAATCTATCTATAAGATGATATATTCATGCCACCTGTAAGACGATTGTCTACGTAAATTACGGTCTGTCAGATCTGTCTATTCTATGAGAATCTGATCTATACCGAGTATGATATCAATGCGCCTTCAGACCATGATTAAAGTATTCGAAATGTCGGGATAACGATTCGAAACGTGGCTCGGAATACGAATCCTCGACTGACGTCAATAGGAACAGGGATGGGAACCTCAGGGAAATGAATCGAACGTCTCAATGCGAATCGAGGCAATTAAATCATTTGCATAAAAACAATGCTCTATGGAATAGGTTCTATCTTGTTACTGTTCTCTAATTTATATAATAATAGTCTAAGAACTCGATCTTCCAATATCTAAAGATATCTGACAAGATTTTCTGCTAATATTAGCATTAGAATTTCTATTTAATTTTAAGCTAAAATTGACTAGAGTTTTCCCTACTCAATCTAATTATAAAACGATCGCGTTACTTAGGGTAGGCTGATATTATATCAGCCGATAATTCTCAAATGAAAAAATTTTCAATTTCCACGCTTCAGGGACCGAGGTAAAGATCCCACAAAATAAATGATTAAACACTGCCCTTTCCTCCAATCCCTAGCTATTTCGACAGCCACAAAAGCTACTGGAAGAGCCTTCCGTCTCCTCGAATCTCCAATACTCAGCTAGCAAGATCCAAGATGTTGTTCAAACAATTAAACAATCTTGCTGAGACTACATTGAAGAATCTAGAGGCGTCCTTCGAGTCTGGAAAAGTATCCATCACTCTGAAGATCACTCAGGAGTTACTCGTGATATCGGAGGGCTTGCACGACCCTAGTCGCTATCAGATAGCTGCCTATCACTATTTATCCTTGATCCACGTGGCCATGGGAAGACACGATCGGGCAGTATGTAGCGTATCGCGTTTGATACGCTTGTCGAAGAGTACCGGGGACGTGGTTCAGATCTGTCGGTCATTGGTGACCTTGGGAAAAGTGCATCTCAGCTTTGGACACCTCGACGCAGCGGCCAAGGCATGGGAGTACTTGTCCAAGCACTTGAACAAACCGATTCCCGTGGCTTGGATCAAACACGAGATTGGCAGATGCTACTTGGAGACTGGAAAATATGAAAAAGCAATGGAAATGGGTTTCAGGTGCGTGGAAGCGGCAACAAAGGCCCATTCCAAGAAGTGGATGCTTAATGGAAGGCTGTTGCTAGGTACGCATTTGTGGAATTCATTTTTTCTCTGAAACTCATTATATTTGCAATTTGATTTGGATCAATCTTATGACGCGTGATATCGCAACTGTCATAGAAGAATATTAAAATCGCAAGTGTCGTAGAAATTTAATAAGATGGAAGAATAAATCGTCGGCAATCCGATGATCTGCGATTGTCTCGGTCTACTATATATTGTCTATTGTGCTACAATTTGTCTGTCCGGTGGTTTAGAACCTATTTAGCGCATCAGACCTCTGGTAGAACTGGCTATAGTCGGACACCGAAATCAATTTCCACGCGAGTACGATTTACACCCGAGAGCACGGAATGTCGATAGGGATAACGGTTGCGAAGGTAGTCCGGGTTGTTGGTCTGTGGGAACGCTGATACCGCTCGTTCCACTCGAATTACAATTAGTATCGCAATTTGACCACAGCGATAAGGAAAAGAGGCGGACGTACTACGTTTTCGAAGGAGACAAAATCACAACGTTTGCTTTAATCGTAAATAACGCGTTGTTAACTAAGACGATTATCCGTAATTTTTACACATCCACTGCATAAACAGAATCTTTTTCCTCGTTTCTCCGATTTTTTCGTTCTTCCTCTCCGTAACCATTTTGAAATACTTTACGCGAGCGCGTGATCTTTGTTCGCGTTGCGATCTCAAGCACTCGTTGCCAGTTTGAAGATTCTTTTGATCGTACGCTGCAGATCATTGGCATCTTTCAACGCAACGCTCCGATTTATTCTTCTTTGATTTCTTTTTCAAGGTCAAAGCCTGGCGAAGCTAGGCAGATTCGTGGAATCGCTGGAGGAGCTACAGATAGCGGCGAAGATCACCGAGGAAGAGGGTGATACCCCGATGCTGTCCTACATCCGCGATCTTATCGACCAAGTGGCGCACGCCCTCCGCAAGATCCCGTTCGAGAACAGCCACTGGGAGGTCGTCGAGTCGGTCATCTCTCACGGCCAAAAAGCCGAGCAAGATCTGAGTCTGTTTGTCAGCCGCAAGGGAACGGTGACAACTACGGTATTCTCGCAGAGGAAAGCGATTATCGAGCGAAGAGACGATTCCGGCAACGAGAACACGTCGGTTGACGAAGACGAGGAGATAACGACGCGGTCGAACAAGACAGCGAATTTAGCCCGCACTTACCGCGAATGTACCGCTCGATCGGATCTTGAAAAGGAACAGTACGTTTCTCAAGGTGGTGCCACGTTCAGAGTAGATATCGAGAGGAAGAAAGTTTCTCCTTCGTCTTCTAGCTCTTCCTTAACCTCTCTTATATCCAGCATCGATGCGCGAGAAGAAGAAAGTAGAAACGTCGAAGATAATTTGGAGAAGATAGCGGATAGAGGAGGAGACAAGGTACAGGAGGAGGAAGATACGCCGAAGCGTGAAAATAATAGCACAGTATCCGGAAGAAGCGTGAACACGATGGCTACGTACGTCATAGAGGAGGAAGGATCCGTGTTGGAGAATGTAAAACAGGCGTCCGGTAACGAGGAAGAGGATAGCGAGAAAGCGACGGACAGAGGATCCTGCAAGTTGGTCGGGTACGAGGATAAGATCGGGGAACAGAGAGAGGATATGCTAAATGCTCTCCGCGTGATCGAAGAACTGGGAAAGAAGGACGAAGTGGAATTGTTGGAGATGCTCAGGGACATGCTGCTGTCGACCGACGAGAAAGGTCGACCAGACGATTTAGGGAATTCGGGGGATGGTTTCCGGACGTCGAGATCCGGCGCGGATAGGCAGAACGAGGTCGTGGCAGGTCGTTCGATCCGGACGACCTCTTTGCCGTCGAGCCCTCGCAAGTGTCACGCCGATGGCGATTTTCGTGACTGTGCAATGCCTTTGGAATTTAATTAATGTTAATCTTTTCATAACTCGTTCGCATGATCGTGTATCTTTTGGCAAACGTAGAATATTTACTAGTGATGTATCATTTTGTTCTTTTTCTCTGTGGAAAAAGCGAAGGACGGTAATCTTGGAAAACATGTGGCAGGCTTTTCGAGAGCAGAGATCAAAGGAACGTTAACCGAAAGGAAAATTATACGAGGAATCGATGGTAAAATTCCTGCTTCCACGGAAGGGAGCGGAAAGTCGGTTTAACCTTTCACACGCCATTTCATATTCGTCGAAATAAAAATTCGGTAATAACATTGCGCGAGCAACAAGGGGAAATCCTCGGATTCCCTTTGAAGTATTCGTAGGATCAAGAGATTAAGAACCTCGGCGTAAGCCTGATCAAATGTGGGATACAGCTCGGCTAGAGCTCGTTAGCGTAATGAAAAAACCTTCACCGATGAAAATCCTTGTCACCTGCTACGCTTAATTTACTCAACGACTCTATTCGTTTAAAAGAGCGTTGCACCAGCTGCGCAGCTCTCCTTTTTACGAGCGTGTTTCAGCCAATCGAAACCACTCGAGCTTCGGCCGTGAATTATCGACCAATTCACTAACCGAGACTCTCTCGAACCAGAGATTAAAGGCTCTCCATTTTAATGACACGTACAATCAAGGAACGAGCCATTATTCCTTCACATGTTCTTCACTTGCACCTCGATCAGCCTAATTAGCTCGTTATCCATGCGAATTTAATTCCAGGACCCATCTTTGTTGTATCATGAACGATCGAGAGTGCTGGTAAATTAAACGGGAATCGATCGAACGATTCGGCGTTGTTTTCGCCGAACGTGAAAGCTGTGCGGAACGTTCGATTCGCCGGACTACGAAATAATGAAAACGCTGACAGTGCCTTTTTTCCTTGGCGCATCACGATTCTTCGAACACATCTGTGGAAATTCGTTCTTTGACCGTTGGCAATGCCAGTGAATATTCAGTCGGCCGTTCATAATCTTTGGTTGTATGGCTATGCAGTATTTTCCGATGAAAAGGGTGGAAAAAGAATTGGCAGGAAGAAACCGGAGGATATTTCGACCTGGTGCGCTTGTTTTTCTGCCTTCGAGAATTCTTCGTGACGTATCCTTACATGGAGTCCTTACACCATTGGTCATTTCACGGTAAATCGATCACCTTTGCAGCTCGATGATGAAATATTTACGTATAACGCAATGCACGTGAAATTAAAGATGATGGCGTTAAGTTATCACTTTGCTGATTCGATTTGACGTCGAGACTGTGTCAAAGTTTTTATATTATTTAGAGAAATATCAGATTAAATTGGCAACAAAGTTTCTATCCAATATTCGAACTTTCTGCCAAACTAGGTAGACCAGGAATGTCGCTTTTCGGAAACTGGTCTGAAAATTCCCAAAGCGCGGAGAGGGCGTTGAGAAGTGTCAATGCCCAGGTGGAACGTGCGTGTGTAGGCACAGGGGAGGCTCTCGTCGAGTAAGAAAGAAGGCAAGGGTGGGAACTGTGAGAACACGCCAGGGAGGAAGGTACTCTCAGTGCTACCTGTTGAGCTACCTATGTGTTCTCGGCAGGCCTCTTTTGTATGGTCATCAAAGCGCCTGGAATAGCTCTTCGTGCTCGTGTTTTTCAAGTCTCTGGCGGTGGAACGTGGCCGTGAGCAGAAGCAACCGGACCAACCACTTGAATCCTCGCTATTTCACGCCATCCCGCTGGCGTACATGCTCTTGGAACGTTTGTTGCCTCTCTTAAGGGATCGTTGCTTTTGTCACGAATACTTTAAAGCGTAGTCCACTGTCTGGACCAGAGATAATCTTTGTCCCTGTAGAGTGTTCCGCGTAATGTACACGTAGTTTAGTGTAAAGTGTACGCTACGTAATATAGCGCGAAGGAAAGTGTAGATCGCAAAGTTCAGTGTGTAGAATATGATAGTCATTTATTAGAGCGTCAGTTATTTCTCTGAACCAATTGGGACCGAGGTGGTTCGGAAAATTCGATAATGAAACATGCGTGTACTTGCCTTTTTAAATTAACGTTAAAATTGCTTAACGGATACCAGAGTATCAGTTAATTCATTTTTAATGGATATTTTTTTTCGATTAAAATAATCGTTACTTTCGTTCAAATTTCTATACGCGTTTGTCAAATCAGACCATCGCGCTCCACCGCTACGGAATCGTGGAATTTCAGGATGAATCGATAACGCGACCGTGACGTTTCTTTTCTAAACTAAGCAATTTGCTGAAGAAGATGCTCGAAACGAAACTCCGACTTGCCTTCGTGACCGTGCCTCGAGATTCCTCTATCAAGGTTTCTGGTCCGCGGTTTCCTGAAAAGTTACCGTTATTTTAAGCAAAAATATTCCCAAGTTTCCAGGAATTTCCAACATGGAGGAAACGCTCCGTCGGGAATCCACGAAACTTCCGACCTCCTGCGTTAACAATCGGAACACAACCACTGTTAACTTCTAAATTACTGCCGGATTACCATTTTATCTTTATCACGATGAAATTCATATCTTTCGGTGTCGTATGTCTCGGAGAAAAGAATCTGTTAATTTCTTCTCCATAAAGAAAACTCTTCGCAAAATCATCTAAATTCTAATTCTCTCGAATCCTATTATTATCTTCCATCTTGTATAATCCAGTTCCAGCAAATTAAAGAAGAATTTAAAGGAGAAGAGGAGATCGAGCGAGACAGAGTATTGCCGTGTAGAGAGGACGCGTTTCATCGAATTTTCGCACGATCTTGGAACTCTCGTCTGAAACGCGTCACACTGAAACTCGACGAACGATCCGTATGTTTTCGTGTACTTGAGCCGTGTCGTTAATAATTATTTTTACTCCGGGATCGGCTAAAAATTGATTTTCTCGCGGCACGTGTTAATTGAACGCGAAACGGGTCGTCTGACTCGAACAAGCGCTTATTAAAGCGCAATGGCTTAAAATTCACACCGTGTTACGTTTATTTTCTGTACGGTTGCTCGTGTGAAAACTCCAGTCTGCTCGTAATCCACCACTTTCTCGTCCGTGAAATTTTATCGCGATAGAGTTCCAATGAGACTTGATCCAACTGATAATTCAGTAGCTGGCTACCTCGATTTTATTCCTTTTGGAAAGACGTAAATTGTTAAAAGACCCAGACGAGAGTTAAGAAATCAATACTTAAAGACCGTCACAGGTGAAATTTCATCGCATGCAGATTTCAATCGTAATATAATCAAAATACACGACGCGCTAAATCCACGTTGTTCGCGAGAATTAGACCAGTCCATTTGCTCGGGGGACGAAACGTTTCTAATTTTGCGGTCGTATAATGTTGACTCGCGTATTTATTATGTTGGTCAACAGCGGTGCGCTTGGTTCCTTGCCGTGGAAGGAACGCAATTATAGCGACAGGGAAAAGGCTGTCGAGGATGGAATGCATTATTCATTTCATCGAGTGACCGTAGAATGGCTTAATCGAAGTTTTACTTAGAAAGAAGAAGAAAAAGGGGAGGATTTTTGTTCGTACGCAGTGGAGAGTAGAATCAACTTATTTTCAGTTTATTTCTAACCGTGCAAGTATTCTGGTAATCTCATCGGAGAGCTTTTTAGGCTTTTTTATACGACGGTGTGATTCAAAGTGATTTATTTGCATCGCAGTTGGAACGGTTAATAGCAGTTTCGTTTTACAAGAATAATCGTTCGTATAAAACCGGCAGCTTGGGACCAAACAATTTGCCACGGGAAATAAATTCTGCCTGGTTTGTTTCGGTGTGTCGGTGTAATCAATTTTGCATCGTTTGGATTCACTTTTACCTCTTCCTGGTTTACTTTGGAAAATAAATTAGCAACTTCTTTCTGTTGCTCTTCGTTGGAAAGCTTCGCGCTCTTCGGATTTCAACGTATAGAAAATATTAATGGAACGAGTTCGCGTTCGCGAGATAGTGAAATACTTAAGGTACGGCCAACGAATTTTAAACTCGAGGGCAAAGGTGGAGCAAAGACACCGTTTAATCGATTTCCTCTTTAACGCGCTGTTCGAAACGTTTTAACCATCTCATCGCGATAGCGGTGCAACAACGATCTTCGTAATCTCGTCGATCCCCGTGGAACGACTTTCAACAAATTCTTTAGCGACATAAGATTACCTCACAAATATTCGTTTTATGGCCATCAAGGGAAGCGACAGTCGTTAAAGTCTAACTATCAGAAACTTTTTGAAAAATTAATTGACAAGAATAGAGGTACGTTGAATAATTTTTCCGTTATACATGTACATGTACGTTAAAGTGTAATATAACACTGGAGATCGAAGTACCGAGCGTATTTCGAGAGTAATCGCGTGGAAATGATTCTGGAATTTATTCCCATACAATTGTCTTCGATACGACTCTCGTTTTACATTCGATTCGAAGGTCCGACAGTTATTTGCTGGGAAATTATAAGCTCGGTGCTTGTTTTCCCTCCTGTTCCTAGCACGTTCTACCTGGTAGCTATTTGTATTTTATCCGACTTAAACTTCGAGTACGACTCTGCGACGATACGCGATCGATTTGTCTAACGCATGCACCAGATGTTCGCCTCCTGCAGTTTTACATTTTCCTATTCGTCCGCCCGTCCAGGATAACGTTACGAAAAATCGATAAGCGAGCTTTGCAGTCGAGATGCAGATACTCGTGCCAACGGCGAAGAAGAAGCCGTAGTCACGATCTGCACGAAGCGACGTGCATCCTGACAAACGTCGATATATCGGTAAGAAAGACGAATTTTTTAACAAGCATCGATAAAGTTAAGATAATAACTTGAATTTTCCTACATCAAGTTGATCCTTTTGAAAACATTGAAACTACGATATCTGGTTAGAATTCTTTCAATTACCGTGTCGGATCATACTTTGACCGATATTTACATCTACTCCCTAGTTTTCCCTCTTATCGTATTCTTATTTCTAATATAAAATTAACGTGAATATAGTTAATAGCAATGGCTCATAATTTATTATTCTAATCCGATATATCCTATTTTTTATTTTTTAAATCGCTCGATCGTAGCGTACATTTTTACTGCGACGCAACAAAGAAATCCTCATTCGTTCCTCGTTGAAATTCTTGGTCCTTCGGGTTTACTTTCGATATCTGTTGTTCCGAAACTTTCTTTCGTTTTATAAGCAAATAACAGACGCGCAATATTTTTTCTTTTATGTTATTTTATCTAACTATGCACGATCCATTTCGTTGCAATAGAACAAAATATAAAACAAGAAATATTGCGCATCTATTATTTCCTTACGAAACGAAAGAAACTATCGGGACAATCCAACGCGTACATTGCTACAATCAGTTGATGTAGCGAAATTTGCCTGCGATTTATTCTGTCGCTATCAAACGTCTCTAGAAACCGGAAGTATTCGCAATTTCGTTTCCGCTCGCAATATTTCCGGGTCGTATCGCCACGCATCGTATTTCCGTCCTTCCCATATATTATAGCGTTGCGCGCGTCGTCCACGAGGATAAAGCGATTGGAAATCGATGAACGAAGCACGAATCTCGTCGAAGCTTTCGAAGGCACGATCTTCCATGGCATTGTAAAT
Organism: Bombus vosnesenskii; assembly: GCF_011952255.1. Taxonomy (NCBI): domain Eukaryota; kingdom Metazoa; phylum Arthropoda; class Insecta; order Hymenoptera; family Apidae; genus Bombus; species Bombus vosnesenskii. Next base: position 3,964,953 of record NW_022882944.1, on the reverse strand, counting down.
CAACGTGGCACGGCCGAAAGTGGCGGCTCGTTGCGATATGCAGCTCGGCCAATTTTTCCCCTCGAGCGCGCACCAACACGGCCAACAACCGCTATTTCGACAAGCAACGTTGGATACGTAACGGGCTTAGCCTGAATTTATAATTTCGTGCAGTCGACCCGCATTCGTTGCTCCCTGCGAGGTATTCGATTTAAAGAAACGAAGAAACAAAGAACGAGAGGATCGTGTCGAACATATAATATTTAAGTTTCATGAGACGAAAGCAAATTAGAAAAATACTTGTAAATAGATCGTGAATTTTGATGTATTTATAGGAAATATTTTGCAACAGATAGAAAACTATGTAAAATAGCCAATATATTGGGTTGGCAAATAAGTGATTGCGGATTTTGTCAATACCATTTAATGATAAAATCCGCAATCACTTAGGTTGCCAATGCAATGGTAGATACTCGTTACGATATTTAGTAATTTTCCATTTAGGTTGCATTTTTTCAATTACGTTCGTAAAGATATGAATTCGCATAAATATTCGTAGTTTACTTCTGGATAATGTTATTCGGATAATCGAGGGTCTACAGTTTCCCGACGAAACTCGTATTTCTATAGTCGAGAATAATCAATACCGTGATTATCTGGTCGGAAGTTATGCATTAAAATTAGATAGTACGCGTGAGGGGTCGATTGCGTGTGCGTGATTCTGTAGAGATGCTTGAAACGTAATTTCGTAATTAGCATAATTACTTTTTAGGAGTACGTTCTCTCCTGTTTTTTTATTTCTGTTTCTAACGAACGATTACAGGTGAAAGCTGAGAAAGCTGAGAAGCATATCGTACGTAGTTTCCTGGAGAGGATTCGTACCGAAAGCTGTTCGTCGCAAAATTACAGGAGCTCGGAGTTTTTGAAAATTTGATGACGCCACGGGAGCTCCGGAAGCCTGGCCGCGTAACGTAATTACGAAATTCGGGTCGAGCTTGAATATCGCTGAAATATTTATTACACGCTGTGATTCCGGTAATCAGATACTGAAAACTTGCTATAATTTAGCGCGCAAACTATTTCGTTCCTGAAGTTCCTCGACGAAATAACGAACGAATAATGCTTCCGCGAGAACGAAATTTTCCCTGATACGAAAAACCTGTCAAAAAATTTCTCACCTCTTTCCTTTCCTTTCCTTTCTTTTCTCTGTCGTTCGATAACTCTCGAAAGAATTGTTAATCGAAGGAGAGGAGTTTGTCGTAACGAGAAAAGCTCTAGTTTCTGGTTCGCTGGAAATAAAAATCATACGTTTTCAGTCATATTCGTACGACTGGCAGGAGATCCAGGCCACGTTCGTCCATTTTACTCCGCTACTTTCGAATAATCCGGAATCTTTTCCAGGTTTTACGAGACGATCAAGGAGATTTCCTTTGCGGCTCGGTATAGCAGCTTCGGGAATAGGAAACAATCGATGAAAATCCTTAGATATCGAGGAAACTCGATTCTGTCGACTGTTCCTTTAAAAAAATGAACCCGTTTGTAGACGATGTTTGAAGAAATCAGCTCGCAAATCCGATTGCCTTCGATGACGAGAAAAATAATCTTCAAGGCGATGGAAAATCGTAGAACCATTGCCGATGGATAATAATTTTAAATGAAATAACATTATGGTATATCGTAAAAATTATAATTTAACAGATTTGTCCAACTCGTAATCGTCATAAATCGACAACGTTTCATCTCCCCTAAACGACGTATCACTTTGCACGATTCAATCTATAAAATTGAAAGGATCGGAAGTAGGAGTTGTTCGTTTTGCCGAAAAGAAACGAAGCATGGTGTATACGCTTCGTTTCGTGGCATCTGTTCGAGTCCTTCGCGACGTCTTACCAGCGACGAGGATCTTCCACTTCGGTATCCACGTCTCCAGCACTCTCTGTCTTTGCATCGAGGTTATTCTCGGCACGACGTTGGCCTAGACATCCGAACAACCGTTCAAACCTTCCGCTTCACGGTTTTTCTCGCTCTACGTTTCTCTTTCCACGACAGAAAAAACATCTTGTTACGCTCCGTAGCTCGAGAGAAGCCACCTTCCAAGTAGAACAAGGAACACGCCTCCGCCCACTTCGTAGTTATTACTGTTCTCTTATTTACACAGTCGGCACACTGTCCTACGAGCTTCCCTTTCGTCGCGAGAATTGATAGCCAGAAAAACGACATCCAGACGTTCCGCCGTTCCGAATGTTTTACAGCGCTTCCGTTTTTTCACGCCATGAATAAGAGAAACGAGGGCAACAAGTTGGCGAAGAGAACTCCAAGCCTCTCAGGTTCTTTTCGAGGATTTAAGAAGCTAAGTTTTATTCGAGGAGAATACCGCTGGTGTAAAATGCTGCTTGTTTACATAGGTGAAAGTAAGAGGCAGAGAACAGCACGTCGGTTGTTCCATGTACACTAGATCGCGATTTTAAATTCGCCCGAGAAATATGTTTCCTCGTATTTTTCGTTTCTTGCGGATCACTTGCTGCAGCTATCGTTTTATAGCTGCAATATGTTGTCACGCATTCTTGCTCGAGAATTTCTGAATTGACTGCGCTCGATCTGGTAATGTCGTGGTAATGTCGGAAGACACTGCTAGAAGGAGGTCGAGTTAGGTTCGAGTTAGGATTTTACTCGTCCAGCCAAAATTAATTTTGTAGATTAAATTTCGATTACGATTCGACTGATCCACGTTGGATCAACTCTTGCGCTCGATCTATGTACACAAGGAATCTTTGAATTTCACAGAAGCTTGAAACGTTACAGAGAGTGAATGTTTAGGAAAATACAACCGTCGCGAAGAGTTAGTTTCGAAGCAACTTAATTCACGAAAGAAAGGGCATCCGAAAGAATACACAGAAACGTCTAGTGTACTTTAATTGTTATCGAGCAACGGGTACCTCGTAGCTGCAGGAACGTGCCGCTCTGCTATGAACCGATCTCGGACACGGGACAACCCGATAAGCATCGTTAACGTCGTTATTCGTAGTTGGCGGGCCTGGAACGGCTAATTAACTTTGCCGGACGGCGAGACTCGCTTTGTTCGTTGTTCGTAACACCGATGGCCCAACTTGAAAGACAGCTCCACCGTGTAAATTGCACTGCCAATTAATATGCCGAGCTGCACACACGAAGGTGGCTCGCTTTAAAACCGATATACTCGTCACGCCACCTCCGTTCAGGCTTCTACCCCTGCAGTTTCGTCTCACCTTCTATCGGCCATTGCTTTTTTACCTTTGTTTTTACCATAGAGATCGAGCAACTTTCGAGCACGTCGTTGAAAAAGTCACAGGTCAAAGCCGATAGAACACCGGTGGCTCGTTGACTTGCATCGCTGATAGTTCTCTCTATTCTCAGTGCTAATTACCCTTAGTTCTTGGCAGTGTAACAAATTTCTGTTGTGAACGACGTAAATCATACAAAAGCAAGATTTTTAAAGACAGAAAGATATCTCTGATACGTTACAAATTGTAAATTTGGAACTTTCCAATGAAGTTTCCTTCCTCATTTAGATAACTCAGTTTAGATAACTAAACACGAAGTCGTTGTTGCTCCTCGGCAAGTTGGAGCTTAAATACGGATTGATGTTTGTGATTGGTTTTTTGGTATGGAACGAGCGTTTAGGAGACGCGAATGAGGAAAATTCATGGAGCAGAGGGAAAACAGGACCGAGCGCCGATCGAACCGATTGCTCGAACGATGGATTGGACAGCACTTTTGATAGAATTCAAAACGTTCAATCGTCGATGGCATTCGTGGCCCGTTTGTTCGTTTCGTGCCTTTAGTCGACGCTCCATTGTTTTCGCAAATATTTATTTTCGCCACGTTTTCGTTGCTGCGATTTCGCCCGAACAATGCGCCACACTGTTTTATGTTCTGTGCGTCGAAACTATTAACGATACCTTGGGAATGCTTCGAGGGGAGAAGAGCAACGGACCTTTATTATTTTTCTCCCTTTTATTTCGGAGACTATACAGAGAGAAAAACTCGTCAAGTCTATTTTTGTTCACATGGTTTCTGATGTCGCAAAAGAACGATACTTTATCATTACGTTGTTGAAAATGAAAAATAATCTTTGGCGTGTCTTTCAACAATGTCGAAGCTCTTAAAAGTGTCTTTCAAATAGCAATTCTTTAAGTTAATTAATTAATTATTATTAATTTAAATTTTAACTAATTCTAACATTAGAAATACGTTATTCTATTATTTGCGGACGTCAAGCTGAGAATTACGCTAATGCAGTCTGGTCTGGACCATCCAAGATTCTCTTCGTAGCCTTTGGGTGATTTTGAACCAGACTAATAACTCGTCGTGGGACGCCTTGGGAAATTGCAAGGACATCGTAGCATGCGAGCAGCTTAGTTTTAATTAATCATAAAGTAGACATACGTACGTAGGCTGTAATCTACGATTTATAGTATCTTCGTAATTATGTAATCTTCGTAAGATTTCTATGTAACCGTCGTGTGAGAGATAGATGGTGCGTAATATATCTTTATTTTTAAATTTTGCGTTCAAGTATCAGTTTTAACTCTCTCAGCTTGGACAGTGAACGTGGGATGCGTGCATCTTAGTATTTAAGATAAATATACGCTAATAAATTATCAGCATCCGCCGTGCAATGAAATATCAAGGAACGTATGCGTTTTAGTTTTCATTCATTTTAAAATAAATTTATCTAGGCCAAGTGGATCGCGCGCGCTTTTTCTACGAAGATACGCCGTCTAAGAGCGAGAAGTTAAAAGCTTCTTTATCAAATCTTTTTAAATATTAAATTATCAAATAGGCCAGTTGAACGGTACAAAGACTGTCGGTAGAGCTGCGAGCTAATGTACTTCAGTTTAAGCAGGTTTTAGTGCCAAGATCTCGATTAAGTTAATTTTAAGTCTCGTTATAGGACGGCTGGAACGACGAGGCACGTATTCCTTCTTTTAGATCTTATTGTTAGTTTTACACCATAGTTCTAACGCTTCATTTTAAGTCTCGGTCTTAAGTTGTTTTGTTACTTTTAAGCTTTACTTTGAAGTCTTAGATTTAAATTGCGCCGTTAATTTTGAGCCGTATACGGCTATAGAAAGTTGCTGCGCGCGAGTCAATTGCTAATTTTTCGTAGCCGAGCTGTCGTTCGATAAACTTTCAGGAGAACGCATAATCTTAATAAATATGTGTGAGAGTTTTAGTTTTAAGCCTCAGTCTTAGCATATTGATGAAGATCGAGATTTTCATTGATCCTTAGCTCTTTTCGTCGATATTTAGCGTTTCGCCCTGGACGTGAGCAGTCTGTTTGGGTTATCGATGATTGAATATCGACAAGTCGATAATTCTACTTGATAATATAGTTTTTCTATACTTCTATTCTTCTATACTTGAGCTTCTTCTATACTTCTATACTTGAATTCTATACTTGATAATATATTGTAGTATCGTAACTACTATAATTAGTTTATTAATGATAAGTAGATCGAACAGGTGTTAATTGAACAGAAAATAATGTTCGTTAAACATGAACGAATCGCAGCAAACGTATAATAATTAACACAACTAAGTAATTAATCAACGACTCTCATCAACGTAATCCAACTCTTTGACATCTCAACTCGTACTGCTGTTAATTCGTTTGTTTAATTCGTTAATTCGCAACTCCTTTGTCTTAGCCTCGCCACGTACATGCTCAGCAACAGCTTGTTTATAATCCGCACAACACCCCCCAAGCTCCTCATTCATAATACTACAATAAAACTGATATTTGATTTGAGAATACAAAGAGGAAAATTGCGGTTGAAAAATTCGCGTTCTTATGTTTCAGATACATGAAATTGTGATTTTGTTTGAAACTAATTAAACCAATCATTTATTCTACATATTAACTTTGATTTTGATAATGTCTCCCGAAAATTTATTGATTATTGTAAAAGAATAAAAATATGTGCTTCGTCGCGATTATGGGATATCCTGTTCTATGTTCTACCTACAATTTCATACAGGATTTGAATTTTAATTCAAACCGATACTATAACGAATCGATAAGGTGGCAGGCGATAGGAGAATGGTATGGGGTGTCAGACGAGCCCCAAAACCTGGCACTCGAAAAAGCATTGAATGTCACGTCTACTCGTGTAGCTCGTTTGTAACAGAACACTGGTATTTGCAACGTCGATAATTGTTCGTGAAAATGACGACGAAATCTGATGGAAAAGCTACCGAAAGGTCGTCAGGAGGGCAGAACGAAGGGAAACGGGGTCGAAATGCGGTTCGCTTGGCCTGTAGAATCTCGTTCGCGGCGTTCTTTCCTGTGTTCGCCGCGGGCTATTCTCTTTGAGTTGCGGAGAAGGAAGCGGCGAGCTTTCAAAGCGATCCGCGAGAATAGACGGAGATCGTAGCAGCCGGAATTATAATAAATAAGTCCGTGAGGACGACCCTGGTCGTCTTTGGAAACGACTTCAGAAATACTCGTGTTCATCCACCTACCAAATGAATATTCCCATTTCGACGGTATTCCACCAGACGATTGTTCCGTTTCACGTTTACGATCTTCTTAGAATTGTGCATCGTGTAGCCACTAGACACGCTCGAGTCTCCGTTTCCTTTTTTCCCCGCTTGTCTTCTTCCGTACGTCGAGAATTTCATTTATGCAGCCCTCTCGCGATTATTTTCACGCTTGCAGACAGTTTCTCGAATATTTGCTCGCATGAAAAGTTAGTATTAATTGGGTTAAAGCAGATAGAATTTATTAGTATAGATAGCTGGAAATATAGACGAAGCGAGAAACGGTTCGTTCATTTATGGAAACAATTTTTCAATACAGAGAAGAAAATTTTTTCTTTTCTTTTCGAGAGAGACGAACGCTAATTTAATTCGCCGTGTTCTTCCCTTTTTCGTTTTTTTTTCTTTTTTTTAGACGAAGAAATTGATAAATGAATATGATAAAGCGGCGTTGACTAATTTGCCTTCTGACAGATTAATCGTGGAGATGTAACCGATATTTTGCATTTATTAATGCGATTAACTCTAAACAAATGAATTATAAGGTTTCGTCCGACGAGATCGTTGAATTTTATGTTGAAATTAAAGCGTTATTATTAGCGAGATCAGGAGTACGGAATAATTAACGCACACACAAGAGCCATTTTCAGAGGGATCGGTATTAATCGTCCGGACGAGTATTTCGCGTTAATATACCGAGGTCACGAGGTCTTTCGTGTCACGATGGAAAAAAGGGAGGTGAAAAAAGATAAAAAAAAAATGAACGAAGAGGAGATTTCGTTTGAGGACGATACGAAAAAAGGGAAGGAGATTATTTATTAAAGCGTGACCTCGGTTGGTCGGTTTGAGTCAGAGGATTTTTTTGGTGAGGAACCTTTTAATAAGCTGCAGCGTGTTATAGTTAACGATCGTGACACGGTCAACCAGAAGGAGATTGCATATAATGCAACAGCTTTCGCAAATATGATCATATTTGAAGAATTCAGAGGCGAAACGATACGAGTGGAAAAAGATCGGTAATTTGAAGAAACCGTGATTAAAATTGAACTTTAACGAGGCATTCAGATGTGCAGAAACGTAAAATAAAATGTTTAAAACGAAGCATTTTCTGCAATATTTAGTAAACGAAGCATAACTTCGTTTCTTCAACTGTGTTTATAAAAATATGAATTTGCATAAGCATTTACAGTCTACACGCTACTGTACGTATTCCTGGGATATCTTTAAATCACCGATAATCATTTCATCGACGCGATTTCACCGGCACCGAGTTCGTCGACAATGTTTTATCACCACCAATCGTTTCACCTACGCCGTCTTTTGCCGACGATCATTATACTTACCGTCATACGTTATCGTTGATTATGCATTGTGCACCTGTACCTATACATTCGTTTCCGCGCATAAAAAAATAAACAAGTATAATACAAGTATAGTAACTGTTGGTGAAAGACAATATCGCTGAAACGATGGATCGTCGATGGTTTAAAAATGTGCAACAAAATCCAAAAATAGACAAATGCAGGTCTTACGTATCGTTTGCCGTATTTATTTCGTCTATTGGCCTCTTCTCGATTCTGATCGTTCGACAATTTTTTGGTCGTTCATAAAGTTACGTTTAAATTCTTTACGCCGATTATTCGAATAGAAGTTACCACGAAAGGTTAAGGTAGAAAGAAGCTGGTTTACGTTTCGTCGAGCGATTATTAAAACACACCTACGCATTATCAAGGACACATTGTGGCGAGGGTTTACCTTCGTGGAAGCGTAATTAATGTCGTAATTAAATGAATACTTAAGAGGAATCCCGCCTCGAAATTTAAGCGAGGTCACGTCGACGAATGGCCGTAGTTTATCGGATGAAAAATTCACAGAGGAAAATCTATTTTACAGTTTTTATTGCGTATCGCCTGCACTTTACTGGCTTCGTTCTAGACGACTCGTACGTACATATGCGTATGGTATACACGGTGTACCTATTAGTCATAGACGCTACAGGGATTAACCGAGTGGTAATACAATTAACGCGACGTGCAATTAGGTAGATCCACGAGTTAAGCTGTAATTCAGTTAATGCAAGAATGGTGAATTATCGTGTAAACTAATTTACGACAGCAAACGTGCGAAATGGAAAACGCAGATGCATTGTGAACGCGGGAATATTGTGACAATGAAATTCATTTGGTTTATTCGCGTATAGATAAACTGCAAATATCGCTGGTCCAAGTAAATTGCGTAGTTTTACACGTAGAGAGACCAAAAGTTATCTTCAAGCTGGACGATACAGCTTTACATTTGCCGGATTAAACGAGGGTTAAAACCCGGACAATGTCTGGTGCTGGTGGAGAAAACTTTTTGTAATTTAGCGTTGCCGGAGCGGACGTTCGTACCAGTGGACTCGTTAACTTCCGCAATTAAGAAATATGTATGTCGCCCGAGCATTTGCGTTAAACAACCGGAACATTTACGCAAAGCGGAAATCTCGCGGGTGTCCGTAATTTTTCTCCGCTACTTTTCTCCACCTTTAACCTTTGCTCCTTTTCCTAAATACCTTAGAACCGAAATCCATCTCGAACAAGATTTCAATATTTCCAAGTTTCGATCGAAATCCTGGACAACCTAAATTGCACAACCTCGAAGCGCCCTTTTCCCGTGAATTTTCTCCATTTGTTCGCGAGTTTATCCATTCGCCAACGCGTTTACTGTTACTGTTCGAGTGGTGTTTAAAAGTGAAAGGGAGGAAGGCCGGAGATAAAAGTAGAAGGAAAACTTTGAATTCAATGGGAGAGAAATTTGACACGTTCGCGAACAAGAGAAGACGTTGTTATCTCGGAGCAACGAATTGCGCGCCAAGTATGACGCGTATTGCAGGCGAATCTATTTAACCGCCTCTGTTGCTCGTAACAGGGCGATGCCTGTTTAAAAAGCGAAACACGCCGCGAGTACTTCGAACGTAAAAACACGTTCCTCCGCATTGACGTAACGTTCAACCCCTTTATTCTCGTCGTGCTCCGTTTCGAAGCGAAATACGCCGCGTGAAAAACAGTTTACCCCCTTTTTTCTCTGTAACAACTATTATAGCAACGTTTGCGCGAATATTTCTAGCCATATCATCGACCATGATGAAATATTCTTCTCGTACGTCTTTGAGCTTGATTGGCTGGCTTGTTCAGCAACTTCGTGCTACCTTTTATGGTCGCTATATTTTGTCGTGTATTTCGTAGATTTTGAATTTATTTTCAGCCTTGTATACCCTTGCATAATTATATTTATAAAAACTGTATATACGTTCGTGGTTTTATAACGACGGAAGAAAAACGAAGCTGAAGCTTCGTAGCTTAGTAGTAGCTTGAAAGACCGTGACGATTCTGTCGCGGGATATTTAATTAATTTAGCCTTTTGTTCTTTTCTTAAGGGGACTACCTTGGCGACTTTGCGGCGCAAGTTGAAACGGGAGCAGATGCACACAACAAGTCCCTCGAGATGTCTGCAAAGCGGAATCGAGTATTCGGGAGAATGGTAGCATAGCGCGATGAGAGTAGGAGGACACGGAGAATTTCAAAGGGGAGGAAAATGTAGTAAAATAAACTAGCTGCAGGCGACACGGTTGAAATCGAACAGCGGACCCGCACGTAGGCTACGCGGAGTAGATTGAAAGGAATTTAATTCACGAGTCCGTCTCTTCGGTACGGTTTGATCCTCTCGCTCGCATCGATCCTCCCTTTTTCATTTCTCCACATTAAACTTTCAAAGGGTGATATTGATCGGGCCGCTTTCAGGGAGAATACCGTTTCGATAATAATAAGATCGCCGATGTTCGAATATCAAAAGGCTCGACGTTCTATGCGATCGCGTTTGACGTTGCATTAGTTGAGTTTCAATCGTGTCAATTTTGAAAGTCTTTCATTGTTCAATTTTAATTAACTCCGTGAAGCTTCGTTTATCCGTAGCGAAACTCAAACGTACGTAACAGCTTCCACTACAGTCTTAAAAACAACCAAGATTACACGTGAAAATCCATCGTGGCAATCTGAAATTCTAAAAGTCAAAACATCAAAATAGAAGCTCTGTGAAGTGTGCTTCAACTTTCTTTCAGTCGCTAGCTGTTCCCCCTGTCAACGATTTTTCCTTCCGTCGTAATCGTCCCGTTTTACCGTACGCGAGTTTAAAGATCCTTTGACGAGCAACTTTTCCAAACGTTTCAATTTGATAGGAACGGCATGAAGGCGTTTCATTTTCCAATACCAACACACACTGTGCGTGAGGTGGTTATAATGTGCACGATACGAGCGAACTGGCTGGTTGGCTTCTTTGAAACGAAGTCGAACGTGTACCGTGGTTCATTGAAAACAAGCTTCGCCTGGAAACTCGATAAGCAACTGTTCTTTTTTCCAACTGGTTCTGGCGAAAATCTCCTACCTAGTTCGTACGTCAACGATGTATCCATTGAAGGAGAACCGCAATGTTCGCTTGTATGGGAAAAATCTCGGGGACGTACTTCTTTTGTAGACTGACGTTTGATGGATGCTGTCGTTTGCTTTCCGTCAAATGCATCGCTTTTTAGCCAGACGAAAGGCAAGCGATTTTTAATTGATATCTGATTGTATAAAAAGGAGAGGAAGAAACGGTAATGATATTTTCATCGACAGGTTGACGCGCGTCGGAGGAAGATTAACGCGCGAACCGAAGTATACAATGCAAAAAATTCGATCGTATCTGGTGGAAGATACCAAAAAAACAATTGCAGTATTTCTAGCTGAATGGTCGTCGCTCTTTCTCGCGCTGGTTTTACACGTCCGATGTAAAACATTTATTTCCAGGTGAAAGAAACGATAGACGTCTCGGACGCTTTGAAAGCAAGAACGAAAATGCGAATCGTTCGTGTTTTCGTGAATTTTTTTCTCTGTGAATAAACTCTGCCTCGATCAGAATTCAACGCCAACAGTGAAAAACGACGGAATTTTGCAGTTTCTTAAAAAATATGGTTCGAATCAGACATACGGAATATGGCGCGCAAGATTTTAAATTCGAAAGTTTATAATTCAAATAACAAAATTCAAGAAATTCTATAGATTTGTGTTCGTGGAATGATAACTGCTGCACGAAAATATTCCAGTGACCCAATAATTTTTTCACCAATGAAACAAAGCGAAAAGACGCGAACACGTGTATATATCTTTTTGTGTAAACAAATGACCTCGTCGTTCGTTATGGCATTTACAACCGTTTTTGAGCGCGGTCTAAAATCTATTATTTTGGAAATACTATATGTTACAGGTTCGCGGGATCTGTCGATATGCAAATTACACTCGGGAATCGTGTGTTTTCCGTTAATTCATTCGTTGTAATTTATTCATCATTCGATTTATTTCTGTCTCTATTCATTTCTCTTGTTTTTCTTTCTGCCCGGATCACTCGTCTCTCCAAGTCCAATGTTTTTAACATGGTCTTTTCTACGAACTTTCTTTTTTACGAGAGAAACTATTTTATTCACTTGGCTATTTCAACACCGTGCGCGGACTTATTCACCGAAATGGAGGTTCGATCGATATAACGCGTCATCGAACAAATTCGTTTATTCCGGCGAACTTGCCTCTTCTCCAGTTTCATCATACAGGGTGTGGTATTTGCGTACCCAACAATAAACGAAACAGACATCGAGGAAAAACGTCACACCACGTTGTTTTTCTCAGATTTTACGCTCTGTCCCCGTTACGGTCGAAGATTACGCTATGATTCAACCGTAGCGTCCGCGTCGAGATATAAAATCTTCGAATCACCGTTTCGCAGAACCCATGAAAACTCACAGTGAAGCGAGTAGCACGTGATGCACGATACCGATGCATCTACCCTTGACCCAGCCACTGGCACGTAAATCGAGGATGAAGCAACTCGTACGGAAGACGCGCGGAGTTCAGTTCGAGAGGACGTTAATGTCACCGCGTAATTTTTATGAGCCTCTTTATGAACTGGAAAAATCAGCTGGAAAAGTCGATGTTTTTTTTTTATCCCGAATGCAACCAACGAATAAGATGACGGTCGAGAGCCTCTCCTTTCTCTCTCGTTTCTTCAGTCTTCTACACAAATTACGTAAATCTTGGAGAAACTGAAGATCCTTTTACGTAACACCCGATCATTAAGAACGAGTTTGTCTTTCCACGAAGAATCTTTCGATTCGTTGATTTGCAAACATTTTCTCTACGTAATATCGTTATACCATATTTTTCTTTTTAACCATCGTACTGCGATATCTCGATGTCGTCCTTGTTAAAATACAGTAGCATCCTCTTTTCACTTTGACATTGTTTTTATTCTCGACAGTTTGTTATTTATTTCTCTTTTTTTTATTAGAATTCTAGACGTTTAGGTATACGACTGCGTTGCATGTAACAATATAAATAACGAGAATGGACGATTTTCAGACCTTTTGCTGCGAGGATCCGACGTTTCTGCCATGAAGAAAACGCGATAACAACACGATAGTAAATGGGAGAAGTAATCGTGGGTGCTCAGGTGAAAAACGCATCGACCAATCTCAAAGTAATCGCGAGAGAAATTCCATCGGGTGATCGGTGACGATCTTTGCCAGAAGCTCTTGTTCAATCGTCCAACCGATCTACGACTGCGTCACGTTCGCAGTTTATTGGTTTTGAAAACAGCGAAACGAATCCTTCGTTTTGATGGAACTTGTCTTTTCTTTCCCTCTCCATCGTAATTACGATCGAACGAGAACCCAGCACGATCGACCTCATAATTCTTAAGAAATCTTCGATTCTCCCCACGAGATCTGTAACCGAAGCAGGAGGCACTGCGTTTGAACTTTCAAACTCTATTTCAGTGCAGCGAAGTGGAATGAAACGTTCTTCGACGAATTTTCACAGAATTATACTGCACATGAGAAATTACGTTTATGAGATGATAAATAAAGAATGGAAGAAAAGATACGAGCGACGATACTTAAAAACATAGGAGACAATCTCGTAGTCGTAACATTAGGCTAATTTATACGTACATTTCGCTATTTCTAAACGAAGACTCGTCGTTATTCGCGATTACTACGTTCTATGGATTTACTGGCAATTCGAGTACGAGTGTTTTTAGGTGGCAAAATTTTTACGCGTCGTAAAGGGATCGAAAGAGGTGGTGATCCAAGCGGACAAAGCCATAAAACGCCATATTTGTTCACCTGACATCGCAAACGTGAAAACGTCGCCTTTAAACAAGCCAGTTGGCGATCTTCTGTTTCCTTAGAATTACTTTCTTTAGAACTTTGCAGGCCATCGTATACTACGGTAACGAGACATCAAGAGTCGCGGTTTTTTATCAACTTTTATCATCCCTTCGTTAACTCCGAAGATAGCACGCTCTCCGCCATCGTACTCGATGGAACGAGTGGGATAAAAATAAGAAGCGAGAAAGAAAATAGAGAAACAGGAATAAAGTAAAAGGAAAGAGGATGGTGGTGTTATCGTTCGTTAGAAAAATGTTATTATCGCACGCAACACGGTGGTTCACGACACGGCGACAACCTACGACATAATAAGGTTCCGCGCGCTACCTGGAAATCGATTCCTCCCCCTTCACGGATGAACGCCTTTTTACACGGCCACGTTCTTTACATCGTTCGCTTTGTAAGTTACGCATCGGCTACAAAATATGCTAATTAAATACGGTTTTAATTAAATTATGATCGGCGTTCAACGACCAACGTATCGTTCGTCATCTGTAATTCGCGGAAATTTAATTAAACGTTTAACCATTCGCGAAGGCCGAGTTTTGCCCGACTTGTGCCCGGGTCACAGTTGCTTCCGTAGATATTTTACCAGCGTGCGTGTATTTCGCGGTTCCGACGAAGCTTCACAGCTTCTGCGCCATGTGCAGTTATTAAATTGACGCTTTTTGACGTTAGCCGAAGAAAGACGCCGTTAACGAGATTTAGGATTTGGATGGAGCAACGGAGACCAATCTCTGTTAATTTGTAGCAGCGACCAGCCTTTGCGACTGGAAAAGCGAAATATATCAAATCCTACACACTTTTAGTCGTACGTTGCAGTAACTTGAGAAATATCCGCCAAGAAGTTCATGATGCAACAAGCATGGTATCACTTTCTTCTATTCTTCTAGGTAGCTGTAAATTTCTCAACGATTCTGTAATAATATCTACGCAACAAAATTACCATCGTATCATAGTCGCAGATCTTAGAGAAAGCTTGACGTAGGAGCGTAAATTAGGTGGAAAGTCGTGAACTTTAAGCAGGGTTTAAGAAAGAAGGATGATGACAGGGACGAAAACGAAGACGAGAAATCCGTTTACACACTCACGATCTTAGAGGTTGTGTGTGTACTTGGAGGGTTACGCGAGCACGCGGCAAAGATCCTTGAAGCTAAAGAGACATCCAAGAACGAGAAACCGAAGATGTCTAGAAAGTCTCGAAGAAGTCTGAGCGGAGAAAGTTCGAGAAAACAACGGAAAAGCTGTCTCTTAAAAAGCATGCTCGTTAAGACGCTGTATCGGTAGCGTAAATACCACGAAGCAAGAAGATCGCGCGATTGGAATTTATTTGCAATTGTCATTGCGCAAGTGAAATATTTGTCGATCATGAAGTTCGTTAACTCAACTTCAGTACAGCTTAACAAAGTACGAAGAAATTAGAGTAATTGTGTTTTTTATTAGTGTCCGCTAATAAAACGTGACTTTCAAACCTAATTTTTCAGCTGATCGAACAATTCCAAATTTTACACGATCACCGTCGCAAAACATTTGACGAGTTTCCATCGATAATCTCCGTCGTTAACGAACGATGCCGACGCTTGAGCTTCGCCTCGATGTTTCGTCGACTGTTTTCTTCAAGTTTTTCTACGAATTTTCTCACTCGTTTCGATTCCACGTTACTCGAGTGTTCACGTTCCCTACGAAGATATTTCGCTGGCGAAACCCTGATCGCTTTCTTCAAAAGCCTCCCACCAGGTTTTGCTCTGCATTCTCTAATTGATCTTTCGCTTCTCTTTTCTTTTTTTTTCATTCGAATTCATTCCCAAAGCTGCTAGCTCTTCGAGAGCTTCTCCGTTCTTGAAACAGAGCTTTCAAACGTCGCTTTCGCTCGAGAATCGTTGCCAGCGCTTTAAACCACGCTCCAACTGCTTCTCTTAAATTTGATCGATTTCATCCTCCTTCGTATTATTCCATGAAAATTCGTTCCAACTTAGTTCCGTCGAAACTTTTACAACTGTAAGGTTTATGGACTGGTCGACTTCTTTAGAACGTTTAGCGTCTCTTTTATGGCTTTTCTTGGTAGCGTCGGATCTCCGTCAACTTTGACTCACAATAGAGAGATCCAAGGGTAGTTTCTTAGAATTTTTATTATCGCTTCTTGTATGGCCGCTTTTTTAGAAGAAGAATGAGATCTCGGCAGCGGCCTTGCCTTCTCCACGAAAATGAAAGCCGAAAATTGTGAAAAGTTCGCGATAAAAGGGTGGACGTTGCGAGATCAAAAGACGCGTTCCCACAAGTCCAGTCTCGGAGCTCTTCGTTAAAGAAGAAAGGCTAAAGTGAATCGTCAGGAACGAGGATCGTGAAAAGTATCGAATTTTGTTAATTAAAACGTTCCGCCTCCGTTCATCACGAGGTTTATTTCATTTAGTTTTTCCTTCTTCCATCGATAATTCGATTTATAATTTCTCGATTCCGCTGCGATTCATCGATCTTCCTCATCCACGCGACTACTGCGTATCTATCTTCGATTAATAATTCCTTCTGCAAAGTTCAAAGGCGCGATCGAACGCCATCCATCAACTTGAATTCACTTTCAACTTCTCCATCCCGTCGTCTCTAACTCCGTTTAGCCGACTCTAAATCCTGTCCCATCTTCGTAACCGTACTCGATCGCCAAAGCCGCAAATAATCGGTCAAATCTACTTTGCCTACAATAAATTCCAACCGAAGGATCCATGCGAAAACTGGCAGTTTCGAACTTGTCGATGCTCCGTTAAAATATATTGCTTGCCTTTCCCATTCTTTTTTCGCTGAAACGCTATAAATGCAGCGTGGGTAACCCGCAGCACGCAAGAAGTTATATAATAGAAATTCATCGACTCTTCCTATTGCGTGCGGTGACGTTTTATTCAAATATCTGAAATTTCATTCGAATAAATACCGTTCTGTTCTATATTAATATCGTCATTCTAACTTTCCACGCATAAGGTTTTTCCGCTTTTTCGCAACTCAGTTTATACCGGTGCATCGACGCAACGATTTTCTAACTGTGATTTACGAAAACTTGTTGTACGCGTAAATGGAAGTATATCGATAGCTTCCTGGTAATCGTAGAATCGATATGAAACCTTGTTACTATGTTTATCTATATTAAATTTCACATCTGTTCGAATATTCCTTCGAACGGCCAAAATTCTTCCTATGGCACGACGAGAAAATAAAGTAGAATTCGATGCATTTTTCTTTCAGTACGATTTGTCGTTGAACGCACGGGTTCGTTGGCAGGTGAATTTCTCGCGAAACGCACACCTGCGCACTGCGTATGTACCTGCATCTGTGTGTACAGACTCGGTCAGGTGAGTATTGATCGTGGCGGATGTGCAGGGACGAGCAGGCAAGAACGGACGAATATAAGCGGGCCGGCAATGCCCGGGCGGAAGAGAAGCGAGCAGGAAAAAGGAGCGTGATTCGCTGGTCGCTGGGTTCACGAACGGAAATCCAGGCCACTCGGCCTCTTCGAGTGTCATGTCGGAGCAACAGGCGCGCCGATCCTCCTTCGGATCGGTTCTCTTCTCGTCGTATTCTTTTTCACCGATACCTCGTCCTTTTTCTTGTTTTCGGCTGGAAAAAACGGCGGGCAAAACGCCTTTTTTTCCAGCCGAGTAAAATTTCAAGTTTGTAACTATGGCACTACGCTATGCAAAGTAGTTAGCTGTTTGAACGAAGAGAAGGAAAGTTCCGTTTTGCAAAAGTATTTTGTATCTACGAGATACAAAAGTTCGTTCTATTCAATGATCTAAGAAAACACGAAAGAAATGGCTATAATAAATTGCCGAGTTTGGTACACTTACTTCGCGTCTTAAGTGAGACGAGAAAGGAAAGGATCGGGGGAAATCACGCGAAACAAAAGGCAGGATAAACAGGAAGTGAGTGATCAGGAGGGTCCAACGCGTTTCTTAGATACGTAGGAAGCTGTTGGTCTTGGTGAAACGTCTTACTCGATTGTTATGAGAACCGTAGGGGCGACTGAACAGTTGTAACTCACGTGGAAAACACGGAAGATGGATGCTAGAACCTTGGAAGAAGGGATTTTCGGATCCAAGATGGAAGGTGATAGAAAGTTACGCCATAAAGGGCCACAGAATTGTTCCGTGGAAAAAGGAACTCGCAAAAGGATCGTTTCGTTCTAGAAATCACTCGTCTATGAGGAATTCCATGACGAGTCGAACGTTCCTGAATGATTTATTTCGGTAAAGAGCTACGAGAGATTTAACCGCAATTTCGAAACTGGTCGCAGCTGACCCTGGGCAAGTTAAGGTATCGATTTCGAAGTTACGTAGTCGGGAGACACTGAATAAAAGGATCAAGGTTGTGCTACTAATGCGTCGTAACGACGTTTCGGGTCAGCAACGCTGCTAAGTATAGTCGCGATCACCGAGCACGCGATAATCTTTCTTCTCTTTATTTCATTCTTTTTCTGGCTTTTGTAATCGCTCGTCGGTTCCTAACTCTTCCTACTTTTTACACGATTTTACATGCCGATTTATCTCAGGGTTTTGAAACTAAAATTATTATTATTATAAGAGGATGATGATTATCGTTTCGAAGAAGCAATGGGCTCGCCTTGCAACGAGGAAACATTTCGATCCAGGTACAGCAACATTTTACCTTCTGTAACAAACCACCACCTGGTGTCTCGCAGATGTGGTCGTAGCAGAAACGTGGAATTTTCGAAGAATTTTCTACCAAGATCATAGCATCATTAGTAAGCGATCAAGCGTTAAACAGACTGTATCGGTTGTCCTCAACTGTTGCACCGGATCAAGGCAGTCGTAAATTGCAGCAACAGGCGATCAAGCTATTTGTCCGACCCAGACCATACAATACTACTTGGAGCATTTTATTTCTCATTCGTGCAACTCCCTATCGTTGGTCATACCGTTTCTCTCCTAGTGCATGATATATATCGTTATTATCGTTTAGTTTACGGTACATATAACAGAAGATACATAACTTATGATAATATGATAAAATGAAGAATAGAAGGTCTTTTGGGTATATGCTCGCTACATCGATCAATCCAACAGCACGAGCTTCGAACCGTTTCGAACTGGCTTTCGCTCGATCCAGTCATTCTAAAAACACATTCAAATACGTGTATCCAGCTGAACGTTCGTCCTTACTCTCAAACGCTTGGTCCTTCCGCGTGTTCCTAACTCTCGGAGCTCAGTCACAAACTACACCTTACTTCGACCGCTACTCAAACTCCACATGTCCTACTTCTACCCCAACGTACCATCGATATTTCCTCTTTGGAACACCAAAACTCCATGCTCGTCGAAACTAAATCCTCCATTCGTGGAGGCAAATGCAGTCATCAGCCCTCTGAACGTGACACGGTAATGCAACCACGCGGGGCCATTTCTTGCTTCCGCGGTCCGCTAGGCTTTCAGAGTGAAATTGACCGCGGAGAATTTCGACGACGGGCGAAGCTCGTTCCCGCGAGAAACGTATTCGCAATCTCCTTCTCCTTCGAGTATTTTCGCCACAGTATACGAGAACGTTACTACACTTTACGAACTCGTGGACATACGTTCGATGTGTTAAAGCTCAAGCACGGAACACAGTTACGTAGCTCGGTTTCTCGAGGCTCGTGCGCGTCCTTGACACGTGTCACTCACTCGTATCGCGTTTTCGCATTCCGCAGACCTGCGCGACCCTCTTGAATTAAACATGCGGAATCGCAGCTAAAGACTGTGCGGACGGTCGGGCGCAACTGTGAAATTAAATCGCTGCTGCGTGGCTGACGATCCGCTAATTGCTTCGTTAGAAGACGAATTTTTACGACTGGAGAAAAACATTGATAAAATGAAGTTCCCTGTTCGCAAGAAAAATTCGGCTCTACTAGAGAATTTTAAACGTTTTTTTGAGCTGCAATTGGCGAGTTCTGATTTTGATTTGATTCTCGCCCGTATTGTCACGTGGTTTGAAAGTTACACAGAAAATAGATACTTAGTTTCAGAATTTTAGTTTTATCGTTGAACGATATAAAAATTGAAACGACTTAAAATCAATCGCCTGAAGCGTTTTCTGCTGTGTGTTTCGGTTGCAAGCCGCGTCCACGATGAATTACATTCTGACACCACGGGATTTAAGCATTACAACTTCTTCGGGGTTCAAACTTAATCGAGGGTGTCTTACTGTTAGTGCGTCGCCTGAACAAGATAGCTGGGACGTTTAGATTCTGATACGTCGAGATGTAATTCCACGTGGACGTGACTTACATTCGAAAATCGCAGGTATTTAGTAGTAGCGTCAGGAAAGATGGTACATCGCGATAGAAAATAGAACGAAATTAAAATTTCACCATCGTTCGAAAAGCGACGAACTATACTTTGTCGAAAATATAGCGTCGTTTATAGTTTGCTCGTATCGATTATGAATTTCTTGCCTAATTTTCAAACGAGAGCTCAAAATAGCGCACGAGTGATATTTCTAAATGAACTGGCACAGAGATTCTCGTTCACCATCCCCTAACTGGCATTCTCCACCGATTACTCGACAAATCATCCGCGAAGAAGTATGTACAAAGACCATAGTTGCATAATTCAGTTGGCGGTAGATCGGAATTGGCCGTGTTTCACGAGAGTATGCGAGCTTCGTTTAACGGTGTCATTTAGCGTTAAATTATTCACGAACGGCTGCCATGGCTCGGCAAAGAAATCTGCTACCCTGGCAACTTAAAATTGCCGGGTGAAGGCGATTCCGCTAGAAAATTGTTTGTCGATACGACCATCGAACACCTGCTATCGTGCGAAACAACGTTCTCCTCCTACGCTGCAAGTTATTTCCATTTCCGGGGTAGAAGGATTTCTACTATAAAATTGCGTTTATACTTGTCACATCACGTTGAAACATTCACGGCCGGTGAGTTTTCGTTCCTAAATTAAAAAACTACAAGTTTCTGCAATTTAGACGAGGACAAGAATTTCAAGTTTGCTTTCGAATACTTAATGGTCACTTAACTTTATTTATAGGACAATGATTTAATTTATTAAAATGGCCCTCCGGTTAATCAGCCGTGTCAACCAATGGTCGAATCAGATTTATTTGAAACGAATATTTCTAATTCTCGCTGACACATTGAACAGCTTGAACGCTTGGAAATATTAATACACACGGTGGAGTTTCGAGGAACTTGGGTGAAAAGTTTAATCGAATTTTAAAGTGGCTGCTGAATCCAGAAGTTGTTGCAGTTCTGCGCAAAATGCTAACTCTTGCGCAACGTATCTTTACATGCAGCATTATCACGAGCGATCCTGTTTCACTGTTTAATAGATTACGCTCCTTGCTCCGTTTGTCTGACCGTTCATTGGTTTAATCCACTTACGATTTCTCTGTCTTCCAGTAATATCGCGTACTTTCTACGATGGAAAATACCCGTATCCTCGATACGAAAGGACGAGAGAATTGGATTGGACTGGTGCTGCGAGGTGTCTTGTGTTTCACGACCTATGCTTATAGTTATTCTTAGAACCGTTTGCTTGCTTAGTTTTATTTCTTCGTAAATAGATTCCTCTTCTTTCGTTGTAATTTCTACTAATATTCCTTTCCTTATTGCTACATCCTCAACCGCAAGATATTGATTTCTTTTATTAATATTTAAAAAGCATCGTCGACGAAGAAGCTTCGTTAAGAATCTACCATCTTATCGAGCGAAATCCATAAGAATTGCATTGGTCCGTTGATTATGTTTCACGCCAGTCTTGAGCTACGTGTCTTCTTGTTTCTTCGAGCGAATCTCCGCTGGACGTTTGCCTACTGGCAACCAAAACGGTGCTGATTCCTTCCGTTTCAAGGAATCCTTTTCCGCTAGAACGAGCGGACCAGAGAACGCCGGAAATAGAGGCGAGGAACAAAAGCGATTCTCGCGATCCTGTGGTTGTTCGTGGTCGCGGAACACTTCGTTAAGGATTGGCACTTCTCTTCGATCGTCTTTTTCTTTTTCTTCCTCCCTCAAAAGCTGTTTACTCCTTGAATTTACCTTTCGACTTTAGAAAATACAGAAACTACAGAAGGAGAATCGGAATCCGGGTTTCTATCTCATCTAAGAAATTGTACTCTGTTAAATTAGAACTTTTAAGTTGGAACAAGCAAATTTCCATTATTGTCCAATTCTTTTCAGACGAAACTTGGAAAAAGCAAACTCACTGGAATCGTTCGGTTCCAAATTATCACACGTACAAGAATAAACCACGTAAAAGCGTTTAAAGCCAGAAATAATTAAAGGAAAAATTCTTAATCTTTTCCTATCGAATCTTCCTTCGATTACTCTCGAGTATTCCGTCTATTCTCAAAATATTTCGTCCGAACAAAACCATTAAATTGGCCGGTGAGCCTCCTAAATTCTGCAAACAGAACTTCCAGATCACTCAGCGAGCCTGTTCTTCGAATACAATCTTCGACTTTCGGCAAAGTAGTTAAAGAATCGTTTCTGCCTCGGTGTTCGGATCATTTGTATCCTCCGTTTGCTTCATCAGCGATTCCAGCAACTTTTAGGGATCGCGTTAACGACATCGTTGGTAGTCTAGCCTGTTCCACAGCCCTTCCACCAGACTATTGGCTTCTAACGAACGATTCGGCAGCACAGTTCGGTTCTCCATTGGTCCACTTAATCGATCCTTATCGTACTCGGTGGTCTTTCTTCTTAAGTCCATTATTCTACTTCTAATGCTCGCTACTTCTTGGCGAATTTCTCCGATGAAACAACCAATGGCAATCGTGTGTTCAACTTTAGCAAATTATTGGCCAGAGTGGTCGCTGCCTGATAAGCGAGAAGAGAATTTTTCCTGTCTTTACGCCAACTCGAAATCTTCTTTCCTTTTCACGTATCGTCAATCCGATCTATTTCGCCACTCTTCTGTTATCAGAAGAGTCGCTGCATTAATCCGAGGGACGTGGCGAGCTTTCCAACGAGCAGCAATTTCAAAATCCCCACGCAAAAGTTAGCAGAATTCTGAAGAAAAAGTTGGTGGCTCGTGATCTTGCTCCTACCATAGTTAGACAATATGGCAGCGTGCAGATGCGAAGACGTTACAGAGCCGACTGTTCCTTGCTTCGTCCCATGCAGTCGGCGAGCTCGCGTCTACTTTCTTACCGTACATCGTCGATGTACCGAGACTTCGTTGGCTTCACGTCGAAACCGGAGGACCGACCGCGCGAAGATCATCTTTTGTTCGAGAAGAAAGCTTTCAAGAGGAGGAGGAAATCTGGAAACGAAATCCACCGGAGAAACTGTCAAACGAGTAACCGAATACCATCGCGTCTTTCAACGTCCGCTTGCGTGATTTTCAGTTGCATTTTTCCTTTCCAACTTCCTCCTCCGGGCTTTGATTATTTTTTCTATCCCATTTCATAGATTTTGAATCGTTTCGACTCGTCTTTGTTACGCTATAACGACAGGCGAGTGATAAATTAATATAAGAACAAGCTTGTTACAATATATCGATTATTCGCTATTTCGAGGCTACAAAACAACCTGTTCCCTAACTTTTTGCCATTCCTTTTCATAGTTGGTTAAACTTTCCTATTTTTTTTTCTCTCTTTTACACGAACTAGCACGAAGCTTTAATCGTTCAGTCGGTTACGCGAAATAGATGGGATAGTTTGGAATCTTTCGCATAGCTGACGATCGATGAAAAGCAGGAATGAAATTTTTGAAACTCGAGGAACCGAGTCTGCATCGAACCGATGACGACAATGGATGAATATTTGTTCTTGATATTTATTTTTCATACAGCAATTCGCGAACCTCGTACGTATGCCTTTTTTCACTGTATTCCCTTTTAAACGTAGAAATTACTTTTCCGCTGTAACAAAGGTTCTACGTTCTGCATCTTCGAAAATTGGAAAACGAAATGGAAATAATAACGATACACGGTTGATGGAATTTCTGGTTTCCATTTCCGGTTCTCTGCAGTTTTGATTAAAATTTTCAACACGATCCATTTCACAAACTCGAAAGTACAAGTTTGCAAATAGAAACGCTGATGATGGATACGTGGTAGATGGTGAATTAGTCGGTTTCGAATGTTCGATGTAACGTTGTCATTCGAGGCGATGTTATGTTGTTTTATGAAGACACTGGTGCCGCGTGGAGCGAGGAGAGCGAGGGGGAAATGATTTATCGTCCAGATACCGTAACGCGAACAGCACGATAACGTCTGTGTAACAGGCTGTTCGACGTGACGTTGATACTAACAGTTTATAATTCGATCATCGAGACCATTGCAAACTGGTTCACGCGTTTCTACGTTAATTTCATGTACGGATTATGCACCTGATTTTACTACAATTTTCTTTTCTGATTATAAATTCTGAGCACAAACACACACATAACGATTATTCCAGAGTTCCCAAAAAAATAGTCACACTAGATTTTTTCATCTTTTCTCGATTAACACGTACGAAATTTAAACGTGTTGGTTTGTTTAATAAACAGACGAGTGCTAAAATTGTAACAGTCGATTATATTAAAATCACTTTAAGTACAAGTATAGTGATAGTATATATCGCTCGCTCAATGCTACTATTCAACTCTCTATATTGAGATATGTATAATTTTGTGTGCTAGACTAGATTGGTCGCGTAGTAGTGACACACGTATGTGAATATGAGTGTGTGGAAGTATTTGTGTGCGCGGTGTCTCGAAAAACAGGCAAAGAGAGTGCTGTGACGCGTGCAAATGTAAGATCCTGGAAATCGTTTATTAAATAAATCTAAAACTAATTTAATATGAATTCTGAGTGTAACCTTAGTGTTCCTTTATTTTTATTTCGGCAGTTAAGATCCACAATTCTCAACACTCTAATTCTTCAACTATTCGACTATATGACTGTTGTAAATCCGATTGACGATTACAAATAACGGCGATAATATTTTGCCCGGGGTTCGTTTATCTTTGAACTTAGCAAAACAAAAACAACTTTCCCTCCCGATTCAAATCCTTCGTTGACTCGTATGACGCCACATTACAAAGACGCACAGAATTAACAGAGCTCGGGCCAAGTGCACTGTCTCTTCCTTTTTGTACATCTCCGTAATTACAGCGCCACGTCTCTTAAAACCGCGCGAAAGAACAGTACACGCGTTTTTGCAAGGCTACATTAATATTTTACGCGATTGTAAGAGAATTTAAAAAAGTTCGAAGCAAGGAGCGAGGCAAAGAATCGAAACGGTTCAGCCGGTGGATAATCCAGCCGATAGGACGCGCGGAAGCGAGTACGTTGTACGCGTAATAGCGGAGCCAATGAATGTAAAATGAAGTTCTTGTTTAGGTGCGCGATGAGGAATATTAATAGAATTCCGCGAAGCGAAAATTCCATCGGGGTGGAAAAACAGCGATGCGATAACAACTGAATTCCGGAGATACGATTAAACGAGGAAATTCAAAGCAATTATTCCGCGTGGCAAAGCCACTCGACCGTGCTTTTACCAAAACACAACGCGTCTATATCGCCCTCGATCCTTTCCACAGCTCGATATGTTCTTACTCGATATAGCGAGGTTTTATGTCGGAGAAACGATACGAGCGAAAGTCGGCCGCGAGTGGAACGAGTTTGCGTTGGTCAGACAACTTTCTTAAATCCTTTTAATTCAACTTTCTTCCCGTAGTCTTGTCTACTGAAGTGACGTGCTGCCGTAGAAGTAGCTTGTACTGTATATTTGTGTGTAAGTCGATGCAAGTAGTATGAATCTGGTATTAGTCAGACAGCCGTCCGAAATCCTTCTAATTCAACTTTTATCTACTGAAATAATATACTGTCGTAGAAGTGGCGTATATTGGATTTTCGGTAAAATATCTTTTGTTTCTCGGAGAAGAAGAAGCAGCCCGAATTCTACGTTCTCCTGACCCCACGTCGAACTTGTACAAATTCTACGCACGTATAATAATTTCATAGATTCCTTATTTGCTCGTTATACGAGAATTTTCTTATCTCGCCCCTTTGTCTCATATTCCGAAATGCTCGTATTGCAATTTTTCTCGTTAATTACGCAAGAGGATATCGAAGAAAAGAGCGACGAGATAGGAAGAATTTTTCGACAGTATTGTTAGCCGTACGAAGAATAATTTCACGGATCGTAAACGCGACGGCGAAGGGCTCGTCAACAGCGTCGTTTCCTTCTCTTTTATAAAACATCGAACGTGAGAAGGATCAAGATGAAGCGAAGCGGAACGAAGCCGAGCTGACAGTCGCCGGAATCGAGGAAACGGAACGACGAGGAGAATTTAGCGACGCGCGATTGTTGCTAATTGCGCGAATTAACTGAAATTAAGCGGCCGTTGAGCGTTTCCATAAATTTCGCCCGACAACTCGCTCCGTCACGCGTTTCCTTCTCGCCTGCCCAAGTTTCAACCATAATTCCGACGTTAAGCCATCGCGCCACAGCGCGAATAACTTGACAACCACTCGTGAACTAGTTGAAAATCATCGACTAACTTGCCTCGTAATAGTTATTTCTCCTCAAACATTAATTTTATCTCCTACCCTTGCAAAATTATTATACGATCGATCAACAACTTTTGCAGTGAAACTATCGAAAGTGATTTGCAGAAGAGTTCTTCTTTCCCAATTACTTCTGCCTCCAGGTACATTTGTTAGCCCACTGTTGTATTCTCTTAGCGATAGATTCGAAATTCGATCGGTCGGATTTCCAGAAGCTCCCCGTTGTAGATACTCTCCGATAATTCCCCAAAAAGCAGAAACATCGTTTTTTGTACGCGTGAATTTTCCCTAATGGAGGCGGTGTTCGAACGTTGTAGCAACCGTGTGGATAATCCAAGCGATCGTCGAGATAAATTGTTAGCACCCGAGTGGAGTGGAGAGCAAGTGGTGCGCCTCCTTAATAGCCGTCCATCGTCCTCTGTCGATGATATATCACACTAATCTGTCCGTATTAAACGTAATACACGATGGAGTTCGACGTACACGTACAAATTGCATTGAAAGTTGGAAGAGAGAGATTCGAGTTCGTGAATCCGGACTGCTATTCACAAAGAATAGAAATCAAGCGAAATTACACGTGGAACGTAGGTATATGGCGTGTCCTAGCAAGAATGGTAGAATCAGTGAAGAGAGCATTTTCTTTTATCTTGTCATAGATATCAGACCCAGTTTACATATGCATTAAGCAATAATAGTAAACGTAAATGTTCTACCTATTTGCAAATTGATACAGTCAACGATCCTTATCGAATTTGTTCTCCTCGAAGGGGAAAGAAACCCAATCTCGATACGTGCGTACAAGCAACGTTAGTTTCTTTTTTCATGTTCAAAAACTTCGTCAAGCGTTTCTGACTTATTTTATTTTATTACTTTTTACTTTAACAACCGGTAGGAAGTTGAATTTCGCGAGAAACGCGAATGCGAAGCGACGTAGTAGTCATGGAATAACGAGGATGAGCTGGAGGAAAAAAAAAACGAACGAGGATGGTTCTCCTTTGTTCTGTGCAGAAACCTCGTTTAGGATTACGTAAAGCCCTGTAATGAACGATGATCGAGAGCGCGTCCTGCTGATTATGGACGCTTTATGAAACAGCGCACGCGAGATGCGGTTAATAGTCCGTGCCAATCGATTGTGTAAGTAATAGGTGGGTAGTTATATAAATGACATTAATATCGTTACGAGCGACATGAAAATGGATCGCGGAGCTAATGAAGTTTTATAGGAATTTTACAGAAACTTCAACTTATTGAACGATACGATACTGATACTTATCAAACGATACTTACCAGGTTAATAATTAATTAATATCGATAATATCGATTCCCAATCATTCCACATTGACTATCTTGTAAATACATAAACATAAGCCCGTCGAATTGGATTAGACAAACAGAAGGGTTGTCGGCACGCGAGTACTTCTCAACGGTTAGCTTTATCGCGTGGCTGAATGAAATACGAGCCATAATGGCACAGCGTGCCGTTTTCTCTACCGTTGACTCGCTGTCGCTCATAATCTTTATCGTTAATTTTATACCACGCTCAACCAGCTCCGGTGTACTTTCTCGCTGTTCTTTCTAACTCGCAATACGCTTCGACAAAGTCGAACGAAGAACTTGCAGAACATCACGCGACTCTATTTCCTCTAATACTTGCAGACGTAATTAAGCAACCGATTAACCAGTCAGAACAGCGAAGAGTCTTTCTGTAATCGAATGTGGAATTTTTGGTCATATTCATAGACCTGAACGATGAATTTCAGCGCGAGGAGATTCGAACAAATCGGAGCGGCATCGATACGTAACACGCTTGATTATACGCCATGAATTCTGCGAGAGGAAACATTGGGAATAGGGAAGAATGGGTATGGTAAAGGAGAGAGGCGAGGGGCGAAGGGAAGGAGAAAGGCGGGGAGCCAAAGGAAGGAGAGAGGAACGGGGTCCAAGAGCAAGAACGCAAGGTACGCATTGATCCTGCCGACTGGTGGCTTGTTCTCTGCAGCTCCTCGACCTTGTAAATTAAGCTCTATTAATATCTCAAGCATGCCTGGGGTGCCGGAATTTCAACCCTGGTGCGTAAATCAAGTATACCTCTGGGCATACCTCTTTTCTCTCTCTCTCTCTCTCTCTCTGTTCCTTTGACGGATGAATCGTTCAACCGTTTCGTTTTTTATCCTTGAGACGGATACAACTTTCTCTAGGTTCTAAAAATAATTTTTAAGAACTTGTTTTCTACCTTGAGTCGGTATGCTGTGAATTTTTCGAACTTTTTTGCAGGACTGGAAGAGAATCCTTTCAAAAGTGAGAAAGGAAGTGCGAAACGTGAAATTTAAAGCGAGATGAAGAAGAAATTTCGAAATTATAAGTATCAGGAACTTTTTTGTTGTCCTCGAGAGAAACTTCTTCTTCTTCCCCTTTTAACTACTTCGAAATTCTTTTTTTAAGCGAAATTTAAGTGGAAGAAACTGGAATTCAGCCTATGGCGGAAAAAGACCTTGAGAAGTACGAGAAGAATTGAATTATTGAAGAGAAAAGAAGTAACCGAGGTATCCGGAGTCGACTCGAGATAGCCAGACGCGAAAATCGACAACCCTTCTCGCTACCTCGTAAACCTTGGTGAATTCCAACCCTTATTCAAATTAATTCTACCATTGTATTTTGTAATACCTCGTAAGATGTTATCTGTAGCGGTTACAGTTTTAAGGCTATTCTTCCCTCACTTTGTGACAATTATTCGACTCTTATTTTTAATAATCATACTTTTAACGATATAATCATATTTTGCTTCGTCTCTACGTTCCATCCAATACCATCCATTTCGCTATTCTTTCATCAAAATTCCCTGGCAGATCCATCTTTTTAACGTCGGTACTCCCACGTCCTTTATACTCGTACTAATCGCCTCGCCATCCGTTTCATCCTTTAATCCCACGATTTTAAACGTGTCACGAGCCCTGTAACCTGTCCCTCCAGTCGTCGAATCACCGTGTTTAACGTAATCACCGAGTAGCGGGCGTCGTTGTAACGTGGTTTCCACGTTAATTTCACGACCTCATCCAGGCTGGAACGTCGTATTCCGGTTTACCGTGATCATCGTTTGCCGTAATCCTTCGCCTTCGATCGGTCCAGGTTAAACGCACCATCGACAAAATTTAGTCGATTTGGCTAGCAAGTTTTCTTAGCAAGTTTCACGCAAGATTTACGAAAAAGGTCTGTTCCTCTTGACGATTCTACTTTTCCTTTTATTTCTATTTTTAACGAGTTATCCCTTCAACGAAATAAATCGCCCTCTTCTTTCACGAGAAAAAAAAAAAAAAGATTTCCTATGGTTTTCTGACTTCCTCTCTCAACGTTTTATTCAACATACGACTTCTTGTCCATTTATCAAAGATTCACCGGGGACCTTCAGTTTCTCGTATCTTTTTTCTACCCACGTGTCTCTTGTATCTTGTTCAACGTCACCATTGTTCATGGACCTCTTAGCTATCCTAGTAGTGGTTTTACCCTTCGCCGGTCGTCGTCGTAACGTAATACATGTCTTTCTGTATCCGCTTTCCTATTTAAAATAACAGATATTATACGGGAAACGAGAAGAATCTAATTTTTTCGTCCGATGCATATTTCACGCGATACTTTCGTAATTCAATTTAAATGTAATTTCGATACTGTAACATTGTTTGATCTCATACGATTTGTTTACTCAAGCTTCGTTTTTTATAAACGCGTATCAGTTCGAATTACCAGTATTTTGATTTGTACGTAAAATGTAGCAGGTTTATATTTCTGATGACGTGATGCACACGAGCGTGCGATGTAGCTATTCCTAATATTACTATTTGTATTATATTACGCGCGTAATAGCTGGATCGCACGCTCGTGTGATTTGCATCGTCAGAAATATAAAGTCACGATTGCAATTTCCATAGCGATAACCGAGATAATGGAATATTCTACAGAAGTAACGGTCTACGCGTTTTATTTCGACGAAGATTACGTCGAGATCAGAGCCGCCAAGTCCAATTAGAATTCGAAGCAAATATCGTTTCTTAAACTGGCGAAAGTCACACACGAAATTCCGAGAAGCGCAGCGAAATTTCTCTTTACTGTCCCGTTGCATCCAGTGGTTGGATCTTCGAGTTTAAAGTAGATAAACCTGGCTTTGGAATCGGTTAACACAGTTGAAGATAGCATGGCGAATAAAACGAGCAAAAATTACAGAGAAACGTCAAAGAGGAAATTATGGAGCAACGACGATGTAACCTGGGCTACCGTTTATCTACGATTCAAGTTTCGAGCAGAGGATATCCCAGATTTTCAACGAGCTTATTAATATCCTGCAAACCTAAATCCGACGAAGTATGGCGGGTAAATTTCGATAGGAACTCGTGAAGCGTTTACCGGGCCACTTGAACAACTTCGGCTAATTCCTTCGCTCGATTTTCCACCGGCAAGCGCTTGATCCTTGTTATTAATCCGATAATAAGAATCTGATTGGAAATGAGCGGGACGAATGGGGACAGGATGGCTTACAACATTGTTACAGGAATTTAATCGAGTTCGGGACGATTCGATGCTAAATTAGATAAGAGGAATTCGTAACATCCCAAGTTTCTCACTACCTATAATTACTAGTGGCACAGAGGAATTCCAAACTTTCCCTTCCTTTTCTCCAGAATAATTTTCTTAACTTTGCTTCGTTTCTATAGCCGATCGTCTTCGCAAGATATTCGTTACGATAAAAAGAAAAAGAAATAGGTAAACATTTCTTTTGTATATATACGAAGAAACTGCTACATTTTCTACAGAAAATTTGCCGTGCAAGTATTTGTCCAAGTTGTCGCGGATTCGATCGGCTTCTCGTTATCGCGTAGAAGGCGAGACGACGCGGATGCAATGTAAATCGAAGCCACACGCGACATCGAAAACGTGACGTAATCATCTCCGCCTACTCGCGCTTTCGAAAAGTTTCTGCGTCTGTCGTTCGTCGACGAACCACCTTACAGACGAGCATCCGTATCCTCGCAGTCGATTCGTTTAATTTTCTAACCTGCGACAGAGTAGAGAAACGTCGATGATTTTTGTACGATACGTAAAGAATATTCTGAGAGTGTCTGAGTAATAACGTCTTCTTCTACTGATTACAGTCGCTGGAAGAGTATCGTATCGAGGCTGTTAGGTTAGTACAGTGAATGGAGTTTCGCGAAAGGTAAGATAGAGCGGAGTTGAAACCCTTAGGAAACAGCGACAGGATACTGCGACGAGAATAGAAACGAAAGGACGTTGGAGGACGGATGAATAATTCATTTTAACAGGCGACCGAATTTCCTCGCGAATTAACATTCGTGAAACTTTGTCACGGTTTTAGAAACGTTTTCGGTCATCGAGGTAATCGGTAACAGATATATAAATCTACCACGAATACTCGAAACAATGGTGAAATAAAAAGCTGAACAGTTCGAGAAATTGCTCGATTTCCGATCGAATTTTTCCAAGTTCGCTATAATTCAGCTGGCACCTGCATTGAGAATTCTGCTATTTCAGAATCGTCGAGGATGTAGCAGGAATTAAGTCGTGCGATTTACGTCGTTTGGAGATGGAAGAACGAAGCGGCGAGAAAAAAGTATCGAACGGAAGAAGTTTCGAGACTCGAAGAACTCGCTGAGACTTGAAAAAGTTCAAGGTACTTTGCGCGAATTTATCCTCGGAATTTCTGGCATCTTCTTTCTTTTTTACGTAAGAACAGAGAAGATTGGTAATCCGCGATAACCCTCGATATCTCGCGGTTCAATTCGTCGCAGGAATTAGAAATATTGGAATTTGGGATTAGAAAATTATATTTGTTCGATTTGATCATTTACATTTGAATAAAGATTTGTATCTAACCAGGCCCATTGTTAAAATTTATTCAAATAAACCCCGTGAAGCTTGTAAAGCTATTGATCGTAAAGCAGTAACGTTTAAATAATTAAGTAACCCGAAGGAAAGAATAAACAGAGCTCTCTGAAAGCTTTGGAAAGGGAAGAGAAATTACGAGAACCAAGTTTTCCTAATTACAGCTATCCTTCAACGAGTAGTTTCCGCCATGGCCGACTTTTCAATTTCATTTCGTATCAATGTGGAGCAACGATACGGCTTAACGGTTTCGTTTCGCGGAGAATTACTCTCCACAAACTTGTTCCTCAATTAATAATTCAACATCTCTGTTTCGCGATACGCTCAACTGTCGAAGAATCTTTAATTCGTCGCGTCCCGTGACGTGGTGTATCTCTTTCTACTACGTTTTCTTCCCTATCTTTTCTTGTCTTCTATTTTCTTTTCTTTTTCTTACCATTAAAGCTACTGTCAAGAAATCTAAGGAGTGTAATTTTTACGCAAATGGTTCGCCTGATCGTTTCTACGTTTAGCTCCGTACAAATATGAATTTTGCTGTGACGAGAATTTTCTCATACTTTGCTCAAACTTCGGACATCGTTCGACGTTAGAAAAAATATAACTCGGTTGAAAACGATTAAAGGAACGCGGTAGAGCTAAACGTGAACGCTCTTTCACTTCTTCTATGCGTCTGTTTGTAAAATACGGCGAAATAATGGCAAACACGCGGATTTTTAAACAAAACTATGGTACAATGGACGGCTGCTTATCCATCTATTCCGTCCATTTTTCATGAACAATCGCGATCAGTGACGCGACATGGATCGCCATAGAAACGTTCCGGCTAACGAAAATCGCGTACACAATGTAAACCGAGCGAGCCACGCGAAAATAATGCTATCCGTGACTGATCGCGTACACAGGCGAACGGTGAATCGATAATCGGATCGGTGATCGGATAACATGCTGCCTGTACATGCGGAGAAACATAACACGCTTTCACACGAGACGAGGCAGTTATGATAGAACACGTAAAGGGGCGAAATCCGAAAGTATTTTTTATTTCAGAAAATAACTCGAATTAGTCGAATCGCGAAGAAGTGAAACTGCGATCGATCGAAGCCCGATATCTAGTTTGATCTCTAAGAAATTAAACGGTAATCGCGTATTCAAATTAATAGCCAAAAGGCAAACTTCTCGCGAGTTTAATAGCGATGGATTAGAATTAGAAATACCTTCTCGTCCCTTGTCACGAGTTGAATGGCGACAGCAAGAACCTGAAAACACAGAAGAGATTTTGTTATTTCCAAAGCTAGGAAAAAATATTTGTATTTTTAAAGGACTATGATTCACCTCCATAGTATTTTATCTTTATCTAATGTTCTATGATAGAACGTCTCTGCAGACCGAATAAACCTTCTCTTGGAGAAGCATTCAGAGTAAATTCATAAGAAGATCGTTCCAAGCACAATGTCAGCATCCATTCCGATCCATCTACTTTCAATTCAGCGAGGCCCGTTGCTACAACATTTTTCGCTTTGCAGGACGACGCGTCGGGCGTCGCGATGCCGCACCACCGTTCGTGGCGCAGGTTTTCGCGCGATCTCGATGTGCAATCGAATTCTATTCTGCTAACAGCCCTCTTTCACCGAAATAAATTTTTCTCTAGCTTGTGCTCTTGACTCAATGAACGTATCTCGCACAGAGAGGCGTTACGTACGAGTATGACATCGAATAGAATTTTATATTTGGACTGTGTTTAGAAGAGTTCGTTTTAATTGTTGCATCGTTAAATGCAAAATAAAAATGCAACGTCGGATTAAAACAACAGATCGATCTTATTTACTCGTATTTCCTATTTAACGAGTTAAAGTTACTCTGTGGTTAGATAGAAATTTATAGAATATCGAGCAGATAATTCAACGAATAACTCGCTGGTTTAACGAAACTGTCGCAGCTGAATTATATTTCGAACAAACGAACGAATTGCGTGTGGCATTAATAAAGAAATATCTCGTGTTGACGGATAAATGGGAATAAATCCTGTTGTACGATCACGCGAGACTAGCGTGTCGAAAATATTCACATGGAAAGTGTAAAAATTAGGATATCAGATTTTGCTTCACGATTTTCAACATGTAAATTATCTCGTAACTAACGAACTATTTATCTAACGAGGAAATTCCAACGAACAATTTTCAAACACTCGCAGCCGAAATAAAAGTTCTATTTGCAGAAATACACAGAATCATATAGGACGCGTGAAACCAACGTTGCAAGACTCCATTAAGGCGAAGAGATCTGCAAATCGGTTGGTATAATTTTCTTGCTATCCTCTCGAAATCTACGCAACCTCGAAAGTTTGTTACGTGGAATTTCCTCGAACGATGGGCCGCCATTGATGCGACCACGTTTACTGCACCGATGTTCGTTGTTCGCGTTAATAATTATCGATCGGCCATGTCAGAAGTTAAACGAACAAGCCTGCAACGTTCCTTTGTGAGGCAGCTAGCGAGTTCCGCTCGGCCAATCGGATCAACCCGATCGCGCATCCCTTGCCGTATGCACGATGAATATTTATTTGGCTCGATATAGAGAAGAAGAGAACGAGAGGGAGATAGAAAAGAAAGAAAGAGAGAGCTTGATTCGTTTGGTCGTCAATCGGTTTGATCTCGTTCGCTCGATTTCAGCCACAGCAAGAACGATTAATTTCGTTCACGATCGAACCGAGCGGATTCCAGCCTCGAAAATGCAGATCCCTTTGAATTTTCCACGAAAGCCGAATTTTTATTCTTTTTTTATTCTTCTATCTGTTTCGTATTTTTCCTCATTTTGTTCTTCCGCCTTTCCTCCTTGTATTCCTATTTTTCGAGTTTCTTTTTCCACTTGTTTTGAGTTTTCACGAGTGATTCTGTGGACGAGAATCGCAGCGCTCGTTAGTAAGGGAAATATTCATTTTCCGTGGCACGAAAATAGCCCCGACGTTTTGCGAAACCCGGCGAATAACGCGGTGGATAGAGTTTCCGAAAACGCGCTTTAGGTTAACGCGCCGGAATTATAGCCACCAGACTGACCCAGCTTCGTTTCATTAAAAGCTGTGATAATGACGAAGTACGATACATACGTAATTCGTTGAATGGCGGTTTAAACGTTTGAGTTTGTAGAAATCGCGCGCACTTCCAGCCAGCTACGCTTTTAGCAATATCACAGGGGAAAAACCTTCCTTTTACACGGTTCTTTCTGGAATTTAATCTTTCTAACTTGTCACGAAATTAATACTTTTGGACGATACAGCGAAAGAACGTAATTGAAGGAAAGAAGAATGTAACTGACAGAAAGAAAGAATTCGTTTGACGAGAAAATGAACATCGCGTCGTGTGACTTCGATACCGAAATAGTAATCTTATACGAACAACTATTTCCTATATACAAGCATTGCCAATCCTTCGAATACGACATATTGAGAGCGAATGATCGAACTATTCGTATATTAACTATCGACTGTAGTCGGTGTTCCGTTTGTTTCGAAGCGGAAATGGTCGGACGTTCCACGCAATATCTGCTGACAAGGTCGTGGGATTCCCTTTATGCTCGGTGGAGAGAACGACCGATACTTGGTAACTGTGCTTTGAACACCCACAAGGGTCTATTACGATCAAGAACCGCCAGGCGGAAGGTACACTCGCCAAGTTTCCCGGCGGCACCATTTGCGGGACTCCTGGACAGCCCGTGTACGTCGTTGGGCTCTGCTTTTAGGATCGCGAAATGGATCCCTTCCCGACGAAGGGAATATTCGTCACGCTGCTATATCGATCGGTACAACGACTTACGAGGCAATTTGTGAAGGGACTATCGTTTTATGAATCAGAACACGTACGCTATAAGTGAACATCGTAGCTACGATTCAAAATTTCCCGTGTACAAATCACCGAATACAAGAGAAATAGAAGAGAAATCTCGTATCGTTGATACGAGATTTTTCATTCTTTTTAGTCGTCGATCAAGAATAGTGTTTGTTCGAACGTTTCATCGTTTTACAGAGATCTGCGCACTTTTCGAGTAACCTAATACTTTTCCAATGGATAACGACTCGTCGGTGATACTAAATACTTGCGATCGTCGAGTACATGGCAACGATAGAATGGAAAAAAAATCCAGAATAAATTTGTTTCTGTATTAAAGCTTCGAAAATCGTCTCGGCTTAAAAACGGAACTCAGGCAATTAGAACTCGCGGTACCATCCCTGTCGTCGTCGTTCTACCTTTAAAGCATGATCGATTACCTGGAACGTCGCTTACGAACTCCGTTCGCCTCTGTTTCTCGACCTACATCCTCCGTCGTGCCCAAGTCGTTGCAACGTCTACTGCTGAATTTATTCCGACAACCGAGATCGAGCAAACGCGGACAGACTCGTTCGATTCGTTGAAAGCGATCCAACGCAACCATCAGAATCCTCTGGAGATCGGAAACAGATGGGATCGAAGCACGCGAAATACACGCTGAACAGGATAAATCCTTGTAAATATTTGAGCAACACCCGCGCCAAATTTCGGGGTTAATTCTATCTGTGTCAAATCGCAACAAGTACGAAGGAAACATTTATACGCTGTGATGAGATCCATTCAGCGGATTCGCATTGCGCCTGACATCCTGACGCGTTACGTAAGCGAGAATTTGGTAAAAGAGAATTTCCTGATATTTTCGAAATCTCGAAAGCGAGAAGTAACAAGCGTCAATTTGCCTTGGTAAGCTTCCAAAACGAGGATGGGCGACGAAAGATGGAACGAGGTACGGTTCGTCGAGTACATTGGAATTCTGGCGGAAACTGTCGTCAGGTTTTGAGGCCGGTGTAGTTGCATCCGCTACGGTGTATGGAGGAATACGCAAGGAAAACAGGGGATGCAACGAACGGAGTAACGTATGGTAATGGTGTAGCCCGGTTGCCCTGGCCTTCTGCCACGAAACTGTTGAAACATCGTTCCTGTCTTTGCCCTTGCTCACCCGTCTTTTCCACAGACCATGTATCATCCTGG
The DNA here is from genome assembly GCF_011952255.1 of Bombus vosnesenskii. Classification (NCBI taxonomy): domain Eukaryota; kingdom Metazoa; phylum Arthropoda; class Insecta; order Hymenoptera; family Apidae; genus Bombus; species Bombus vosnesenskii. Next base: position 3,927,835 of record NW_022882944.1, on the reverse strand, counting down.
AACTTTCGTTTCGCTCGCCGATATTCGATCATCCTACTCTCTCCATCGAACGCTGACCCAACCGAAACGTATTTTTTACCTCTTAAGATATTCTTCCATTTTCTTTCTTTTGATCTCACGTCTAATTTCACCACTGTTTGTTTGTTTTTTGTCCCTCCAGAGGGACTAAAACCTCAGTATAAAAACGCTTCAAAATAAGCGCTCGCCCCAGTCAGTTAAAACATTTTGACCCAGTCTCTTGTAACGCTTTGAATCATTCTGTTGTAACACTTTGAACCGTCACTCTATTGGATTTGCACAATAAATTCTGTTATCATATATAAAGTTCAATTTCTTCACCTTATTCGTGAAACGTTCGAACCGCGACGCGAGGAGATCACCGGCGATCTATCGGTTTCGTGATTTCTTGCGTCTCCAACGTGACACTAGCAATTCTATCTCCCTGACTACTCGATTCGCGTTCTCTGGCTTCTCAACTCACACTTCCTGACTTCTCAATTAACATTGACTGTTAATTCGTCTTTCTCCCTTAACATCCCTTTGTGTTAGCCTCGCCACGCACGAGTTCCGCAACCGCTCGTAGCCAGGATCACGCAGTGGATTTTCCGCGTAACTATTCGATCGAAGGACCGAAGACACATCTTTGGGCCTGTCGGCACTTTGGCTTTCTCGCGACATCGTTTATGGTTCACCCGGTATCTCTTAGGCCTTTCGTCCACCATACTACTAATAATATATAAATCCACGTATATCTTTTTAGTTTCCCTCGATGTAAATCTCTTTTGTCGCGAGTGCAGAAAGGTCAGCACGATTTAACTCTTGCATTATTAACATCCTATGCGAACAGCCCACTGACTTTACACCTCAGTTCGCACGAATGAACGATAGAAATAGCAAGGAGTTGGAGGAGAAAAAGCAACGAAATTTTTATTCGAATAGACTCGATACCTGAAGTCACGCGTTTATTAATTTTAGATAGATAGATTTTAATCGAATATCGTATAAATAACTGTAAATTTGGTATTTTCCATCTTTTTTTTTCCAGCAAAAGATAGTTACCTTCCATTAGATATATTCCACTCTTCTACGTACAACGTACGATAAACTGTTCCATTAACGTATTAAAAGAAAAGAGCGTTTATTGGTCGTGCAAAGGGTTTAATCTCTTAAAAAATTCCCGGCCATATTCATTAAAATAATGGCGGAATAAATTAACGGCGACAGGAACGATAAGCACTTAATTAGTACTTGAAAGGCCTGGGGCTTTTTAGAATAAAATTCGATTAAAAATCCTAACTACTTGGTTTTTTTGTTAGGTCTTGGAGATATTTTGACACGTGTCTCCAGCGGGAGTCTCCTCGCGCCGCCAGACTCCTCTTGATGAATTGATTTTCCGTTCCGAAAGACGGCACGGTACGATAACGCTGCCAGATCGCAGCGACGGCGTCGTTCACCGTGTCGTTGGAAATGCTTGTCGCGTGCTGGAAATGACATACTCTCGTGGAATATCGATCATCGACGCTGACGAGGAAACCAACAGTGTCGTCGATGATAACGCGTGGAATAAGCATCGGCCAGTGTTTCAAATTTTATTGTTCGTCGTGACGTGATTGTCGTCGGTGCATTTCGAGCCTTCGCCGTTTAAATGGCTCTTTGTCGTTGTGTTGTAGGAAAATTAAGAGCTTTCTCTCTGTGTCGTACGACCACGGTGTATTTGTCTCAACAATGCAGGGATTCTGATCTACGCAAACGAATGTTCCGCTGTTTCCATTCCATAATCTACGCTGTACATTGTTTTTGTCTAGAATTATCAACGATCAACGTGAAAAACTTTGCATAGTCGCGTATTGTCCTATTTAGTTTGATACATTTCGTTGAGTAATCTCATCGTCGTTTTTAAAATACCAGTTTATGGTAACAGTGAATACGAGAAATTTGTAATTCTCTCGAACGCACAAACCCAGAAAGATCCTAAAAACCACCGTTATTTGTCGTTTAATCCGCGTGACTCGATTGTGACGCGAATAAATTCGATGAAACAACGTTAACTCGGCAAACAAACGCGAGAGACGCGAAAAGTACATTTTTAAACGACAGCCATACCGATTTATAAACTCATTTTCTCGTCACGAGCGCTCGAGAGCATAGCAAATATTTACACGACCGTCGTAAACGAAAATATTGAATCTTCCACGATGAACCCCGCCGAAGAGTAAACCGTGTGAGAGAGGCACGATAAATATCGTTCCGAGCGGCTGAAATATTTCACAGGCGTAACAAAAATCGCGTCGGAACGACGCCAACGGCCGAAGCCAAGTCGGCGTCGTCGATCGCGTAAATCGTCGCGATGGCGGTTGTTCGCGTGCACGACGCTATGCAAGCGAGGGATCGCCTCGAGATTGATCGTTCCTTTCACCGTCTGTGCTAACGTTCGCGTGATCCACTTCGTTTTCAATTAACATTTTGTCCGGTCTACGCGTTGCACGTCAGTCTCTTCCAGTAGATTTCCACTAACTTTCGCTTTCTAAAATCGCCACGCCAATTCTTTCTTTTACAAAAGTACTATCGTGGCGTGTGAATTTGAAAACTTTTTTCTAACGTTTCTTCGAACCTTTTGCCATTTAAGGTGTGTAACTTTACGATTATTGTTCCGGAAAACTTGTTTCAATTACTGAAATAGCTTCTGCAGGGATGTATAGAGTATTCGAATGTGGAGTATTTCATTCGTCACGGAGGAAAGTATGGTAAAGCACGGAACGGAGAAGGAAGAATGTTTCGTATCATTTAATTAAGAATTTTTCTTTCATCGCTAACTTAATTTAGTTTGAAGAAACCGTTCTCATATTTACCGAAACTAGCCCGTTAACTCGTAAAATGGTGCGGCAGCAGGGCGAAGCATCTCCTGCAACGCGATATTACGTTCTTTGACGAGCTGAAGATTTTCTAGCCAGCGTCTTTTCATAAGATAAAGTCAGGGATCTTTGATGGGACCTTAACTCGAGGAAAAAACTGTGCATTACCGTGAGAGTGCCTTGTTTCAGGGTCTCCAGAGGAGCTTGAGGCAACGTGAAAGATTAAAATTCTTTATTTCAAACGAATCATCTCTCGTACTACCATTTCGCAAAGTATACTTCCACGTAATGCTGACTTTCCTTTTCGAGATCGAGAGAGCCCGATGTAATTATACTACGTTCTTTCGCTATCGGGAAACTTTTACATATTACGTATTATTTCGTATCACGCTTTTTTCCCAATCCTTTGCAGCAGAATCCAAGTGGCAAAGGTCAGGACAAAAGCAACAAACTAAAAAATCCACGACAAAATATTCTTCCATTTCGTTTTGTGCAATTCTTCTTAATGCAATTTCTTCGGCCAACTATTCCAAAGTTAGAACGCAGAAGCCGAACCTTAGCATCCCTGTGTTCTCATTGTTCCATTGTTCCGTTCATTTACATATCTAGCCATTGTTTCGCGGAATTTTTCCGCGAACACCGACGAAACAGGTGCTGGTGAAATCGAACGACGCGATAAATTCGAAAAGCTGCCGAAAGGATCACGATTCATGCTCAGGCAGTCGAGAACGATCACAGGAGACGAAGAAAGATCGTCGAGCGTATCGTTCACGCTTCTGAACGGCGAACTTCGACCTACTTTATCTGAAAACATCCATTTCTTCGGAGCGGAAGTGGAAGATCGTTCGTCGTGGCTCGTTTCGCTAATAACACTTTTCTGATCGTTTCGTGAGAAACGCGAGAGGAAAATCTCCGCTCGACGAGTCGTCAAAGGCGGTAAAACGTCGGAAAGGTTAAGAATGTTTCAAGATCGTTGCTTGAAATATTCGAGAAACAAGAAGAAACAGTCGCGGCTTGAAAGAATCTTACGATGATCGATTTGTTGGAAAAAGTAATTCGCTGGTATTGTTTGAAATTGTCGCTCATTATTACAGCGAATAAATACGGTGCATTGGTATAGTAAAAATAGCTGGCAAAGCACCGTAGGTAGTTAAAAATAAACGACAATATAAAGTTTGTAAAGGTCCGTGGAAAATACGACGACGTTATTAAATTTAGGAGTAATCATTTAAATGTAATATCACATTCGAGAGAACTTTTAACAACGAGGCGCGCGATAAATTCCATTTTAATACGTTTAATTCTAAATAATGGAAAATATCGTCGATATTTCACGCTTCAACTAGCACCTGCTTATTCGCTACCTGATAACGTTCAATGTGCCGATTTAATGCGCGTCAATTCTCATGTGGCGGATGATTAATAATCCAAGTGGCAAGTAGGTTGCAGCTCGAGTGCATACGATTCGCCGAGAGAGTCTTCCACGGTTAGGCTCGCGATTCGTCGATCGGAGTAATTGCTGTTTGAAGGTAATTCGAATGCAATGGAAAGCCGATCAGGATTTGAAACCGAAATCGCAACAAGGACTCGATCGATAATTCGGACGAGATGGTACTGATTGATTTAGGATGAAACGCGATGGATATGCAAAGCTCGTTCTCTTGTTCGTCTCAACTCCTCGTTATAGTTATATCCTTGGGTTACTTGCTATCAGCCTTTTGTAATTTATACATTAATAATAATATAATTTCTCTGATATCTCTCAACTTGTAAGAACCTTACAGTCTCGTTACGGCTGCAGTTTGCACAGCATCGTAATTTTTAGCGATGCTTGTAAAAGAAGGAGCACGAGCTTGGCAATCAGCAAGAACGATCGAGACGAGCACGACGTTTGAAAAATAATGTAGAAGTTGAGAAGATAACGAGTGTTGGAAATTCTCGTGGAGAGTCTTGAAAGTCATTTAAGCGTTATAATTCGAGGGAGAATTGTGCGCTCGAATTTATCATCGTATCATCTATGCTTGTATTTATAAAATTCCTACTAAATCTCTCGGGTCACCCACGAGCACCATAAAACCATACTAAAGGACGAAGAAACAGCGTTATGCGTGTGTAGCATACAGAGAAACGAAAATATAAAAGTTACGCTTGCGAGTCTCCGGAGAACGTAGTTTACGACGATACTACGTAGCGCTATAATATTTCGCTATACTTATACAATACTCCGCGTCGCGTTCCACTAACCCTATTTTTTTAGGATTCTTCCGCCGCTCCGGAAACCGGAAACAACAGCATGCAACGTCCCGACAAACGTATGCACGTTATTGCACACAGGTTTTGACGCAGTTTGGCATGTTCGTCGCGCGCTCGGTTCAAGCACCGAAGTCACGGCGAAAATAAATGTGATTCAGGCCGCGTAAATCTTTCACCCTGCCACCCTCTACGTGAAATTCCCTGCGGCGTTCCTTGGCGATGCCGTGCAAGTCGCCGGAGGATCACGAATTTCTCCGACGATCGATTCAATTTCGAATCGCAAATCGCCATTGCCCGGCAGGATTTCAAACAGAACCGCAGCTGAGGTTTGCTTCGGCTCTGTTCCTGTCAGAATGTTGACGTATCACCGTGCTGGCATGCTGCATATGCAAACGGGATCAGGACACATTTTGCAGCGGACAACCACCGTGGTTGGACATCGCAGAATACCAATGGCGATTTTGCAGAAGATTTCCCATATAGACTCTCTACATTTGTTTTCTTCGTTCCGTTTCTACTTTCTTTTATCTTTCGTATCTTTCCTTTCCAGTCCTTTGCTTTTCGTACGATCCGGTCTATCGCGACGGTTCAGTCGTTGCTGTTATCTACCGTAGTCTACCGTAGCTACTTTATCTCGAACGTTCGTCTATCTTCGCCGTGCTACTATCATCGAAGATATTTTGCTTTGGTTCTTCTGTTCGCTCTCGTGAAATTCGCCTGCCATACTTTTTGCATATTTTTAAGCAAAGCACGTTTTACAAGTTTATGGTGAAAAAGAATCAAGATCAGAGGAGATCAAATCTCCTCTCTCTATTGAATTTTTGCTCCGTTCTACGTTCTATCTGCGCGATTTCCTGGACAAGCGACACGAAACGAGCTTCCTGACACCATCTCCTCGCGTCTTATTCGAAGGTTTCAAGAAGTCGTTTACCTCTTTCCTCGCTTCCAGCTGCAACGCAGCTTGTCCCTCGAACATTTTACTCGCGACAGCTGTTTCCACAGGGCAACGATGCAAGCTGATTTTCAAACAATATTCGCTCGTCCAGTGACATTTCGAGGTGTTTGCCCGGCGAATTCCCGCTGGAAATCTGCGAGTATTTCACTACGCGACAAACACGACCTCTGTTTTCTAAAGCGAGGTTTTAAGAAGTTCAGAGTGTCGTCGCCCTTTGTCTCCGTTTCGATACCGCAGACTCAGCCAATTTCTTTCAATTATTTGCACACGCCGCGCCGCGAACAAGAGATTACTTTCGTCGCTTCGTATTTCATCGCGGAATGGAGCGTCCTTTATGCCGATGTGAAAGCTATTCTCCGTGGAAATACAGCAAACGCGGTTTCTTCTTGAGCAACGAGGCCACCGCAGCTGGCTTCTGCTTTAACTCTCGAAAATCTCTCCGATTCCATTTCAAAGAAATTTCGTTGAGTAACGTTTCTCCTACAGAAACACATTACGCACGTTCATCCTCTTATCTTGATAATTTCAGAATCAACAAGACATTTCCAACTTCGTCCTACTTATCTTTCATTAATTCCCTCGAAACAGCCTTCGGCTTGTTTTACCCGATTCAAGAAGTATCTTCAAAGAAGAGGTTCGTAATTAAGTCGAGATGAAAATTTTGTCTTTTCTGCGCGAGGCAAAGGTTGCTTGCTGTTCGTGATTTCTTCGGCAAACGCGGCCAAATGATATTTTTCCGCGTACACGTGGCACAAAGGGCGAAGGTGACCAGAGAGGCGCGACGCGCGAATGCAAATGCTATTTAAATAACGGAGAACGGAAATAGCTGTGGCTGGTAGGCCGCTTTGAACAGGTGACATCCTATACATTCTGCTCCTTTTCCTCACGAAAGTACACCCACCCATCTCGTCGACGAGAGAGCCCAGGCTCTTTATCTTTGCCAAAGAGTCGAGAAAGACGGACGACTATGGGGTAGAAAGGAAGCGGAGAAGGAAGTTAATGCATCTTTCAACGCGCGCGGAATAATTTCTCGTGCGCGTTCTCTCCTATTTACTATTAGTTTGCTCTCCAGCAACTCGCTCACCCCTTCCAGAAGGTCTTTCACCGACCGACGGAACATAATATAACCTACCCTTGCTTTATTCCTTGTACCTTTTTCTCTCCTTGGTAGAGCGTACACGGTTCTCCGTTGCCATTATTTTTAATCTCTCGCGTATTTTGTTCTTTTGCGTCAGGTCGCTTTACCGCTTGAAACGTGGATGGAGTAAGCCAGGGACAAATAGAGGACACTTAATGCATCTTTAACGTTGTTGTAGCAAATTGGAATTTTTTCTCTTCATAGGGCGTCATTCTAGATATTTTGATGACTGTTGGCTGTCTGTGGAGGGCGGTTCCGTATAGAACATACAGAATGCTGGAGGATTTTTTATTGTACAATGGAGAGAGGAAACTTTTGTGGGAATCTCGTAATTGAGAGTTCTTTGCGACGGTCGTTCGTGGAAAGTGCATCCGGAAGATTCTTTCTCCTCTTACATTCGACTTTCTGTTATCCTTTCTTGGCCAATGAGATTTTACGGAACAACCAACTTTCCTGTAGAGCAATTCATTTTCTTTTTCGGCATGTAAGCGTCAATTTTGGCGTTTAAATTTCGGCACATTAAACGATATTGTTAGATAACGATAACATCGATAATAAAAATATCGTACCGAAGATCTTGAGAGTCAAAGTCCATCTATTGCGATAGTAATCTAAACTCGTACTACTAGTAGTAAACTTGTTCCTACGTTTGTTACGTCCTTACTGCGTACCCTCGATAGTCTCAAGTATCCTCCATAAATCTCAGGAATTTCCTCCAGGAGTCAAGGCCCTTCAGACCGAACAGATATTCTTTCGCTGAATTGTTTCCTAAAGTTTATTGTCCACCACGGGTTGACGCGGAAAAGTTGCCTTTCTCACGTATGAGGTCTCCCACCAGCAACTTTATCTCGTGGGCGGTTAGCATCCTTCCTAACCCACCACCATAGCAAATAACCAATTAACAACGAAGCCTATTTCCCTCGCTCTCTTAGCCAAAATCGTCATCAACAAATCCGATGGTCCCGTGCGCTAGACACACCCATCCTTAGCTTTCCTCTGCCACAGCATCGTCACCGAACTTCACTGCTTTTCCATCTTTCAAACAGTCGACTTTCTTTTCAGTCACTTACTTATCTTCTACATACGCACCAGCGTAACTATCTTCTTTACAAGTTGTTGAAATAAACTGTGATTTTGTTCGGGATTTGGAGTGGCCGCCTGGTACCGCGACGCTTTATGTGAACCAGATGCGATCCTCGGGCAGGACGACCGTCAAAGGTCTACGCTACCCTAGTGCGGACCCATCATAAACAGTGGGCCTATTGTACAGTCAAGGTACTTTAGGACTTCACGGAAAAAACTCATAAGGCACGAAACTTCTTTATTTTATGGTACATATCAGGAAGACCGGACACGCGGGTTTTCCCCAAGTGTAAGGTCACCCATGCGCGAACCTTCATGAAGGCGGCCAGCCCATCCTCAAACGTACGTCTGTAGAAGATGGGTTTATTCAAATATCGCTAATAACGGTCTATATGTCGTGAGCACTTTATTAAAGATATACTTTGACACAAAGCACAAGTCCAGGTATAATAATTTATCGAAATAAATACGCGCGTGTCAAGAGACTTCGTATAGACTATGATGTGTCTGTATGCTTACGCTGCAATCGCTGCTCTCTCGCTCGTCATTTCGCTTGTTTATTTATACTGGCCAGGGGACAGTCGGAAAGTTTGAACTCGACTGCGTTTGACGGTTGAAAGTAGCGGCGACATTGTTTTGCTCGGTGTTCATTACTCCTTGCAATACCTGTGACCTAACGGTCATGATACTCCGAAACAAAACAACAATAAGATTTGAATTTATCCTGCTCGCGTGCCGCTACACGTCTTTACCCAATGATCAATTAGTAACAGATTTGAGACACACCCACCACGAACTTTCCTCTACGACAGCAACATCACCAAGAGACACTCTTGCATCGGTATTCTAAGATCCAACATATAACAGTATTCAGTCAGAGTATTTAGTGGAATCCAGTGAACTTAAAGACAGTTGTATTCAGAGTATCGAGTGGAATAAATAAGGTGAACTAAACCTCGCTCTTTACATTTATTATAATCCTCCACCTTGAACGCTAATAACGTTGAAGGCTCGCGATACCAACCGATCAGTTGTGCCTGACTGGTCGCTAGTTAGTTGAGTGTCGCAACAGATTTATAACTTGTTATATCAGTGTCTTATTCAATTAAACTACCTCTATTATCCTAACCGAAATAGGGAATCGATCATTTCGCGGCGTCGATTATCTAATCGTAACGGAAATTCGTTACGACTCCCGTTGGCGTGCTTCCTCGCGATCGCGTCTCTCCGCGAGTGGTCGAAACAACTTTTATCCCTGAAATTTCCCTTTCGTCGAAAGGTAAAGTATCCATTGTTTGCCCCGTCGACCGAACTTTACCAAGAGATTGACCTTTTTAATAATGCACACTGGGACTTCCCTATCCCATTACTTCGGCGACTGTTCCGCAACGGCGACACAAGTTTCTCGCCACGTAGTAACATCGTCTCCTTCTCTTTTCGTACGATTAATAACCCTTGCACCAGGGAATTACAAGTCTTCGTTTTAATCACGCCTGTGGCAACTTTGTTGCAGTTTCCTTCGAGTGCGTTTTCCATGGAAATTTCCAGTAACTTGCGACCTCGTCGTACGACAGGAATTTTATTTTATCCCGCGTGCAACGTTGTCCTCGTGCCTCTCGTCTCGTTGTTTGTCTTTCGACGAGGGTCCGTGAAAATGGCGGAACAAGCAGCACGGCGTTCCTATTTGCCTAGGGAGCGCGCGTAAGTAATTGGACCTCCTCCCTTAACCCTTTTCCACCAAGTCCCACTGTAACTAGTCGCCCGAAGGTCGACTTCCTTTGCAGCACGAATCTATGTATCAAACTGATATTTCTAATTTAATTTTGCCTCTCCTTTGAATTCCATTTTTTAGATAAATCGGATATTCGAAATAGGATTTCTACGATGTACGATATCGGCACGGATTGGAAACGTGGAATGCAAATTAAAAGCCATAAAATATTCGAAAGCAAAACGTTCGCGATAAAACGTAATACTCGCGTGAAGTTTCCCGATATGAAGATACGTTTCAGACGAAAATCGTTTGTTCGCATATAACGTAAATAATAAAAATTGAAGCTGCAGTGAACACGATAAGGATCCTTTCCGACACCTCTATCCTTCTTTCATAGGGCAATAAGATCGATCTGTCTTCGTAATTTTTCGAATAACCAACGCAGTAGTTTCGAAACTCTCGTGCCATCGATGTTATTTTCATACGCAAACGCGATTCGTAAGCGACGAATCGAGTCTCTGACATCGATGTACCTGCATTTTTCTTCTGGATATGAACGATACAAACGTGACACGATGTAACGCGTGCAATTTCTGCACGAACGCCAGCATTTTATTCCGTACTTTTCGATGAATGAGATTCTGCCCCCCTTGAATTTTAGCTGCGTTTCCAGATAAATAAATTCCGATCTACGCGACCCCGTTTCCCAGCGCGAATACTCCCGCGTCTGCATACGGTCGCTCGATCATTCTTGAATGAATAAATAACGAACCGTTGCCTTCCGTCTACTTTTACGCTGCGGCAATGTTCTGTTTCGAATGAATTAAAGCAACAAGTTATCCGAAGAATTGCACGGAAGAATTTTCTTACGAACGATGCTTGGATGAATATTCTTGCCAGCACGGACTTGGTTATTGATTTTTCAATAGGAACGTCTCATTCTGATGTTAAACGACGATATAAAATAGCTGTTTCGTAATAAATCGAAATAAATGTTTCGTGAGTTGTCGAAGAAATAAATGTTTTATCAATCGCGTGACTAGAGGATATTCTCCTATTTTCTTGTTCTCGCTATGTTACTTTAACAGAGGGATTTTTTTACGAGTATTTTTCTAAAAGGTCCTCCTTTTCCAAATAATCTTTTAAGAGACACCATTTTTACCACCTCGCATCTCGACACCGAATCTTTCTTGTCCAAAGCAGAGTCCTCCGGCTGGAATTATCGATCCAGTAAAGTCACGTTCAGACGTAGACCAGAAGGTGTTGCTTTTACGTCGAATTTTTGGATTCGTCGATTCCCACAGTTTCTACGTTGCCCGATTTTCTTCAATTTTCTCCACTTTATGTCGCGCTAAAAATATTCATCTTGCGAATTCCGCTATTTTTATCCGCCGGTATTATTTACGAGTCACAAAAACAAGTTTCAGCAACATCCCAGGCGCCTCTAAATTCACCCTATGTTACACGATCTTCAGCCGCTTCTTCAACAGCCATAAATCCTACGTAACAGTTGTCTCGACGCAATCTTCGTCGCACCTTACGGCTGCACGCGAAGGATAAACAGATTTAATCGCTCGGTTGTTTGCAGAGGTAATAAAATCACCGAGGCTCGCTCGATTCGTCTCCACTTGCGTCTTTGGCGTGTGTTTCCACCGAGAAATCTGTTTTCCTCCAGCTGTGCTACATCGTCATAGAAACGTTCCACGTCTAACGGAAGTTCGTTGCTGTGGAAAGTCAGCCTTAGACGGTTTTCCTGCTCCATCCTTGCCTCGGAAACTGTTGAGAAATATACTTACTCGTTTGCCGTGGCTCTCAAAACGACCACGCTTAATGATCGCGTGGTTTGTCACGGCGAACGTTTGCTTTCAGGGAAACGCGAGTCGGCGAACAAAGCGATGTGCGACGTTTGATATTTATTTTAATCGTTGAACGCGCAAAGAGGTGCAATTTGCGGACGATATCAGGCCGCTCTTGTTCGAGTAATGTCGACAGTTTAGGTACTGGGACAAGGTTTAGTTTCAAGATCGTAGTTTCAGATTTAGAATGGGGACGAAATGGTATGTGGGTCGAAAGATTGATTTGAACAGCGATGTTTAGAAGCGATGACTGCAGTCATGGATTATGTATATTAATTCGAACGAAAGAAAGAAAACATCGTTGAAAATCAATCTTCTAGTCGACCATCGAGGACGGTAGCGTGTGTCCATCGATAAGGAAGCTCGATTCCAGGTTCCGTTATGCGATCACGCAACAAACATCGAGAAATCTATCGCGTTCGATAAAACTGACGTTTTACATTCCGTTTGAACGCGCGATGTCTATCTGCTGAAGATATATATATATATATTTCTATATATTCTGGCTTCTGCCACGCGCGTTTGTCTTTCCTCCATTTTCCACCCCCTTTCTATCCGATATTTATACTTCGTCCGATTTAATTTGCATATTCTAGGACAAACGACACGTTCCATGCGCGCAGTTCGCGTCTTACTAAAATCTTTGTCACCCAGACACGACACGGTCTCGTGAAAAACTGAAAAAATTCGTTCGCGATCAACCCTTTCAAACAGCAATTTGGAGCAAGCGTGTGTCATGGTCGTGATGGTTGACGAGTGACAGACGCCTGCAGAAGCGAGTTTTCCAGCTGATTAAAGTTGCTGTCGTTCGCAAGTCTACATCGTTTTGCGTTCGCCGCTGTAAAAGGCGTCGACTCGAAGGATGAAACGATCGTTCGTGAAAGGAACTGGCGATCGCGCGCAAAGTCAGCGTCGCGCGTTGCAGCGGCCATTTCGCGCGAACAAGCGTCGGAGGAGGTTGTCGCTCGGTGCACTTTAACCGAGTCAGATCTAAAGCGAGTTAAGCCGAAGGAAGATCGATAAAGCGACGCTGGGGCATATCGCTGTCGGGGAAGATCGTTAAAGCTCATCCTCGTGGTTTTTACGATCCGTTAAGTGACAAGTCAATGGTAAAACATCGTGTTTATGACATTTCGTAGACGCGCAAATATGAATTCGACTGTCAGCGAGGAAAAAACGCTCGTTTAATCCGTTCGTTACAATCCATTTGAAACTTTGTTTCGCCAATTACGGTGTAACAAATTGAAATGGAAATAAAAATGATCGTTACAAAGAGGTTACAAAGAGCTGCACGAAAGCTTTTAACGAGTGACGGGTTATAAATTGCTTTTACCAATAAAAAAAAAATAAAAAATAGATAAACAAAAGACCAGAATGATTCTTTTCGTGAACATAGAAACGTGTGGTTTCTACTGGAAAATGGTAACAAGGATAACGTCGACGGCTACTAGCGAACCGATGCGACGCGACATAGAAAAAAATCGCTCGATAATCCATTACAGGTTCTCTTCCTGTAATCAGTCGTCTAACGAGCAGAAAGTGACGACGATAGAACGAAAAGGATTTTCGATGGCGAGCGAGCCTCTTGGCCCTCCGCTTTTCCATCTCTGGCGCAAAGTTTGCGGCCGAAAATAAACGGCCGAAAGAAATCGATCGATAACCAATTCCTAGCTGTTCGCCAGTAATCCGTTCCTTTCACCGGCTGTCTAACTCGCTGGTGGTAATCTTTATTGATACCGTGGCAGAGCAGGGGAGACATGTGCCACGAGGGCAGCCGGATATTCCGACCGAGTGTCTCGCACGAAATTTCCTATTAGTCACACTTGCCCTCGTTGGATTAAAGCGAAATGACGGATCGACCAGGAGGAACAGGACGGTTGGAAGTTTCTGTCGAAAATTTCTCGACGATCGCCAATTACGATATGCAAACACGTATGTAAATATAACGTAACGTACGTTGATATAAATTTCCACGCGGACTAGCATTATAAACACGACTGTAAAAATCATTGTTTTGTATGAATTTTTGGTACTTTGATTTGGCTTTGAATATCGAGCTCTCGTTTGGAACGGACGCGTAAAATATAATTTCTCACCTCGATGGACGTTTTCGATCGATGTCCTTGTAGGAAAGATTGCGAGGCTGATTTTCAAAGTTTTAATTAATTCCTTCTAATTCCGATACTCTGATCGTCGTTCATAAGCTGCAGATTCAGATCAAAGGGGAAATAATTAAAACGATTGCAAGATGCTTGTTGGTAGATTGGTGGTAATTTGCTGATTCATAAAAGTTGTCTATCGTTCGTTATCTATTACTGGGATCTGAAATGTCTGCAGACCAGAGACCAATTAAACGAGATAAGTAAACTTTCGAATTTTTCCTTTACTGGAAAGAAAGCAATCGATATGAAATACAACGAGATAAAGCGTCCTCTAATTGTTACCAATGATCTCGGATTGAAACGACTCGAGGCAACAAATCGCTTCAAATTGGAGACATCGTGGGAGAAATTGCTTCAGAAACGAACGTCTTTGTTCAAATCGATCGCCTAAAGTTCCACGCTTTCAAACAAATGATCGTGAATCACGGTGACTCGGCGATAGCCGAAAACTTCGAAAACCGAGAAATCTACCCGTTTCAGAGGACCATCGCGCGCTTCGTGTCCGCGCAGACGTTATCGCGATCGAATCGAATTTATTTCCCCGCCATGTTCCGCTTATCACTGGTGGAAAAAACTTGATCGACCAACAAAAACATAAACGAGCCGACAGAAGACGAACGAGTTTTCCCGATAAGCATATTCACGGATGCTGTTTTAGTTTCCAGATAGTAATCACCGTAAATAAGTAATATTCATCTCTCTTCTTTCCTTTCTTTCTATAACACGCTGGCAAAGGTATGCAAATCTTTGTCTCATAAAATCGATGGATCCTACGCGTGGGTTTTCGAAGGGCACAAGGCGATGTAACGCTCGCGATAGACAGGAATACGAGAGCAATTTTTCAAGCAGCTCGAGACTACGACAATTTTTCATGACAAACTTGCTCCGTGGAGGAGTCGCCGGAAAACAAATGAACGGGACAAATAAACTTCTCATTCTGTTACAACGTTGTCTTTCACGAGCAACTTTTACTCACCGCCGCTTTTCTTTCTTCAACCCCCGTCCAATGTACTTTACTTATCTTCTAAGGGAAAAATAAAATAATTTGAGAGGAAATTACGTTGCAAAGAAACACCTCTGAATTTTACGAAAGCTTTCAAACTTTTGAATATTTCCAAGTTTCCAGTCTCTAGCCGTTTCTATTCTTCCAGTCTCAACCGAGCGAAGGTGGGAAAATGGAACAACGAAGATTCAACGTGAAAGTGGGATCGATATTTTGAAAGTAGAAAATCAGAGGAGCTGCTAACGAGCCGAGAACCCCGGGGAAAACTCGAGAAAGTGTCGCGTTTCTCGCTGAAAGCAGTCGACAGTCTCCGGCGGAGAAGCGGAAGTGGAAGCGAACCGGCATGTAAACAAGTGTCGTTCATTCGTAGCTTCGTTTCACCGCGTAGCACGCGGCATACGCCATTCTTGTTAGCACAACCAGATGGAAAGATAA
This sequence comes from Bombus vosnesenskii, assembly GCF_011952255.1. Classification (NCBI taxonomy): domain Eukaryota; kingdom Metazoa; phylum Arthropoda; class Insecta; order Hymenoptera; family Apidae; genus Bombus; species Bombus vosnesenskii. The sequence goes on along the minus strand of NW_022882944.1, from coordinate 3,912,384 downwards.
AACAGAAACTAAACGAGACTGTGCATCGTCGGCTTTCATCGCGTTTTCCACTTTCTCACAGATTTCACGCACGCAGAATTGCACTTGCCACGAGAACGCGTGACAAACAAATATGGAGAAGGAGCAGGTAAAGTCACGAATAGCAGAGCAACGGTGATGAAATTTGCATTTGTAAATTATGTAACCGGATGTTTGCGCGTTTTTCGGTTCGTCGTGTCGATCGATGATCAATCTCCATTTGCATCGTAATTACCATTCTTCGATTATTCCGCGTTCGTTCCGGTATTTCTACAGCTGATATCGAATATTGCAAACAGCTTCGAATGTGATTAAAAAGAAGAAATTCGATGTTTCTCGGTAGATGTGAATCTGGGTAGATTAAATTCGAACTTTTTGTGTAAGCCGTTTACTCAAGCGTCACAACATTTTTTTTATCGACGTTGATTCGCAACAACAAATAGATTTTAACGTTTAATCACAGTACCTTCGTTCGAAGCACTTCATCGTGTACAGATGTCTGACGGTGAGCATCACAGCGAGCGACATATCTCATCGTTGTTTCCATAGAAAAGAGGCTTGAAGAAAATGGGCAGCGTTCGACGTTAAGCAATAAGCAGCGATAAGAGAAGGACAGGTCGTGGGAAGATAAAGAAACGCGAATCGAGTCTCGTGACTTTTGCTGTTTTCGCTGTTCACTCGCAGCAACAGGTATTCCCGTTTCTTTTCAAAAGGCAAGTGTATCGATAATTGTCGATACTTTCCGCTGACAGTAGCTCTGCTAGATCGCGTTGGCGGAACGAATTCTACTTACTTGGGCCGAGTGTAGAAGAATTAAAACTTCAACCTGTTGATCTGTGTACAGATCGAATACTCGTAGAACGTTAAACAAGACGTTCTGCAACGCAAAGATCTACCGGTAACGATCCAGCGTTTAATCTTGTTGTTTGTATTCCGAGTTGAGATTCTGCGATGTCGTAAACGAGAGATTATCGGTGATCGACGATATTTTCTAACACCTGCGCACAGTTAACCGCGTGAAATACAGTTAACGGTGCCATTACCTCTAATTGCGCGGAAAATGCACGCCCACCCACAATCCAATTGCAATATCGTGCATTCGAGCAATTATCCGCGCACCTGTCGAACTTGTTGATGACTTTAATTGTACGCACAATTGCACGCGCTTTTATCGTAACGGTAACGCGTATTTTTCGTTTTTTTAACGGAAGGATCAGAAATTCTCGATACATTCGTGACAGTTACCGGTGAAACGACTTATTCCCGATAAAACATATACGCCGCGTCCGCTAAGAAAAAAAAAAAAAAAAAAGAAGAAAGAAATTTCTAACGACTTGGTTTGATCGATGAAGCGATTCAGCGGATCAACGTTGATTTATGACGTCGCGTCGCTTTAAAGGCACTACGTTCGCCCGAAGCGATACATCTCATGATTCATTCTGCCAGGCGACAATGTAATGCATTGGACGCGCGCCTATGGCCAAGGATTCATTTCACAGGGCTTATTTTCAATAAAGCACAGGGACAGGCACAATGGATGACAGTCAATCGTATAGAGACCAAGCCATTTTATAAAATGTCAATTTCCCTTGTATCCATATCGCAAATACGCGTTTATATCATCTATTTTATGCCTAAAGCTCTCGAGATCTTCGTTGCTTTAGTTAGAACGATATACGTGAAAAATCAAATTATTCGTAATCGAAAATATATGTATTCAACGATAGAACATCCTGGACGAACTACGCACACGAATCTCAAAGAAGCTGGACTTTGAATCTTTTAAAAATCGATCAAACATTTCTAATTTCTGATCTAATTGTTAGCGCGTGTAATTCGTGGCGAGATAAGTCCTGGAAATAACGATGGATTCGAACAAGCAATTTCTACGTGGAAGCTGGCCGAACGGTATTCGGTGGGTGGTTCGAGTTGTTCGATGTCGAGGGAATTGCCTAAATCGCAGACGGCAACGTACCGCGTCGCGCACTGCAAGACGTAACAATCTGGAACGGGGTTAAGCGTTCCATTTTCCGACGACACGATGTGTAATTCGCCTTAAATCACCCCGGCAGCTTCATTACGGGCCCTGCTAACCAGAAGTTCGTAATTTCGTTTGTTGGTCGCGTGGGACATGCACGTCAGCCAATATGAAAATGAAGGCTGAAACTTGTCCACGAACGAATTAATTCGAGTTCACCGAAATTACGAGTATTACGACATTTAATTAATCGGTCTTTTAGCTCTATTCGGAATTTCCTATCGATATTTATCAGTATCACTGAGTTGAATATTCTTGTTACGTTCGAATGTGGCATTACGTAAGCTCGATTAGTAAAATGGGATATTCGTTATACGTTCGTTATACTTATGGATTTTAACTTTTTAAGCAGATTCGATATTCAATGTACCATTTCTTTTGCAAAATGAATATCATAATCTTCTTCTTTACGATTTGTAGGAAGTGCATAAAGAACTTCGACTCTTACGGGAGCTCGTTTTTCCTCGATTTGCCTACCGTGTAGATCGAAATAGAACTTTTACTTACTTCGTAACAATTTAATTATTAACTTGTAACATTTAAATTATTAATTTACAACATTTGTTCTATTAATTTCTCACGATTAAACTATTAATTTATCACAAACAAACTAATAATTTATAATAGTTACGCTATTCATTTATAACAATTTGTTAATAATCTAAAACAATTACTACGTTAATTTTTAACAATTATACTATTAATGTATAACGATATACTCCCATTAATTAAAAATAATTATGCTCTTAATTTATAATAGTTATACCGTTTGATTATAATAGCACAGTTATTTTCATCATAAACTGTCATTCAATGTAAATTAATATAGTTCTAAATCAAAAACTAGTACCACAGAAGTGTAAATTTAGTTTCAACTTGTAAAAACTATTAAAATTATAAAAATGGTTATTGTAATAAATTGTTGGAGGCGTCAATTTACGATAAAAATTAAAAAATTATTAAATTTGATTTCGTTATAATGGGAAAAACATTTATGACAACAGTAGACCGTTACAGTTTGTGTCACCTTTCGACGACTTTGTTAATCAGCTATATAAGGAACATGCGACACGCGCGCGAGCTTTTTCGTGTGTGCACTCCCGTACAGTGAAGATCGAAGAAAAAACGTATTAAATTATCAATTTATAACGTTTAAATTATTACTTTACAACATATAAACTATTAATTTACAACATTTAAGCTATTAATTTATAACACTTATACCTTTAATTTACAACGTTTAAGCTATTAATTTACAACATCTAAACTATTAATTTACAACATTTAAGTTATTAATTTATAACATTTAAACATCTAATTTACAACATTTAAGCTATTAATTTATAACATTTAAACCTTTAATTTACAACATTTAAGCTATTAATTTATAACATCTAAACCATTAATTTACAACGTTTAAGCTATTAATTTATAACATTTAAACCTTTAATTTACAACATTTAAGCTATTAATTTACAACATCTAAACCATTAGTTTACAACATTTAAGCTATTAATTTACAACATTTAAGCTATTAATTTACAACATTTAAACTATTAATTTATAACATTTAAACTAATAACGTCTAAAATTAATGTCAACGCAAAGTGTAACTATTGACCTTCTATGGATGGAATGTAATTCTTCGTGTCCACTCAAAGCCAAGGAATCAACACCGTATTCATGGAATTTTAATATTAGATTTAAATTGTTATTGGAAAACGACATATATTAATATTTCCGGGTATTACTATTTGAAAAATCAAGCTAAAAACTGCTTTAATATAGTCTAGTCTAGATCATCCAAGTCGGTGATCTAGACTGGACTAATACCCCCTATGGGGGTACCATGGGACGTCGTAGGACATCGTGATATACATACGTTTTAGTCTAATATTCATAAGATAGATACATATGTTAAGTGCATTGTGAGCGCTGGCCATAGAGAAGAGTGTTATACCAGATACTTATCCATCTTGCAATGAAAAATAAAAATCTTTTCTCTCTGCACGCCCTCGCTTACCACACAGAAAAAATTGTTCTCGCGATTTATCGGTTCGCGATCGCTCAGCTCTTTCAAACTGGCATACTCTCATATCTCTGTACACAGGTTCATGGTCAAGTAAAGTTAGAACTCGATATTATTGCCATTAGCTTGAATGTGGAGACCGATGTGTAATGTTAAATAACCCATGGGTGGGTCTCGTGCGTAGTCACCTCCTCGTGGTGAGACCGTTGGACATCGTGGGACATCGTGGGACACCGTGGGACACCGTGGGACGCCGTGGGATATGTCGAATCCATTCTGAGCCCATTCTGTACAATGATACTTATCTAATTTGGAACGAGATATAAAAATCTATCCTTCTTTTCTACTGAATCTTGCAGTTATTTTGTGCACAGAAGTGCGTCTCGTGAGTCCATCGATTCTTTTGAAAGATCGCGAACGAACGAGTTTGCGCCGCGATTTTCTTTCATTGCCTGTTTGTTCGAGCTTCTTCTTGTTTTCCCATTTATAAGAGAAGATAACTTTTCGATATGTAGCAGCTAGATTCAAATACCTCGAAACAAGGTTTCGCGCGCGTTTGTGCAGTATTCTTTACGTATATTTAGTGGCGAACTTTTGAATTCTTCCAAATATTTTTCACTATTTACAACACGCGACTATAGTGTATTAGTGGAACGTATATTTCGTATTCTAATAACGAAAATACATAGCATATATTCTAATTGCGAACAGTATAATTCTTGCAAACGACTGCATTGCATTCACGGAATTCGTAAGCATTTGTTCGCTATCGAGAAATATCTCACAATTTTCAACTAAATAGTATTTTTCAAACTTGTTCCAATTACTTAATAATAATTTTTAAGTGCAAAAAGATAGCAGTATTTTATAAATAAACGTTCGATAGGAAAAAGAAGAAAATTGTCGAAACGACGTTTCGCTTCTTCCACCCCCCCCCCACCCGCTCTTAAACAACCGCCATTTCCACCACTGGACTTTACACGGTTCCTGCCTGATGTTAGTCTCCCTGATGATATTCGCTGGGATAGCGCAGCATCCATGGTACGTCCTCTGTTTCTCCGCATCGAACGGTGAGTCGCATGCATTTTTGTTCCTCCGGTCACTCAATCATGTCGTAGGATGAAAGGTCCGAATCGGCACGGGTGACCGGTTGTATTGCGTAGAATTTTGTTGCGAGCATAGTGACCGCGGGTATTTCTTATACCCGTGAGTAGTAACATTCTTTTTTTAAATTTATTAGTTTAGGATAGGTCTTCTTGCACATCGCGATTATAATAATTAGTTTTTTAATAATTAGTTCAAACATATACACTTGAGAATATATTCGTGTTATTTATAAATATGCATGTTAATATTCCGTATGAATATTTGCAAATGGCAAATATGTACACGAATATATCTGTTTAACATAAATATACTTGGTCTTAAGTAATGAATTAATCGTGACAATATCAAGTCACGTTCGTTTATTTCATTTCGGTTAGAATTTAAAATATGAGTCAAAATTCATTTTTCCCCGTACAAGAATGTGTGAAATATTATGTGCAAGAAGACACTTCGCGACAGGCAGATTTTTGAATCAAAGCAATAATTTTGAACACTGCTACTGCATTTTCGAGTATATGCTTTGATAAAGAGATCGCCTGAGATTATTTCTTTCTTAGTAACTTAGAGTCAATAATTCCATTTGATCGAGATTCAGTCTTTTTCAATTAACGCTACCTTTTTTACAATATTAAAATTTTGTTCTAATTTATTAAATTAATAAAGTAGAGTTACTTAGTTACTATTAAATTAATAAAGTAAATTTAATCAGATACGAGGTAGTCAGATATAAAATCAAAGAACGTTAGTCCGTTAAATAAAAATTACACAAACTAATCATATTTTTAGATCAGGATTTTCAGGTTTAACCCTTTCCGTGCCCATTGTCAGGATCTCATTCACGTGCCCAGGTGCTACTTGAATGGGAGAAAGACATTGGGCACGATGATCTAGAATTAAGTAATGTAATAATTTGTCAGCGACTGACGATGTGTTAGTGTACCGTGCACGACGTATTTTCCACGTTATGTGTGTGTGTTGTTAGGCCGTGGAACTGCGTCGCTTTTTTTCATTCGTTAAAACATCAAATATTAAAAATGTCGAAACATATATCGATTCAATTTACGTTTCGATACAATCACAATTTGTGATAATATCGCCCACGCGATTAAGTGTAACCACGCTTTAAATATTGCCGTAAATTACAATTATAATTCCAAGTTTACTTACATTTATTTTAACGATATCATTTCCTCAGACGTGTTTTATCGCGTCTTACGCAATGGTCACTAGCCTTCGTCAGTCGATTTCAGGAAAACGGTACGTACCTTAGAGTGTGCATGGTGTGTGTTAAGCTCGGGTGTCGGAGGCGTCCCGGGACGTCCTCTCTAGTGTAGGACCTTTGCGCCCGAGCGTTTGTGTGAGAACCGTGGAGCGAGTGTGTTGGTGTGCCTGTTTTGCCATTTTTAAATATAGCGCTAGGTAGGATAGGTAGTATACTTTCGGGTATGTCTGTTAATCATAAGTAGGTAGGGCCGGGCAGGTTGGCACAGTCTCTGGTCGGGTAGGCGCGTTTTCGTGTGACCAACCTGTTTCTGGAAATCTAATTTGAAAAATCGACGGTGAAACTGGCACGAGTAGAGCATGCACTCGTCTCTGGTTTTGCCTTTCGATTTTTCGAATTTCGCGGTCGCGGTCGCGAATGGGTCGAAACGAACGTTTATTGCTCGAGCACGCACATGCGAGTGAGCAACGATCACTGCTGTGATCGTTGGTCAGTCCATGTGCACTTCAATCAGCTTCCGCGGTTTATATTTTTATTTTACCTTGGTAAGTTTTTTTTTTGTTTGCGATTTAGAAGTCTCGAGCTTAGATTTAAGTTTCAGCGGGCATTGCGCCCGAAGAAAGAAGAGGCTATAAGCCGAAGAGGCCCGGCAAACTGCCACTCAAGAGGGCAACTACTAATGGCTGCCCATCCTCTGGGTCATCCAGAGCATGGGAAGTCATTATTGTTACTACTTTGTCACTATGCTCGATTTTAGTATTTGTAGTAGTAGTAGTAGTAGTTTGCTTTTTTGGCCGATGTATATATCGGTCCATCGTCCCATTGGGCAAATCGCGAGTTTTCTTATTAGTGTTGCGACAAATTAATTACGGGTTGTATTAGAGTTGCGAAATAACATCGCGGCTTTTCATTAGTGTGGCGAGAAAATGATTACGGTTTGAATTAGAGTTGCGATAAAATAATAACCGCGTTTGTTTTAGAGTTGCGAATTACGGTATCGCGATTATCTTTTGCAATTTTTAGAATTTTTCCTGTTTTCTATTGTTTAAAATTAGATTATAAAAGTGTTAGTTTTCAATTAATTTTACAGTATTGCAAGTAGTAATACCAGAATATTTAAAGTAGCTTTTTTATATAGTAAAAAAGTAATTTTTATTAAATTCACTATAAGAGTTAGCGTTGCGATAATGTTCCATCGCGAGTTCTGCTAATTTTTCCTGTTAGCGTTGCGATAATGAATGATCGCGTTTTGTTGAGTAGAGTTGCGTTCATAAACTGCCCAAACCCTCCGACTGCAATTGTCGGACACTGTTCCTGGATCACACGTACAGCTGCAAGAGCTGTGCAAGTGTGATCATTCATCGGCAACCTCCTACATGGTTGCACTGCGATATGTCAGCCCTCCACTCGCGATTTTTTTTATTAGTGTTGCGACAAATTAATGACGGGTTGTATTAGAGTTACGAAATAACATCGCGGCTTTTCATTAGTATGGCGAGAAAATGATTACGGTTTGAATTAGAGTTGCGATAAAATGATAACCGCGTTTGCTTTAAAGTTGCGAATTACGGTATCGCGATTGTCTTTTGCAATTTTTAGAATTTTTCCTGTTTTCTATTGTTTAAAATTAGATTATAAAAATGTTAGTTTTCAATTAATTTTATAGTATTGCAAGTAGCTATATCAGAGTATTTAAAGTAGCTTTTTCATATAGTAAACAGTAATTTTCATTAAACTCACTATAAGAATTAGCGTTGCGATAATGAATGATCGCGTTTTGTTAAGTAGTGTTGCGTTTACAAAATGCCCAAACCCCCGACTGCATTGGTCGGACACTGTTCCTGGATCACACGTACAGCTGCAAGAGCTATACAAGTGTGATCGTTCATCGGCAATCTCCTAAATGGTTGCACTGTGATCTCTTGCTATTGGCATTACGTATTTTTTAAATATGAGTGCATAGATTTATATTTATTAGCGTTGCGTATCAAATTTCGGGTATTTTCAGAATTTTTTCTTTTTTTTTTCTTTAAATGGTAGGTTAATTGATATTGCAGATATAATGAAGCACCCTTTGTTCGATTTTGCGTTCGATTTTGAAAATTTTCTGCTTCATAAATATTAATAATAAGTGATCATTGCGAAACAAGAACATAACATTTAAGCCATTAATTTATGACATTTAAACCATTACTCAACAACATTTAAACTATTACTTTATAACATTTAAATCATTAATTTATAACATTTAAACCATCAATCTACAATATTTAAACTATTAATAAACGACATTTAAACTACTAATTTATAACATTTAAACTACTAATCAACAACATTTAAACAACTAATCAAGGACATGTAAACTGTTAATCGACAACATTTAAACTATTACTTTATAACATTTGAACCAACAATCTACAACATTTAAACTATTATTTTATAACATTTAAGCTTTTAATTTATAATATTTAAACTATTGCTTTATAATATTTAAACTGTTACTGTACAAGATGTAAGCCATTAGTTAACAACATTTGATATATTAATTCTTCACAATTAAATTATTAATTTGTAACAATTGAGCTAATAATTTATAGTAATTGCGATATTTATTTATAGCATTTTATTATTAACCTAAAACTATTACTCGATTAATTTTTAACAATTATGATTTTAATTATTAACAATATTATAGAATCATCAAAATTACTATAAATTGAAATTTAAACAAGAAACGAGGGTTATTTAATGTGTAACTAAGACAACCAAATTGATAATTCATAACTCACACTTAACAATTAACAACTCATAAGAATTCGGCAACTAGTGATTAATAAAATTCAATACACGCTACTTCTTTGCTCTAAAATAATTTTACATCTTCTGCTTCCGATGCTTAAAAACTCTTCACATAAATGGGGCCCGAGCGTAGTTACCTCCTTGTGGTGAGACCTGGTAATTGGCATCGTTTTCCAAAAATTAATCAGCTGAATAATCTTTGGAAAACGATACCAAGCCAAGAACTACGCAACAGTTCAGTTTGGATCACCAAAAGCCTCTAAAAAAATTTTGTTCAAACTAATTGATAGTCGAAAACTAGTATTGAAGAAGTGTGAATGTAGTCTTAGTTTGCAGAAACTATTAAAATGATAAAAATGGATATCGTATTAAATCGTTGAAGTCGCCAATTTACGATAAAAATTAAGAAATCGTTCAATTTGATTTTATTATAATGGAAAAACTATCTCCTGCTATGTCAAAAAATCGTTGCCGTTTGATTGACATCTCGACACCTTGTCAAGGTATATAAGGAACACGGAAGTCGCGCGCGAGCTCTTTTGTGCCTGAAATTTCGGAGAGTGAACATCGAAGAAGAATTTAAATATAAGGCAAATAAAAAAAAAATATCAAATAACAACATTGCAATTAGTAATTTATAACGTCTAAACCATTAATTTACAACACTTAAGCTATTAATTTATAACATTTAAGCCATTAATTTATAACGTTTAAGGAATTAATTTATAACGTCTAAACTATTAATTTATAACATTTATGCTATTAATTTATAACATTTAAGCTATTAATTTACAACATCTAAACCATTAATTTACAACATTTGAACTGTTATTTTATACATTTAAGCTATTAATTTATAGCATTTAAGCTATCAATTTACAACATCTAAGCCACTAATTATAATATTTGAACTGTTATTTTATACATTTAAGCCATTAATTTATAACATTTAAACTATTAATTTTTAACATTTGTGCTATTATTTTATACAATTACACCATTAATTTCTAACATTTAAACTATTAATTTATAACATTTAAGCCATTAATTTATAAAATTTAAGCTATTAATTTACAACATCTAAGCCATTAATTTATAACATTTAAGCTATTAATTTACAACATCTAAGAAATTAATTTGTAACTTTTGAACTGTTATTTTATACATTTAGCTATTAATTTATAACATTTAAACTAATAATTTATATCATCTGAGCCATTAATTTGTAACATTTAAGCCATTAATCTAAAACAATTACTCGATTAATTCTTAACAGTTATACCAATAATTTATAACCACATTCTCCCATTAATTCAAAGTAATGATGCTCTTAATTTATAACAGTTATACCGTTAATCGGGAGTAACTCTACATTCATTGATTTAAATCAATACCGTCAATTCGTAGTGAGTGAATTAATGATTTATTTTGTTCCATTTTATTAACGAAATCTATCAAGTCTTTGAAGTACTATTTTATTTCTATATAGTATTATTTTTTAATTTTAAATACAGTATTTAATTTCTCATTTCACTATTTCGTATAAAACCTGTCTTAACACAGAGTGTAATCTTAAGATGTAATTTTCTATGTCTGCTCGAAACTAAGGAAACAACACCATATTCATGGAATCAAGGAAGCGAGTGCAATTTAACCGAAGGCAACCACATCTTATCTGTAGCTGGACATCAGTCAGAGGACATTTCAAATCATGTTGTTTTTTTGCCTCGGAGTATCGAAACCGTTAGATTACAAGTAATGTAAGAACAAATAAACTCCGGGCAAAACAATGTCGCTTTATTATAAAATAATTTTGCATCTCTGCTTCCAATGCTTAAACACTGTTTATGTAAATGGGACCCGAGCGTAGTTACCTCCTCGTGGTGGGTCCCGGTAATTGGTATCGTTTCCCAAATAATAATGCACCAAGTACTATTTTGAATATTAGTATTATTATTTGAGAAACGATATCAAGCTAAAAACTACTTCAATATAGTCTGGCCTTGATCATCCAAAATAGTTTTGGTGATCTAAACCGGACTAATATCCCCCCGCGGGGGCGCCGTGGGACATCGTGGGACATCGCGGGACACCGTGGGACATCGCGGGACACCGTGGGATGCGAGCGTTTTAGCCTTAATTAATCATAAGATAGATACCTATGTTATGTGCATTGTAAGCTCATTCTGTACAAAAATACTTATCTATCTTGGAACGAAAAATAAAAATCTCGTCTCTCGTGATCCCCTCGCTTACCGCACTGGAAAAATTGTTCCCACGATTTATCGGTTCACGGTCGCTCAGTTCTTTCGAACCGTAGCGTGACGTACTCGCTCGCGCGTATTCCGGGTACGTGCGGGTCAACGTGCACTGGACAACTCTTTGGATTCGTAAGTCGCCCCAAGCACATCTCTGTCTTGATGACTACTCGACGACTGCTCGTCGTTTGCCTCGAATCACGGGAGTTGTCATCGCACTGGTGATGCCTGCGATTCGCAATACTGTCCGATTGGTACTTCGGTACTTGGGCAGAGATCTGCATTTCACGTCCTCCGTAATCCTGTTCAAGTGACGAACCCGCGGGGGTGGACCCCACTGTTCAGTTGGGGCCTTGCCTTCGTAATCCTGTTCAGCGGTCCCTCCCCGGGCCTTCATTTGTTCAGTTGGAGTGTGTTAAATTGCAGGCCTATTTGCTGGATTACTAGTATCATCGGTCGGTGCCATCGACCGTGATAAGATCCAGACGACGTGACAGGAATCGGGCGAAGGTCAATGCTTGGGCTTTCCGCTGAACCTTAGGGTTATCTGGTGCACGGGGGTACGTTATGTAGGTTTGTTAGTTCTTTCGAGAGATCGTGATTTCGTTCGTTCCGGGCGCGCCGCGGTTTTTCTTCCATCGTCTGATTGTTGGGGCTCCCTTTTCGTAGTAGCCTCATATTGTTTCTTTCGTTCCAAGTTAAACAAATGTGTCTTTGATACCGAATGCGGCCAGTAGGGTTGCGAATTATTGTACTGATCGATGTAATCGATGTGTGGGAGATGGATGTTGCGTTACGTAGGCTTTGTTCTACGTTTGTAAAGATTCATGTAAGCGCTGCGTTGGAGATATGTGTTTCGCTACGTTAGGCTACGAAACAACCATCTCTTTACGCAGGCCCATGAAGTAGAACCAGAACTCGACATTCTTGCCAGTAGGTTGAATGTCGAGACCGATGCATAATGTTGAATAACTCATGGGCGGGTCTCGTGCGTAGTCACCTCCTCGTGGTGAGACCTGGTAATTGGCATCCTTTTCCAAAAATTAATCAGTTGATTAATCTTTGGAAAACGATGCCAAGCTAAGAACTACGCACCAGTCCAGTTTGGATCTCCAAATGCCGCCAAAAGAATTTTGGATGATCTAGACTGGACTGCACCGTGGGACACCGTGGGATACCGTCGGTCCAGTTTGGGTCTCCAAAAGCCTCCAACAGAATTTTGGATGATCTAGACTGGACTGCAACGTGGGACACCGTGGGATACCGTCGGTCCAGTTTGGGTCTCCAAAAGCCTCCAACAGAATTTTGGATGATCTAGACTGGACTGCAACGTGGGACACCGTGGGATAGCGTTGGACACAGTTTGGACGTCGTTGGACACCGTTGGAGAATCGTTGGACATCGATGGACGTCGTTGGACGTCGTTGGACGTGGGTGGACGTCGTTGGACAACGTTGGACAACGTTGGACGCCGTTGGACGCCGTTGGACACCGTTGGACACCGTTGGACACCGTTGGACACCGTTGGACACCGTTGGACACCGTTGGACATCGTGGGACATCGTGGGACATCTTGGGACACCGTGGGACATCGTGGGATGCGTACGTTTTAGGTTAGTCTGAATTAATCGTAAGGTAGATACCTATGTTAAGTGCATTGTGAGCTCATTCTGTACAACGACATTTATCCACCTTAGAACGAAAAAAAGAAAAATCTCGTCTCTCTTCACTCGCTTACGACACAGTACTTATTGTACTCGCGATTTATCGGTTCGCGATCACTCAGTTCTTTCAAACCGTAGCGTGACGTACTCGCTCGCGCGTATTCCGCGTACGTGCGGGTTAACGTGCACTGGACAACTCTTTGGATTCGTAAGTCGCCCTAAGGACACCTCTGTCTTGGTGACTGCTCGACGACTGCTCGACGTTCGCATCGGATCGCGGGAGTTGTCGTCGCGCCGGTGATGCTAGCGAATCTGTTGGGGATTCGGTCGTGGATCTGCAGTCCTGTCCGATTGGTACTTTGGTACTCGGTCAGGGACTTGCAATTTCACGTCCTCCGTAATTCTGTTCGGGCCCGCGGGAGTGGACCCCACTGTTCAGTTGAGGTCAATGCCTTCGTAATCCTGTTCAGCGGTCCCTCCCCGTGAGTGGACCCCACTGTTCAGTTGAGGCCTCTTGCCTTCGTAATCCTGTTCAGCGGTCCATCCCCGGGTTCCACATGTTCAGTTGGAGTGTGTTAAGTTGCTGGCCTATGTGCTGGATCCACGTCTGAATTACCCGTGGATCACTAGCATCATCGGTCGGCGCCATCGACCGCGACTCGTGTAAGTTTCGAACGGCGAAACAGGAATCGAGTTACGGTCAATTCTTGGGCTTTCCGCTGAACCTCGGGGTTATCTCGTGTACGGGGGTACGTCGTGTAGGTTTGTTAGTTCTTTCGAGAGATCGCGATCTCGTTCGTTTCGGGCGCGCCGCGATTTTTTCCTTTATCATCTGATTCATCGAGCATTTTCTTGTTTACCCATTTTTAAGGGATACTTATTGAGATCACGTTAGAGTTTATAACTTTTCAGTATCTTCAATATCTTACAGTGTCGCAAAAATAGAACGATAACTAGTTTAGTACAGCGACTCGTATGTCCCTTCTGCGAGACACGAAATGGTATACACAGTGTCAGTAGCTACATTTTCTTCCTTTCATTCCAAGTTAGATAAATGTGTGTTTGATACCGAATGATGCCAGTAGGGATGCGAATTATTGTATGATATTTGTACTGATCGATGTAATCGTTGTGTGGGAGATGGATGTTGCGTTACGTAGGCTTTGTTCTACGTTTGTAAAGATTCATGTAAGCGCTGCGTTGGAGATATGTGTTTCGCAGTTAGGCTACGAAACAACTATTTCCATACGCAGGCCCATGGTTAAGTAGAGTCAAAACTCGACATTCTGCCAACAGGTTGAATGTCGAGATCGATGTGTAGTGTTATATAACCCATGGGCGGGTCTCGTGCGTAGTCACCTCCTCGTGGTGAGACCTGGTAATTGGCATCCTTTTCCAAAAATTAATCAGTCGATTAATCTTTGGAAAACGATATCAAGCCAAGAACTACGCAACAGTCCAGTTTGGATCACCAAATGCCTCTAAAAGAATTTTGGATAATCTAGACTGGACTGCACCGTTGGACATCGTTGGACACCGTTGGCCGTCATTGGACGTCGTTGGACGTCGTTGGACTCCGTTGGACAACGTTGGACAACGTTGGACACCGTTGGACACCGTTGGACACCGTTGGACACCGTTGGACACAGTGGGACACCGTGGGACACCGTTGGACACAATGGGACACCGTGGGACACATTGGGACACCGTGGGACATATTGGACACCGTGGGACAAGGAAATCCCAGAATCTCCTCGGCGTAACGACCCCTGCAACGCACATCCACTACTACTCTTCGACATGGGACCCTGCAAGCGTGAATGTTCTCTCTCTCTCTCTCTCTCTCTCTTTCTAACCGCTCCTTTGCGAGCATTATCCATATACTTAGGCCAAGCTGCAATTTATCGTATAATCTTTGTAATGATGCGTGTAATAGTTCGGTGGCAGATAAATATCGCGTGGTGTATGCTTACTTTTAAGCTAATAAAGATCTATGTAATTTGTATAATCGTTCTGTGAGAGATGGATGGTGCATGATGTGTACTTATTTTGAAGTTTTAGGTTAAAATAATTAATTTTAATTCGTAGCTCAAATAACCAACGTGGGATGCATACATCTTACAATTTAATTATGGAATAGTGCAAACATATCGTGAGATAGGTGTATTTTAGTTTTAGCTACATTTAAGATAAATATGTCTAGGCTAAATCCGTTTTTATACAACTAAATTAACTAAACTATACAACTAAATACAGGCTAAATGCGTTTTTTTATACAAAGATAGAGGATAGTGGGGTAAAGTGAAACATCAATGTTTCTCTTAGATAGGAGCTGCGAATGAATTGTTATCGTGTGATACGAGACTGAACATGTCTCAGTTACATTTAAGTCTTAATTTTAATTTCTATCGCTAATTTTAAGCCTTATTTTTGGATCTTAATTTTAACGTGCATCGTTGTTTTTAAGCCTTACTTCTAAGTCTTAGTTTTTAAATTTGTAATTATATAAAAGTAATAATTTCATAGATTTCAGTTTTAATTCGAACCAATATTGAATCGATAACGTCGCATGTGACACGAAAAGGAAAAGGAGGTCGATGGCCCACAAAATGTGTGACACAAAAATGCATTTAGTCTTATCACAGACTCATAGAAGTAAAGTTTTTAATTGTTGACGAAGTAACTACATTTAGGCCTGTCTCGAATCTATTTTTGTATGTACTTATTAAAAATAAAATTGATCATTGGTAGAACGTTATAGTGCCATCTATTAAGCACCATATGTACAATTATATAGTAATCTTATTTTCTACTGAGTCGGTAACGTTAAAAATTACTCGAAAATGGTAACAGGGGCTTCAACACTTCCGATAGTGTTCTTTGATAGCAAATACGCGGTGTAAAGTATGATGCTTGTTTATATTTAATGAGTCTTATTACATGTACATATCAGTTCCAAGTCTTTTGCACTATTTCCCAGTTTAGTAAGACATAGGATCAGTGAAGTTACGTACGTTCAGTTCTATGATTTTTCTATTTAAAGACCCTTCTTCGTTTTGATGAATCGATAATTACATTTTCCGATATGACACTCAAACGTGGGATCTTATTACGTGAATGATTCTGCTTGTCTAACAATTCAGTTAGAAACATTAAAATGCAAATCATAGTTCCTAGTGAAGCATTCTGACTGGCAAATTAGACAAATTTTGAGTGTCATAGTCTGAAATTCGTCATTGCGGATAGTGCAGGTATGAAAGTGATCCAATCTGTGCTTGAACTATTAAATTCTATCATGTTTTTCATTTCAGACTTACAAAAAGAATTCATAGCAATGTTCGAATGGGCATACGATGGTGTTAATGCTTCAATACCACGCAATGTGGGACCAGAATGTGCATATTACCTAAGTCCAAAGCGAAGAATCATTGAAACATTGATCATATCGATATTCATAATAACCTTCCTTGTTTGGGGCTATAAACGAATTAAATTGCCAACCAAAGTATCATATGTAAATCATGATTGTGTTGGTAGAAGAGTATTATTAATTATTATGTCATTAGTACTAGGAATGGAAATTGGTTTTAAGTTTACCAGCAGGACAGTTGTATATATATTAAATCCTTGCCATATAACCACAGCTGTACAGGTAAAATTAATAGAACCATTTGAATAAGGAATGTATATATTTTATTTGTACTTGTTTACAATTATTGTCTTTTTTGTAATATAGTTGTATTTACTGGCAGCAGATCCTAGTCCTACAGTCACAGCTATCTTCAGGATACATTTGAACTTTTTGAATGGACCACTTTTAGCATATTTATTCCCAGAGACAGAATCTCGCAGAGTAAATTATCATGTTTCACTAAGAAATGTATAATTTAATGATCCAAATTAACATTGATATAATTCTTTCAGATATTTGCTGATAAAGCAATGTACTATATTCAGCATGGTTTAATGGTAGTGATACCGTATTACTTACTGAGGATCGGAGGTAGTTACAATTAATTTTCTCTTATTAATTTGAAAATCATGTGACAAAATTCGTTATGTAACGCTATCCTAATTTTTATGTTTAGGTGTGTATAATGTGGAACCTCTATCAGACATGAGCTGGTCCGTTTTCAGTTATGGAATAAATTTAGCCTATCATTTCTGGATTATCCAAGCCATTGCTTTGGTTTGTGTTATTTCATATTAACGCATATTCTGTGTTTCAATCCATTCTAATGTTCCAACATTCCATTTTTTAGCCAATACAAGTGAATCTTAGTCATATGTTATGTGCAGCTATTCTTGACCCTTTTGAAGGTCAATATTATCGGGTATGGACGTTTATTCATCAAGGATTACTGTGCCCATTGTTATCCAAGTTATTCAGCTTCGCGTCGAATTTGTTAATAACGAAGTTTCCGCCAACTAGAGTAAAACCAACGCTTGATCGCGTACTTGCAAAAAACAATAAAGTGGATGATAATGAGAAATTATATGAAGATGCAAATACTTCAGGAAATGGACATACTCATGTAAATTAGATCAATATTTCATAATTCATAATTTCTGCTGCAATTCAGTGAGTACTTGATTTAGGAAAATAGATAAGTTTCTATGTCAATAATGAAATGAACACAAGACATTTTGTGTTTGTCATTTGTGAATTCGTAATTGTACAGTCACTACCTGTAAAGATCGATGATCCTTTTCCTAAATAAACAAATTTGTAGTTATTTTTTCGCACTGTATGTGTGATTATGGTGAATAGGAACAGTGCAGGGCAAGTTATGGTAGTAATTAGGAATTTATAAATCTCAAATATGAGTCTGTAACAACCTTTAAATAGGTGCTACCATTGCCGTGTAGTTCATTTTTTCCATTTAGCGGAATGAGAGTCCGCGAATTATCTTACGAGAGATTAGGAGCATCCGATGGTCTTGCATTTTTGATGCATCTGTGATTAGGAATGTTATTTGTAAAACATTTCCTATTTAAAAATGCAGCATTTATGTTTAACAGTGTAGCGATTAATGTTTAACAATGCAGCGATTAATGTTATTTCATACGCTATATTTTTTTATGTGATGATTTTTCACTTTCAGTTTGAAGTAAACCATAATTAAATATTTCTAGATATATTATCTCTATAGATTATTGTTATATAGAGCTTGTCATGCATGCCACTTTTTTTTTTGGAGTAATTAAAGACTCACTTTCTTCTTTATTGAGCTTAAATATAACATTATCTTAATGCTTAAAATAATGTACAGTACCTGTTGTAATTAGAAGAGGAATATACCAATGAATTGTGTGATTTATTTATTTTAAGTTTTAAACATAATCTTAATGTATGTATTTATATATTTCAGTATCTTATTATTTTTATAGAATGATTTTCATTCCTTATTAAATTCATCCCTATTCCAATTACGATAAAGGAGATTTATTGTGATATACATATGTAATGATTAATTACATCATGTGATACAAAATGAAATATGAATATACTAATAATTAATAAAAGCACTGCTTATCCATTTTAAACACATGTGATAAATTGTGTTAATAGAGTGCATGTAATAAAATATTTAGATTAGTTACCCAACTCATTCCATATTATCAATCCATAAAAATAGTGTTGCAATGATTTTATGTATACCAACTGCCAAAAGTTTTATTTATTACAATACATTTTCTCATGCAACAATTCATTCAAAAGTTTTAAAACATATAGCAAATATCTGTATAAAAATTTGTATGGAACAATATAAAATTCAAATAAGCATCAATAAATTGTTGTTTTATAATTCCTATATGTACATATATAAGTAGCAATTTTATTATTATAATATTCGCTATTTAAATAACATTATCATATTTGTGTCGAATTATCAAATCTTCAACTATTAGTTATAAAACAAACATTTGCTCATAATAATGAAATAACGAATTCATAGAATAAATTTTTAGAAAGTATTTATAACTTTTATGGCCTAATAATGAAGAACACTTCTTTCCGGTCCCAAATTTGGTTTGTTAAAATTTTTACATTAAAAAATATATCCATTTCGAATTTTGTGAGTGTGTTGCTATATTACTATTTTAAAATGAAAGAAAATGTTATTGTAAAAATGAGATATTTTGACGTTTTCGATTACAATTTTTAATCGTGCGCATTTTTTATCAACTAATTCTTTTGTGTGGAAAATAAACGTAATCACGGAAAAACATTGTGTATAAGCGAAAAATTGCAAATAAAGATTCCAATCTATTCATAATGTCATTGATAGAGTTCCACACGAAAGGATATACACGAAATCTTAATATTATTTACATTTTATTCAAAACCGAATATTTGTATCTAATTTGCAATTACAAAGGCCTGTGAAAATTTTAATTTTGATTTTCGATAGACTATACAACAACAAAAAAAAAAAGAACTTTTATAACAATGATTGTTTCGTAATATGAATTAAAATTTCGTAATATTAACAGTCATTGGAATGATGCTGTGCAACAAGAAATATTTAACTTGTATTTACTCTACAAGTTATATCAGTTAAGATAAATGCTTTGAGTCACAGTGTTTCCTAATAGGTTTAGTAAAAAGAAAGTATTATATGTAGTATGTACAGAAGGGTTTATGTATGTACAGCTATATCTTTTCAAATTTACACCTCTGTCATTTCTCTTACATTCGAATAAGCACTCGTGATGAGAATCGCATATATGTAAGATTCAATGTCTTAATACACCAAAGAAAGTTGAATTCAACTAAATATTTTCTTTCATGGTAACATTCATGGTAACGTGGTAACATTGAATCTTTAATATATCTATAACTAAGTTAATACTTATTTATAAGTTGCACAGCAGTAGAAATTAAATGTACAACAAATTGGCGTTATATTTTTGTAAGCTATGGAAAGCGTCATTTTCATAACAGTAGTAAACTTGTTGCAAAGGTACTTTGAACCTGAAAGGAACCTGAAGGTTCCCCAGAGAACAAGGGATGAAAGAAACATTACATTTGATTCTGAATTATAATATTAAAATCGTTAAATTGTACGGGATATGAAGTGAAAGAGGTTTGTACGATGTATCTATTGTATAAATGATTCAAATAAAAGAGAAATCATGACATGAAACACCCCTTGTTCTATTTCTCTTTTAGAAGAGAAGCGTTAAGATTTCTTAGCCATTATGATTCATGGTATGCAACAATACAAACATTAAAGCATTAAAATAAAATAATTTATTTACAGAGCGATGTACATTCTTTTTTTTCTTTTTGTTTAAAACTCTCACTCTTCTGATATACGTGCAAGTATACCGGTGTTCCAAGCTTAATCGTATCACGACTAATTCACACTTCTTCTAAACGTTTGTACAGAATGGTTTCGCGAATATGGTTACATGATGCGCGTGTAACACGTGTATTTACAAAACGATGCATTTTGTTCTTTTTTACCGATGATCCGAATTGTTTCAACGGGTTGATGTCGATTAAAATTGAAATACTTAATGCTATCATTGTATTATCGTAGCCACATCGAGATTACATCGAAAGAATTGTAATAAGGCACCACTATACTCCACGTGTAATATTGGTAGTTCGTATTCGAAGTAACTTATATTACTTTTCGCATTTTCTAAACGAGAATATGCTTCTTTCCATGGAGACCTGACTGGATCGATCATCGATCGAGAGAGGTATTAGTTCTAAATCAGTCCGTGACCCGCAATGTCTGTTATTTATGCGAATGAAACCATTGGGCACATACGAAACAAGGTTTATTTTTCCCTCATACATCCATGATCGCTATTATATGTACACAATTCTGTACAAAAGTTTAGAAAAACCTAATTTTACCGAAGCTACACGTAACAAACGCAATGACAATAATAAATATGTACATTAAAAAATCATCCTTACTCGCCATCATACTCATGAAATATTTTTTGAAGTTCTAGCGTCGATCGTAGGCGTCGATGATTAATTACTATTTATAAATATATTTCAAAGAGCACGATGTACAACTTTCATCCATAGTCGATACATGATTTTCTTACACTAAATGCGCAAGCGAATCGAAATGTCGATTACATTAATTTAAGTAAGATCTGTTGTGCATCAATCACAATAGTGATCGTTGAACTTCACACCACGATTATACATACATGATGATTTCGCAACTGAATAACACAAATCTATATTGTACACAGTATACCATAATGCAAGAGCAAAATTTTCGTAAAGAATAAAAAAATCAGTCCGACTATGATATTGCATAGATGAATTCGACAGGTACTAGTTTTGTTTTCTAGCGTTGCCCTACTTAAAAAAGAAAATGATTAATTATCATACAAATCGATCGGAATTTTACTACCGTGATATATTTTACAATTTACGACATTGCTTTATACATTGACAAATAAAGCAGCTATGAACACTTTAACTGGAACACCCTGTATACTGTAATTTCGAAGTTCGATTTGTTTGACAATTTCGCTGCTTGAGTTCTATCGATATTTTAAAAAAGTCGTTTCTTACCATTAGAAAATAAATATTAATTTAAATTACATATAAATATCTACACATATATAGTAAAAAAAGACGAAGCGTAATAAATGTTTCATAAGAAAGGACCTTAATGTTTTGTTTCCTAACATGAAATATTTCAATCATAAATAAATGGAAACAACCATAAATAAATAAATAAAATACTTATGCAAACATTGCTGAAAAAAACGAATACACTAATAAAATGCAGACGAATCACAGTTGTTCCTCTCACAGTCCTCGCAAAATTATACTGTTAGTGGTACACTCGTTAATAGTGATAGAAATAAGCTAATTATCGCAATATGTGACTATTTTATAAACAAGTAAGATTTCGCCATTCCTTTGGCAGATGAGTGAATTTTATAAGGTTCATATAAAGCATATATTTATACAAGGACTTGAATATTAATATTGCATGGAAGAGTAAAGAATAATACTTATTTCTCTGTAGAGAAATATCAACTAAAAAGTTGCAATCTACATGATCTGAAAAGACCTCAAAATAACAAAATAATTCCGATTCATGTCCACTGGAAGAATATTCATATTTTCTTCACGGAGGAACTTCTTTCTCACAAATCGCCTAATTTAAAAATATTTTTACATGATTATTTCGAAATCCGTAATACGTAACAACATTCTCGTATAAAGATACTTTCAATCGTGAGATTTAGACGAGAAATTTCATTATCAAATGCACAGACCGCTAGCTATTAGCGAATGTATGATTTCAAGTGAAACTTATGGATGTTGCTTATTGAGTAACTTATAACTGTTAGCGTTGTATAAAGCACTATCATGAATTTATCGATTGAAATGGAATGCTAATACTATTTACAATGATATTGACTGAATGAACAGGCACACATCTCTCTTAAAAGATATCATACACTTCATTTGTGTGCTTGTTCTACTTCATAGTAGACATTTTGGTATGACGCAAACAATGTTGCATTCAGACTTCATACAGCCTTATTAAGCCTCTGGGGATATGTCTCTACTAGAAGTAAAGTGTTAGCCATCTAAAGGTGGTCCTAAGTACACCATAGATACCTCTGTATTTCCATACACAGCAGATACAGATGGGTATAATCTTTTGTCTGGCAATCCTATGCATTTAATTTGTTATTAATATAAAACAAATTTTTCCTATTAAACATCTATCGTTAGTTGAAAAGCAACAGTATATAGTACCTCTAAATGCCACTCCCAAAAATTCATAATTTCTTTCAAAAGATAATGTGTTATCATCACAATCTAATATTACTCTAATTCTTTCCCCAACCTGTTAATTATAAAGTTTAATACTTTAGACGATGTTCTTTCTTAGCTAAATAAAAGTTATGATAAACAAAATTCTACATACCTGGTATTTTGGAGCATTGTTAAGCAAAGGATAATTTCCTTGCACATTCCCATTATGTAGCAGATGGTTGTCTACTAGATTCCATCCCCATGAGTGCTCGTCGGAGCCAACTAATGCTACGTATCCATGACACAACAAAGGTGCTTCTCTTGTAGCTATACCTATTACTGCTACCGTTCCCAGAGGACCTTCCCAAATAACTTCCCAGGCATGACGTCCATGCTGGAAGCCAATTTTACCTCTACAGGCATCTGTGCTCTGAGCAACTGGATTCCTATAACTCAAGTAGTAAAGATTCAAGCACTCACTTATCGCTTATATATATATATATATATATATATATAAAAACACACTTAACATCAGAAGTTTATATTTTATGACCGCATCTTTAAAAAACTCATTTTTATTAGAAAAACCTGTTGCAGATTTTTATGTGTTTCGTTAATCTTCGGTGTTAAAATATATAAATGCAACTTTAATATGACAATTAACGAAATAACAGGGTTTAACGTTGTGTGTGGAAACTTGAGATCGAGATCGAGATCGGAACATAAATCACGAATTAACACGCGGTGATGACAGAATCCAAGGTTCTACCTGTGCATGGTAAATCCATTCGGTCTAATATAAACATTACGGGAGCAGTCATTGGGGTTCCACGCGTGATAAAATGCACGGAGCTTCGATTTGTACGTAGGTACCGATGACAATAAATCGGAACTGAGCGCCTCTTGGGCCAGTTTTCTGATGCAGTGCATTCTCCACGCATCATTGTTCTCATCGTTTAGGAAACGGTTCCATCGTTTGCACACCAACGAACAGTTTCTCAACGTGTGCAGATCTAAATAGGAAAATATCACTTCTAAAACATGATCAGATACTCGGAGTACTATATCGTCCATTTTGCCGGTTCTGATCGAGTAAACGAACAAAACATACACGCGCAGGAACGCCGCGCGGCGTTTATCTATCAAACGTTGAAGTAATTTCTATGTGTATAACAAGCATAGAAAATTCGTATACTAGAAAGGCATGCGTGATAACTATTTTAATTTAGGTTATGAGTTTCCATTCTTATATCTCGTAGTCCATGGTTGTAGCAGAAATGTTTTTCTCAGCTCACGTGTACGTTAATTTAGTGTTGTGTTGTCTCTTTATTACGATCCCTGTATTAATTTAATTTCAAATGGCGCATAATATTGGTTCTTTCATAAGCACTCCTGGCTTTTGTTCTGATTGTGGATCCATTCTACCGTTGTTAGGTGATAAAGGAAATGTAAAATGTTATGCTTGTAAAAGGGTTTGGGGTCCCGAAGGTACTTATTATTTTTTGTGTATTTTATATTTTCCCACATTTGTCTTATCTCACTGTGTGAGAATTTGAATTATTTGTTGTTTATTTACTTAAAGAGTAATTGTAAAAAATTGTTGTTAAATGATAAATGATCTTCGAGGTTAGCTTTTGGAGATATGGCGATGTCGTACACTATTGAGTTTAATAAAAAGAATGTTTATGGTTCATCAAAAGAAAAGAATGATGTAATGGAAGAAGCAGAAGGCCCAATTGTTGAAAGAAAATGTCCTCAATGTCAGAATGATAAAATGTCATATGCTACATTGCAATTGAGATCAGCGGATGAAGGACAGACAGTATTTTACACATGCACCAAGTGCAAGTATGTCTTTTTAAGTGTTATTAAGAAGCACGCTTTTTTCTTCTATGAAAAAAGGAACTGTTTTAAGAAGACTTTATTTTCAGATTCAAAGAGACAGAGAATTCATAACAGAAAATTTTATTATACATTTCAATTTTTACATTCAACACCATTTAATTAGTTGATTGGTAAATGATTATCAAAACATAAAACACTCTGTGTTAATAAAACATAGAGCTTTATTTATGATGCACTCAACAAATATCAATAAATCGGACTCATAATAATAGTAAGGAGAGAAATTACATAATAATTTTCATAATAACGCTGAATTATCGTTATATTTTTTCCCTAATTACGCATGGTTGGAAATTTCGTAATAATGTATCTTTTAATGGTATATATTCGATTAAATATTTTGTACAATACATTGGAATAAAAGTTAACAATTAGTTTTAGGAAGTTCCTATTAATCCGTCTTTGAAACCATTACAGTGGTCCTTTTCATTATAAAATCCTGGTATTTTTTTTAAAGTCTGTTAGTACGTCGCTTACACTACGGGATAGATTTAAGTATTAACTATTAGTCACAATAATGTTTTATATTTTCTTTAATAGTAAAGAGAAATAGATGCGCGCTATCATATATCGAGGAAATTTTAACAACCAGTCCAGCAACTTAATTATATACACGATTGAAGTCTTACACTATGAATAGTGTCGGAAAGGCTTCTTTATCCTAACATTGATAAAATCAACAGGAAAGAATTTATCTTTACGTTTAAATAATCTTGTTCAATTACGTTTAGTTACGTATTCTTATCGTTATAAAGCTATATGTTAAATATAAAGCAATATAATTATGGTCGAACATAAAACATATATAATATTAGCAACTTGAAATTGTTAATAGAAACGTAAAAAGCAAAATATAGAAAAAAATACGAAACAAATTATGTACCATCACCAAAAGTTTTTAAGCTACAAAAAAGAAAAGGAATAAAAAGGATTAAATATCGTCAAAGGTATATCATGGAATACATATCTTTTTTTTAACATTCTTCCTTTCAGAAAGAAACATATCTAAATCAGATATTCATTCTTCTCTTCCATTAATACCCCTCAGAGAGTACGATTATACTTCTTTTCACATATGACTCTCACTTGCCTCGCATATAATGCTCGAAACGAAACAGGAACATGTTTTAGAAATTCGTAATTAAACGTACGAATTCTCGTCTCGCTATATAATATTTAATAACATCTGTTCGTTAACAATATAATATATCTCACAGAAAAACACTCGTTTTACTCTTGAAATTCCAAAGTGATCGGCGATTATGCGACGCGTTGCATCCGGTTCGTTCCACGAAACTTACTTCCACAAGAATGTTTCACAAGATGCAGCGTTGGTTAGTTCATACGTTAGTTTATTTATCCGTAAGGGGCTATAAATTTATTCTCGAGTCCATTAGGCCTTCGACGATCGAAATAGTCTCTCCAAAAAAATAGATTAAAAAAATTCTTCGGGTCGATTGTAAATTTCTCAACAATCAATGGTCACACTCGATTCAAACAATTTGCAAATATACTAATTAATGTCTATATTGGCGACTATATTTGATTTCGAATACGTGGCAAAATTCCTTCGTTATTAGCCACGAAATGGAAGTTGTATAGAACCGTCCTTCAGCCTGCAATTTCGTTTGAATCGAATGTATTTCATGATTTTTCATTTTCAATTATTTACACTAACGCTTCATATTACATATTGTACATCGAGTATGTACAAGTGGCAAGGTATTTACAAGTGGAATGTGAGGCAGGTGACGTAAAGGATCTAGATTGTCGTTTCTTCTCGACGCTGCAATCATGAGGCTTCGTAACATTCGTCCAAGAAGTTTTCCAATGAATGATAAAGATGAGCTCGTGACTGAGCGATCCCGTGGTCTTCGTCCGTGTAAGTCTGGAAAAAATATAATTTCTTTTATAAATATATCATGTGTGTTTTACGAAATATTTTGTATACCAATTTTTTTTTTAACTAGATATATGTTTGTAATAAATATCTTGCAACTTTTAGACAAATTCCCAGATTGGCTTCAAATTTCACTTATTACAGGGTTTATGACTATTTACAGAACTTACACTCGTTGCAGGGCCAATGAAATCGCAAAATGTTTTATATAACACGCGCAATATGGACATAAAAGTTCTCGATGGTAAATGGTCAAATATTTTCGTGGGTCAGTGTATCTATTTTCACACGATCCTTTTTTTCAAATATTTTGTAAAGCTTATGTGTACGATGAAATAACGTGGCAAGTCTATTTATTTAGAGAGAACAAATAGCGGCGATTGCGCTGGAAACGGCACGAATCCATGCGTTGCGTAATACTCATTTTAACAAAAGTGTATCACACGAAACTTAAACTTTAAACGAAACAGTGGGAATTTATTCAGGCGGAATAAACTGCACTTCGCGCGCGCTTTGTAGATTTTAATCGCGAACGTTAAACACCATGGGTCGGCCACGGAGCACGTAGGCGAATGCCAAGCATAATAATTCTGTAAACTGTTTGAAATAACGCGGTGCGTGCCGAGCGTTTTCGACTCGGCCCCCTTTTTTATATACCTCTTATCCACCGCGTGGATAATATTCTGAAAAAATTGTTAGACAACTATGAGACTACTATTAAACGATAAGTAGAAAACATTTTTATACCGAATTTAACTTGCTTCAGTTTCTAGTTATTTACCAATTTTTACAAATACAATTTTCAAATGCTATATAGAAACAAACCTTCCTATAATGTAATTAGTTGAACTTTTTATTTATTACATATATATATATCTGTATTTATGGAAAACCTAAAGCTTTAGGTTTTAGCTTCAGACGTACGGTACACGGTCAGATCACATCAAGTCAACCACCAATCAAGAGATTTTCCTCTGACTTGACTACGCGTAAGCGATTTTGTCCGATGCCTGACTTGACGTGATTTAACCGTAACGTGATCGCTAGTGCGAATCATCCTAAAATGTATAAAGATACGAAGGATGTATATGATACAAATAACTAAAATAGAAAAGAAATGTCTATTTCTTTAGTTTACAAAAACGGTTTATAATACGTCCAGAAATTTGTATTCGTATTAGTAAGAGTATGCGCGATCTGAAGATAATAATTCAATTATTCGAGCGTACATCTTTTTCGAATATCATACCTGTTGCCTGAACAGGATATCCTTCTGCTCGAGAACCTTGGCGAGTAACAGTGACTGCTGGTAGTGCACGTTATCGTCCAATGTGCCATGGATCAAGTAATACATCTTCGTTTTAATATTATCCACTTTGTTCAGCAGTTGACCTTGCTCGTAGCCGTGCAGATTGTCCGAGGGTAAGCCCATGAACCGTTCCGTGTATATCGAATCTGTACAATGTGCATCGATTATCCAATATCACTGTATAACTCGTCATTATCTGATACTTTCTTTAGCTTCAATATCGAACGAATGTTGTAAATTTCGATGTAACGCGATAGGTATCGAATAGAATTTAGAAAATAATTTCGAGCGCATACTTGGATGAGGTGAATCGACGATACTTGTTAATTAAATTTAAAGCAGCGTTTCGCAGTCGCTTTTGAGCCGTAAATTTCTGTTACAATAGCGAGAAACTTTTTGCTCTGTTTTACATTTAAATTATTATGTTTGAAAAAAATTACGCGTTTAATATTTTTCTTCTTCTTATATCCGAGTTTTCGCGCGCGTTTCACTTGCAGTGAAATATTGCATTATCGATATTATCGTAATTCTAATATATCGTTTCGTCAATTTATTTATTCTCCAGCTGGAACTTCATTGCCACTTTACTAAAATAATGAAATATATGGTAAACTATATTTTCGATTCGTGGCGAAGGTAAGGAAGCGAATATTCTAAAAATAAACTCTTGAAATTCGTTTTCCATCGATCGAGCCAGAAATGAAGAAAAATTCTCGGACTGCATCACAATTTGAACTATGGGAACAAGAGGTTTAAAGAAGCTTTGGAACATAATCGTTTGAAAGGTAATCGAATAGGTGTACTTCGAACGCTCTTCTTTTAATAAAACCTTCGCGCTCGATGATTTATGGCGCGGAGAGGCTGCGGCGGTATTTTCTTTCGCGAAAACTGTTGCGGAGGAGCCGTTCCCTTCCGGTTTAACGACCATTCGACGAACGTTTTCGATTCGATCTCGCACGGAATTCAATTTCATTCGGCATTCGCTTTTTTTTCTACCCTTCGTTTCTTTCGTTTTTGGCTTTTATTTTGATTGGTTAAGTAGGTCGAGCGAAATGAACCGGCGATATAACTTGAAATTCTTCCCGCGGAAATGTTTACGGCAGAGAGAGAGAGAGAGAATTGCTCCACGATATCGATTGAGTTTTGAACGAGTTACGAGAATTCATTAATTTTTTTTTTTAGTCGTACATACGCCAGGCGTAAAGATTATCGAGTTAATGATCTTTAATTAACCCGCAACTGCTAATTACCGTGTTTCCAGCAATTATATTATTATACTCGCGTCAATATTTGCTATAACCGTGTGCCGCTTAATCATCTCAAACAATTCATTTAATAATTACCCGAATATAATGTTTATCTTCGTCCTGGCATTATTTTTCCATCTGTTTCGACTATCATCGAAGCGTTCATTTCCATTTCAAAAAGAATCGCAAATATGATCATAAATAAGCAGAGAAAGAAACAGACCATAATAATAGTAATAATAAAAAGAAGATAATAAAGGGGACGTAAAAGGGACGTTATTACTTTTCCATCTGGTATTTATCTTTGATGATTCCATAATTATCCAAGCAGAATTGTGTGCCAATCTTTATTCCAATCTAAAAAAAAGGCCGATAATAATAGTGATAGTAGTTAGAATAAAAAGGGAACTTCCAGGAATAAGGACATAATCGATATCTGTAAGAGGAAGTTTAATAAATCAACGACTGGGAAAACATTCCGGACATTTTAAAAGAAGTAAAAATATCTTTGCGGATCAGTGCGAAAAGAAATCAAGTAAGAGGCATTTTTAAAACAATGTGTAATTATATATGTAGAATTCTATAATTATCCAAGCAAGACGATCTACCAATTTTTATTCCAATACAAAGAGAATCATAGAAATTCTAAAACAAACAGAACACTTGAAACAGACAGCAATGATTGGACTATGAACTTTTATGCATTGATGGGCAATTTTAAGATGCAAACATCGCACAGAAAAGACATATGAAATATCCAAAGTGCACAGTATTTGCTATCATCTTTAATAGGCAAAAGAAACTTTTGTGCAGGTTCCATTTTGCAAATAAAGATACATGAAAATAAGAATTTGCATAAATATCCACAATCTGTAGTAGTGGTAACGGCGAAGAGGAAACTCGAGAGAGGAGAGAAGAAGAACGTAATCAATAATCGATATCTATAAAGGTGACGTCGTTGACGGAAGAAGGAGTGAAAGAAACGAAATGGTCGCGTTAAAAATGTGCATCGACGAGGAAGATCGAGCATCCCGAATGCTCGTCCCGGTAGGGACGACTCCAAACGATGACTCCTCGTCGAAGAAATAAATCTGATATCTGGAAACGCGAGCGTAGTCTGGCTGCGACAAGACTCTGACAATAATTGAATCGATCGAGGCTGAAACGAACCGTCGACGAGTCCAACTTCTCGTCTTTCCCTTCTGCTCCGTTACCTCGCCCTGGTACTTACATTTCTACCGTGCAAATCATCGTGAACTTGGTGTATCGCGTTCAGTTCGTTCCGCTGTTTCGTCAAAAGGTATTTTACCGGCTCTCTGCACCGTCTATCAATATTTGTTCGTTTCACAACGCTTTAGCAATCTTGATCGTTTCGACAACGAGTCGTTTCTGGAAGTGGGCTATGATCGATATTTCGTCGGTTCTTCGCGTCGTTTTTTACGATTCCCTTGTTTCACGATGCTTTTCTTTTTTATCGATCAGTTTTGAGAACACTGGTAGTCTATTTTAAATAATATTTTACCGATTCTTCGCATTAAGTTTCAATATTCTCGCGATTTCGTAGTTTTTGTCAATTTTAATCATTCGACAAGTTAAATAATTTATCTCAATTTATTTCGTCTACTTTTATTTTGCATCGTATTTCAACATTTTCAACATTTGATTATTTCTGAAACTTTGGTTATATTTTCTTAATTAATATTTTACCTATTCTTTCCGTTCTGTTCAACAAATGTTTCGCTTCCTAGTGTTTTTAACAGTGTAACCTATTTGAAAATTATTTCAGAAATTTTACAAGTTTATTTCAGCTAATATTTCACCGATACTTTGCGTCACGTTACTGTACCTTTCCGTTTTACGACGATCATGTCGATGGCAGCGATGGATTTATCTCAATAGCACGGTTTAATTGTTCAAGTATTTCGATGATTGTCAGGATTAAGCACACTTGGAGATTAGATTTACGCAGCTTTAAAGACACTCACGTTCGCTCCTCGAATATGAACACTAGGCAAGCAGAGGAAATTTCGCAGGGTCGGACAAAAGGTTTAACTGGTTTGCAGTTCAAATAAGGACAGATTCGGGCTGGATACTCGTTTACCATCCCATGGCAAATATATTGGCCAAGTGCCGCTAATGAAAGATAATATTCAACATAACGTTGGTAAAATGAAAATCAAATATCAAAGGCAAAACATATTAAAATCTGTCAAATTATACGGCAAGCTTCCAATCTAACTGATCCTGATTATCATATCATCATTATATTTCAAACAAGAATGTTTTAACTGTAGAGGGCGTTTCATTCTTTTTTTCCAGCCAAAATTTGTCAATACGTTCTATGATATTACGTTATAATAAATGTAAAACGTATTATATTAATAATCATCAAAAAAATACGATAAAAATATCAAGTATGAAGAGAGCGGTGTTTAACAATACTTGGAATAACTATTAATCGAAAAACGAAGAGTTATATCGAATTAAAAACCGCATTAACATTTGTTGCAAATTGTCACGAAGCGTTGATTGATTGCTCGAGACGAATTCAATTTTTTATCGTTGTCGTTGTCGTACGATGATAGTTTTTTAAATTGATTATCAACGAGTAACTCATTGAATTTCGTAGAAATACGATGTCTTTGTACATTTCTTATTTTATAAACTTCCTTTCGTTCGCCACCGTATGCCCATAAAATAATATACCGTCAAATTGTATGTTTAAAATAATGAAGAATTTAGTTGATGAAGTATCATGGTGAAGTGAATATCCAATATTTCAAGAACAAAAAGACTGTAAAATAAGGATGAAGCACTCGACGTTCAAGCGGATGAAAATATTATCTCTGTTGGACGTACCGTAAAGAGCCCAATCTGTTACAGGTGCCACGGACATGCCGCACTTGAAGACACCATGATAATCCATGGCGAGCGTCATGCCCGTCGCGTATCCACCATAACTCCAGCCCCATATCGCCGTCCTGGTACGGTCGATGAACGGTAACGTGTCTTGCAAGTACCTGCAATCGACGGGAAAATCGTCTACGTGTTAGATCGCTCGTTAATGAAACCGGCCAATTCAAAATGTCAAAGATTGTTCCTTTATTAAATCGTAAATTTATCAAGTCTGCTTTAATAACGAAGGATTATTTCGCTTATAGAGCTTAGAGATTTGTTTCTATCGTCAGATTTATCTCAGCTAAAACTACGGCTGGAATAAAAAGATGGAGTGGAAACACGGAGGTGAAAAATGAAAAAATACATTTCATCAAATATAAGGGGTTGGAGGTATCTATTAATCCAGGTGTGTCTATCATTCTTTCGTGCGGGTAATTGAGAAAGTTGTTTTATTATATTGTGAATTTATGATTTTTCCCTCCATCGTATCGCTCAATATTGTTTTAAGTGGATGGAATTTTTCTATCGTTTTTTTTGTCTTTTTTATATTATTCTCAGAATTTCATTCGCAGTCTATTAAAATAGTAACATGAATTCGACGGGGATTTGAAGTGAAAGACAAATAACGATATTTTGAAAAGAATCCTCCAAAAATCCGGGTATACTGTTTAATGTTACGAGCGATAGTAGCACAAGCCACACGTGGTGCACACATAGACATATTTTGGTGTCTACAGTGAGTTTGGCAAAAGTATTCGTACACTTAGAAGATAGAAATAAAAAGAATACTATATTAAACTTCGTATCATTTAATAGTACTCTTACATCACCGCGAAAATTTGAAACATAGAACTTGAGAAAAATTCATTTTTCTCGCAAAATAAGAATATGCGCGCAAATACCTTGGTAGCCACTGTACATACGCATATTGGAATATACTAATAATTATATTCGATAATACAACAAACATCTTTGTTTTCGCGATAAGCTAAACTGAAATATAGGAAAATGCTTTTGCCTCTCGCTGTACACCAGCCGTCACGCGTGACGCCGTCGATCCAGCCGCTTCCGTTTTCGTTTCCCAACCAATCTCCAATCTCGCGCGCCTTTAGAATATTCTTCTCTCGCTATTCTCTAGCTCCTTTAATCCATTTATCCACATCCATCCAGCAATTTTTATCAAATTCCTGCTGATAAAAGTAGCGGCAGGCGTCTGTGATAGTCGATCAGATCGTATTGCCAGATCGCAGTCCTAGATCCATCTTCTTTATCGTTCGAACGTTCGTGGGGAATTTTCAGCTAGATTCATCGGCCATGCGGTTACAAAAATTGGACACGTGTTTTACAAGCTGCCGGAGAAGGGGACAGGTACTCGATCCGTTGTATCTATTTTTCACCGGATGCCAGACACACAAGATCCCTTTTCACTTCCGCGAAATCCATCTTCCTCGAGGCTCGAAGGACACTCGGACTCGGATGCATAATGCATCTGCCTGCTGGAGCACTTAGGCCAGCGGACGACATTTATTTTACCACGACTATCCTTTAAAAACGATTTTTACGAGCGAGCCGAGGTAACTAAGAGGATCGCGACGCGCTTTCAAATTTTAACATCGCCCTATTCCTTACTTTCTCTTATCTCCCTTACTTTCTGTTAGATAGTGGTAAGCCGAACTCTGTGTTTACGGCTGATGGTAGCTTAATGGCCATTTAGACGTTTTCCCCGTGTATTACCTTCTTCTCGATACGCTCTCTCTTTCTTTCGTTGTTCTCTTTGCGCAACCTTGTGAACATGGAAACGCGGTTGTTGATGGGAAAGAAGTTTATAAAGAGAGGATGGGAAAGTGGAACGCGAGATTCTTTGTGAGCCTTTTAGACGGTGTAACGTTGTTCTTCCCTTGGATGATGTGAGAAATATACGACTCTGTGGAATCTTTGTGATGAGAAGTGGGGCTGCAGAAATTAATCTGAAACGTTGCGCTGTTTTATATGCTTCTGGGGTAATGTAGTTTTCTGTGAGTTTGTGTTTTTCGTTGTCGCAGTAGATAATTATTATTATTGCTAATTAACCTGATGGGTATGGACTATGTAAAAATATAGCTCCGCTTTTGATGTTTTGTTTACACGTCGATAATCGTGGACAATGTAGGATTAAGTTTTATTTAAATGTTCATTTAACGAAATATGTTCAACGTGGATGGCGGGTAGCACAGCTCCCATTATCCTATTTGTAAATTCGTTCGTTTAATAGGGATAATTTACTGTGAATTAGGGACGAATCCCCTTGGGATGAATAGGACGAATTCCCTAATTTGTATTAAGCTACCCCTAGTTTTCTATTTAATACGCTTTGTATCGAAACTGCTGCTCTTTCTAACAAATTTAATATCAGTGTAATACACATTTTTTACCAAGGACTGTTCCCCATTGTTCCTCAAAGTATCCAATGTTTATAGCATCGTGTCATTTTTTCACCACTCTGTACGTAGCAGAAATATACGTTCGGACAAGTGCATTCTAGAAAAAACTAGATAAAGTAAAAAGTGACACTCTTTATAAATAAAATCATATAAGAAATATTGATTCGTACTAGAATTTTTAGAATCGCGTCACTCTTGCATCACTCTGTATATAGCAGAAATATACGTTTGGAATATACAGTTACATTAAAAAAAAAAATAAATAAATAAATAAAGCAAAAAGCGACGCTCTCTATAAATAAAATTTTATAAAAAATATCGATCTAACGTTTCTATTTGTACTACACCGAAAAATTGTTTCGCAAACAATTCCAGTATCGGAATCACTTTTGCATCATTTTATATATAGCAGAAAAGTATACGTTTGGACAGTTTCCAAAGAAAGAACTGGGATACAGAGATCCGTCTCGGAAAACTTCTATTTTGGGAATATAGAAATCGCATACAGTGGACTTTGATTTTACCAGCTAACCCAGATCCAGTTGTAGTCGGAGTGACGCAGTGCGGAGGGAGAAGAGGTCCAGGGTGCGGTAGGAGTTTAAGGTCCTGCACGCTGGGGTCATAGTCCTTTGGGAACCGGACCGAGACATCCTGTCCACGTGTATCTCTGTGATTTCTGCACGACGTCGTACCCTGGGGCCATGCGATGGTGTCAAGGCTACTTTAAACGCGAGACCCGCGTCTGATTGGCGACAGGACATTCTACTTGCCAACTAGCAGAGTTTGGATGTCCTGTCTGCTTTGTTACATGTCCGAGAAAAGCTTCCGTCCCCTCCTTTGTACCGTCTTAGCGTTTTGAATTGTGACACAGAATATGAGAATGGGGTTGATTTAATCCTTTCGCGGATATGCTCGAAACGAGGGATTTGAATTTATTTGTCTTTTTTTCTTTTTGTAGTTATCTAGAACGAAAGCACTACCGATTATAAATATTAGGATATACATGGAAAACATCGTTAAAAACATTTTTATATTTATTTTGTATTTTTATATTGTGTTGGTTACGTCTATTGGAATATGATGCGCGTACAATAACAGATTTATAATAAAATAAAATAATACAATCTATAATAAAATAACTAGAAAATAAAAACAACGAAAAGCATTCAATTTATGCTAACTGTAAATGATATCACGAGATGTCCTAATATTTATGGCCTAGCACTGTAAATACCTTTTGACGAAATTAATGTTGACTTTTACCGAGACTGAAATATGATTACACCGGTTGTAAAACACAGAGAATTGCGAACGTTGAAGAATTTATATCGTTACCCGATATTTATTATACCATAATTTTCCCACGTATTTTTCCCTTCTCGATAAAACCGAAATATATCGAAAATTTCCTTCCTTTTATATATAACAACGTGTTTAAAATTTCATTAAAAAGATATTGGGCGCTTCGTAACGAACTTTTATCGAAATGACTGGCTGGAATGTAGCTTTTAAAATGATACGTAACATTTGTGTACGTGGAATTGATAAAGCGCCAGAGAAATGACGTTACGCCACGGAACGAAGAAAATGAACGAATATTATGTTACAACTCCGTAATAAAGCAAGGAAATACATATAACAACAAGAGTCGAGCGAAGATTGCGACAAAAATATAAAAGTGACGTAACGCTATGATTCTCGTATCATTTTCAACTTTTCCTCGCAATTGACAATGACAAGAAAAATGATGGAAATACGACAAAAGGAGTTGCGAGCCGTATCGAACTTTGAACGAAACCAAAGGATGGTTAGTATTGCTGTAAATTTCCGCTTGGTCAACTGGAAGACGCATTCGACATCCTCACTGCCAGAGAAAATACGCGATTTCCGGTCGGAAGGGATAAAAGGGAGCCGGTTTCTTCGAATCTCCACCACGGCCATTGTCTCGTGGCGTTTCGCGCGTTCGATAATAATAATGGTTCCATAGGGAACTGTGGACACACGGATACCCATAGAAATAGCAGAGACTCTTGCTTGGATGGATTTCTTTTTTCACGAAATTTATTTACCTCGTAAATCGGCCAGTCAACCTCCGTTAAACTCTATTTCTACAGTTACCAATGTCTCCCCGGTTTTTTCCTCTTGTGTTTCGTTTTCCTTTCAGCATCTAAGCTTTCAGCATCGAGCATCGATTTTCTCACCTATAGAATTTCACTTTTTTTTCGGACGATGCGCGTTGTCTAAGATCTTTAACGAGTCACTCGCGAATAAGGCCACGCTCCACTTTGCCTCGCCACTCTCGATCGATCTTATTCGCTTCTGTGTCGTGCTAAGAGTCAAATGGACCCGTAGTTGTTCGAGCGCGTTTAATATTGCACGACTAAAACGTAAAATTTCCGACAAAAAAATTCGAATAAGATGTTCCCATTCTTTCCTGTGCTTTCGTTTTAATGGACAGAGGGATGTTTAATATCGTAGCAAAATTTCTATCAAAAGATTATTATATTATATTATTATAGAATATATTTTACAAGATATTTCTACAAAAATTTCAAATATTTCGCGATAAATATTTTTACAAAAAATCATTCAGATTCTCCAAAACGCATCCTTGCAAATGCATAAAGCTTCCATGAAAAATTACGAATTGGTCATTCTGATTACTTCAACAATTCTAATCTCGAAGAAAAATGAACGAGAAAATGAGGAAAGAAAAAACCATAGGCGAATAATCTCGTTTCTCAAAATTAATCAGACCACATGGACCAATTTCCCTTATTGTCTCAATGTCACATCTGAAAATAATCTTCACGTAGGATAAAATTGCGGAGAGATCGTGAATTACTATTTCTCGTCACTTAGCAGGCATGATCGAAGAGAATCGTTAGTTTAAAGTGTCTAGCGTGGTCTGGAGTTTAATCAAAGTTTCGAAAGCTCGGCTGCTTTCGTGCCTGAGGCCGATTGACGTATCGGAACCTCTATTCCAACTCTGACGAATGAATCGAGGAGGTTTGGTTTCTTCGATTCGCGGAATGGTTTTTCTTTAATTAGGATCTACGAGATTCCACCTTTGAATACCTGATTCAACTCATAGGGGAATTAGGTTCGCGTACGAATCTGGCACGGTGACCCTCGACTAACACGAAAATCTCTGCCACGGTAATTTCAGGAAATCAACGAAGTTTCCAAACTTTCGAGCACTTTCAACCCCTTCGATTATCTGCTTCTCTAACCTTGCGACGATGAACAGTTCGCCACTCAATAGACAAAATTGTAGGATGATTTTTTGACGATTATTCGATGATACAACCAGCCTGTAAGCAAGTAATATAAATATAAAAAATAATTGCTCGAAAAGTCGATAAAGCATTACTAAAAACCGTACGTGAAAATCTATTCACTTGAAAATTAATTCGCTCATTCGTTGTATATCTTTGTTCGTCTATTCTTGTCAAACAATGTTTGTTACACCTTAATACGTAGTTCTGTTAATTTTTAGCATTTTTTTACCGTACTATAGCGTACTTTACCGTACGTTTCTATTTCGGATTTGTATCTTTTATCGCGCGGTTTATACGTGGAAAGAAACCTATATTGAATTTCAATTTTGGAATGAAACATGGCTGTAAATTACATGCAAATACGAGAAGACAGATTTCATATTATATTCGAAATATGTTACACACGCAGAATGTTTCGGAAAGTTGATCATAGTACGTAATGTTTGATAAAGTGTATCATATTATATTTTCTCACTACACAATTTCCGGGTCAACGACTTCTTCAAATCACGAAGTATAATGTATAACTAAGTTTTTACATTCGAAAATCTTCATCTGTTAATAACATTTTTCGTATCTGTTATCTTTCTCTTATCTTCCTCCAAAAAAAAGAAAGGGAAGGTTCTCGTGCTAAATACTAGTCAAGGTCAGGAAAGCAATCGCGGTGGATGGCAGAGTCGATCGCAAACATCGGGTGACAAGGGTTAAGTTTGTTCTCGCGCCCCCTATTTTTTCACGCCGCCATTCTTTTTTCGGTTTTTTCCCTCCACTCTTCTCTGCCGGCTTGTTTTTCCACTCGTTCCTGTATTTTATTTCCTTCCCTTCCTCTTTCCTTTTTCAATTAAGAGCTACTTCGACGTACGCAAATTGACACACATCGGATCGAATAAAAGAGAAAATACACGAGAAAGAGAGAGCAGAGGGTGAACATGGTAAATTGAAATCCGAGGCTCTCGAAAATAATCGAGCCGTCGTTTTTTCCGACGAACGCGTCCTCTCCATCTCCTCGAGCATCGCGCTGAAATATTTCACCCCTATCCGCCGCTGGCATTGTGATCCCGCATTTTAACGGAACAACCAACCAAAGGCTAGTGCCTCGGCTGAATTGATCCGCCGCAAAAATATTCTTTTTTCCAACTAGCGGCAATCTTGTCTTTCTTTCGTATTCAACGCCCATTCCTCTTTTCCTTCTAGTCGCTTACGATATCGTCGATTTTCGCTCCATCCTTATTCAGCGATCAGCCATCTCGTTTGCTGTCGAGAAACGTATCCGAGCTAATAAAAGCATCGTGGAATAAGAAATTTGGAAGATCACTTGTCGCAACGTGGTCTCAATCTGATCTCTCTTAAACACTTTCGTGTACGATTCTTATTGTTCTCAAATTTTGTCCATTTCTGGCAATCGCGGCGATCTTTGCCTTTGTCGAGGTAGACATTAGTCAAGGTGGATAGTCTTTGATCTTCTTGTCTCGTTAGAAAATACGTTTCGTGGCAGCTAAAAGTTTCCAATTAAAGAATAACTGTGTCGTATCGTTGAGAGAAGAAGTTTCTGAAAATAAGAATTCACTGCACAAGTATACACTGCTAATATGCACCGTATTTTTGCTTAGAAATCTGCGTACTTTATATGAAAGCTTTGCAAGAAAAATTCTATCGAAAATAAAATTAATTTAAAAATTAATCAAATTAAAAATTGATTTAAAATAAAAAAATAAAATTAATCAAAAGCAACTCGAACAACTCGATGATTTATATCGAGACAGCTGGTATAATCGAAGCAAAAGGGACACGAGCGAAACTCTCACTACCCTTTGCTTATTCTTCTGCTGATTATTCAAACATCATATTTGTCATTATGAAGTGAAACGGAACAATCAAGAGACTATCTTTTATTGTCGCGAATAATCGTATTCGACGTAGCTTGTGTACTCAACTGTTTCCGACACCGGTTCGTGCCACTTTGTGGCACTGTGTGTAATTAACTTCGACGCCGGTCTGGTAGATGTTGAAGACGCACAGAGATCAAAGGGAGGAAAGACAGGCGAGAGAGATAATACATCCGCACCAGAAAATCCTTGCAGCTGATACTGTATTTAAATGTAACAATAATACATTTCAATTCGTTCTTGTTATTAATGTGTCACTCTTAGTTAATTGTCTCGTCCATTTTCTTCCTCCCCATTCTTATATTGTAGCTTTTTCTCTCTCTCTCTCTCTACCTGTGTTTCACACTTGTTTCACACTTTGTATTCCTTTCCCGCGCTTTTTCCCCCTGCGTCATTTCTTACTCGCTCTTTATGTTATTTAATTCTCTGTACCTCGATCTCGTTTCGTTTTCTGTTCTTCGTCTGTCCTCGCAGTTCTCGTTAAACATTCCGACTTCGCGAGATTTCTACGCCTGCGACTTCTCGCATTATTGTTTTATGCATCTAACTGGACATGCTACAGCCGAAGATAATCAGAGCTCGTGCAAACGATGGTGATTCGTTTCTCATTTACGTAATAATATTAGTCTGTCCGAAAAGTGTTTTCCTTTCGCAAACGTGTTTTTTACAACAGTACATCTTCATACAAACGTGAAACCAAGTCTGTGAAGTGTCGCGGTGTTTATCTCAACAGAAGAAAATAGATCGTATATAATTCGACAAAATAATATAAAACAAAAAACGTTGTGCGTCTATTATTTTCTCATAAAACGAAAGAAACTTTTCAGACAACCTAATATTTCTAACGAGCCACGATCCATTTTATACCGATTCGTAATTAAGGGTGGATAGATTTTTTCGAAGATCTTTTGCCCCGTCCCTCGATTGTTCGCTAGAACTTTGGCAATAATTATTCGTCGTAACGAGTTTTTCATCGAAAATCAATTTTACAATCTTCCAATTTTCCACAATTACCTTCAACGTGTCAGTTTCCATTGATAGTCATTACCAACATTAGCGACAAAAAAAGCGGAAAATTAAACCCCGTCGTACTCGCTTGGAACACTAGTTTCTGTATTGCCAGATATTTTTTAACAACTTCATTATCTTCTAACGAAAGTATGAAAAAGTTGCTGCGAGAAAAGGCGCTCGTTCTTCGGATATTTTCGCGTGTAAGTTCGCGCAAAGTTTCAAGCATTAAACATTGTTAGATAAGCGCAACAGTTTAGTTATATAAAATTCCTATTCGAGTTCATCGCGAGAAGCAGATAACAAGCTCCATTTCTAAAACGAAAGCTGGAACGAAACCCCGCTGCTATTCATGTAGAGACATCGTGTCGAATTCATCGTTCCCCGATGTAAACGTAATATTCATCCCCTTCGATCCGCGCCTAAATGGATCTCGGAGCCCCGATGGAAAAAAGAATTTATCTCTCGATCACAGGGTCGGTTATTCACCGATCAAGCGTACCAGGAACAGCAACATCGTTGGTTCGATGACGGAACAAAGGCCGGGAAAAAACCACTGGGAAAACGAGTTCCAGAGTAGCTGACAAGGGTGGAAGAATAGGGGCGCGTGAAACCACGACACAGGTTAGATACTGATGAAACTAATTTGGTGGTTCTTCTGGAAATTCTATTCGACCCATTTCTTCGCGGATAAACGTGTAACATTTTTTAGGAATTATTTAATTGTACCTTTTTAGGGATTAGCTAGAATTTTTCCGTAATTACAAGAATGTAACGAAAACAAGAGACGACATAGTTGGTGGTATACTGGGTATTTTATAATGAACGTGATAATTAGACCGTGAATGTTTGTGGAAATTCCTATTTTTATGAAGCTACGTAATTCGGGAAATAGAAGAAATTTGGTTCATTCAAAAAAATATTATACGGAATACTATGGTGCAAAAATATTTTGTGATGAATAGAGTATATATATATATATATATGAAATAAAATATAATGAAAACAGGAGACGTAGCCAGAGAAATATTTGATATTCTACAGAAAATGTAATAATCAGACTAGAGATGTTTATGAAAATTCCTATTTTCACGAAGACAAAATTAAAATTTTCAAGCAGAGATTTGTTTCGCCGATAAAAATATTACAGTGGTGAAGAGAAAATTTCAAATTGGTTGTATGTATACAAGTACTGATGATCTTTGTATTAGTCTTTTGCTGCTACGTTGATAATAATCTAGAATATATTCTGGAATATACACGGTGTTTCAGCAACTGAACCAAGTCACTACGGCTCTCAAAGCCAATCCAGTATTCTTCTTTTTCGCACGATAAATTCTAC
Source organism: Bombus vosnesenskii (assembly GCF_011952255.1). Classification (NCBI taxonomy): domain Eukaryota; kingdom Metazoa; phylum Arthropoda; class Insecta; order Hymenoptera; family Apidae; genus Bombus; species Bombus vosnesenskii. The sequence goes on along the minus strand of NW_022882944.1, from coordinate 3,870,290 downwards.
AAAATTAGAGTTTTTCGAATTTTCTAAACTAGTTAATTTTCAACCTATGTAAGTGCCTTAATTAATTATCCCTGTCCACATTAGAACACCTAATTTAATATTGAATACGTCAAACAACTCTCTACCAACGTTACATTATATAAATAATGCCCCTAAAAATACGAATCCCCATAAATATCCGCCATCTAGTAACAACAAATCTCCCTACTTTCTCGTCTCATCGAAGATAACCCCTCCGAAGAAGCTCTTTTATTTATCGATTCTATCAACCATTTCCTGTCGGAATCCATCGTGAGGATGTCATTCCCATCGCTAGAACAAACGACAGACAGAGAGAGATTGATAGGGATCGCGAATCGGCCGAAGGAGCAGGAAAGAAAAAAGAGACGAAAAAAGGAAAAGGGAGGGAAGAAGCAAAACTGAAAGAGGGGCGACACTGGGGGAAGAGAAACGTCGATAAAAAAGCGAACGATGTGGGTGTGGAGTTATGCTTGGAAAAAAAAGACAGTGAGCAAGGGGAATAGAAAATAACGAATGAAAAATGAAAGAAAATAAAAAGGGCAAAAAAGAAGGACAAGAAGAAAGAGAGGTAAAAAATTAGGCGCGAAAGAAGGAAGAATCGAGGAACGAGAGGGACAAAGAATGAAATAAAGAGGGTTGGAGGATGGTGACAGGGACGCAGGCTCGACAACACCCCGTGCAATAGGCCAAAGGTTAAAGAGAGCTAGCCGATTCCGCAATCGCTTGGCTGGCTTCCAATTTCACGACTCGCTTTTTACTGGCTGAACGCGCTGCGACGCGCCAGCAAAACATTGCAACGTGGATACCAGCTTCTAAGTTGGCCAACAGAAGCGCTGCTCGACCATAGAACGCTGAATACCATCCCACGAAATATACCTCACGGTTCTCCGCGTGCATCCGTCCGCCGTTTCGACGGCGATCCTCCCTCAAGATAACCGAACCGGAATCAATAACTGCCGGAAGATAAGCGCCTCCTCGTGCAATTGACCGATAAACTGTCGCTTCTATCGATTTTACTACCCCTGATCGATTTCTTGTTTTCTTCTGCTCGAATTTTAGAGGAAGCTCCTTGGGGGGGGGGGGGTTATACATTTGGTGATTAATGGGATCGAGAAAACGAAGATCGTTTAGGGTACATGATTTAATTTTGGAGATATCAGGGAGAAGAGAACATTGGCTGGTTGTTGAAAGATGTATTCTTCGAAGTTTAGGCAACCTCTTCAACTCTGTCGCGTTTCTTGCGACAGTTTTCCATCGGATTGTATCTTTCGATCCGTAGAAAATCTCTCAAGTGTGAGGAAAACACGAGAATTGTCGAATTCTCGTTCCAATCGTACAAGGTTTCTTCTTGGTTGAAATGAAAGTGATGCCCAGAAATAAAAGACTCTAATATTAAGGATAAGGATTGAAAATTATAATTTAGTCACTTTAGTTATTTCAGTATTAATTAACCACTTCTCTATAAATATTTATAATAAAAATAAATTTTCATTCCAGCAACAATCCACAGACCTATAGACTGTGCCAAATTAATTCCAAATTGATCACGAAAGAAAGGAGACTCATCGCGGCGACTCGAATTCGTTGGAGTAGTAAGGTTTCGTCGTGGCGCTAGTTTGTTAGGTGGATTAGCGGATTACCGCGTCGGCTGGCGATAAGTCAGCGTCTGGCACGACGACGGAACGGTTCCCCTATAATTAGATTCGCTAGCTAGCTGCACCGGGAATTCTAAGAAACCCACAACCATTTACTCTGTTGTTCGCGCTGTTCGAAAAATCGCGTCTTTTTCGCGTTTCTTCGTTCTATGGTAGCCAGCAGCTCGTGGATGTGTTGCGCGACGCAAAAGAAAAATAGGAGTATTTGAATTTCGAGGCTGGAGAATGTGGGGAACGGGGGCGAGACGAAAAACGAGGCTGTCGTTTCTGCGTCGTTAATTTTGCACGCGTCGCGGTTTCAGTTCCGCGCCGCGACGATGCTTGGCAACTTTTTCGCCCCATTCTAACCCTCTCTGCCGGCTGGTGATCACTGTCCCACGAATTCACGTGTAATTTTGTCCATCTCGCTCGTTTTTATTGTAGTTTCGAGTGACCAGTGTTAGTACAGTTCGACTCGAAATTAATTCATTCCGAATTTCGAGTTTGAAGAACTTTGGAGATAAATATACAGTACTGTGCAAATAGAACTTCTAGCTTATTTATGATGGTTATCTTGAAACTGCGAGTCGAAACTGCTTGCGCATTTATAGGAAATTTAATGAAATAACAGAAGACTCGGATAATGGATTTACGATAAATATTCATTTTATACTAACCGAGAATAATACAATGGATTCTCCACTCGTTTTTGCTTTAATTATTTCTAAAAGATAACTAGGTTACGGATATTTATGAATTTAAAAGAACTTCAGAGATATAAAAATACTCAAAATGCACGTAATATGCAAAAATATATGAAATATATAATAATGCACAATATTTAATAGGTAGAGTAATTTTCTACCTAAATTTCAATTTTTTGATTATATTAACTTATCGCTTAATTTGCCTCTCTTATGAGATACATTTATTTATTAATTAGAGCAAGAATTTTACACGACGTTGCACAATTTATATGAAATGACAACTAACAAATTTTTCTTTCAATTCATTTTCAAAATCCTGGCCCTTTAGAACGTCAAAAAGTAGAGTAACTTGGATCATTTTTTAAATAGGATAATTCATGCTACGTCGCTGACGATACTTTCGAGGACTTCGATTTACAGAGCTGACTGCAGTGTAACATTCGCGCAGCGGTTGGCTGGTTTGATAAAACGGCGTTAAATTTGTACAGCACCTGTTAAATTCGCATTCTATCAATCGAATAAATCAACCGATCGACAGAGAGAGAGAGAGAGAGAGAGAGAGAAAAGTGAAAGGAAAAAAGAAAACGAGCCAGAGAAGGGTGGGGGCACGTCATAAATTGACTTATCTCGATGTCGGCCGCAATATCGGTTCGCAGAGTCGTTCGAAATCATAAAAAACCAACCAGCCCGCAGAAATATAAATCGGCCTCCCTTTTGTTGACGTACGAGCATTAAAAATGCATAGAATAACAAGGGCAGTGCGTCTTTTTGCATTTAAAGCGACCGGAAGCGGTACTCGATAAATTGCACCCGGGGACATTTTACATGTAAATAGAGAAAATGGGAGGGTGCGAGCGTGACAGGGAATGGATCGTAGAACAACGAAATTAGGGGCGTCGCGATCAAAGCCGCTGCGAACGGCACACGATGAAACTACGACATTAAAATCCATTTGCATTTTTCACCATCACATCCACCACGAATCACTGACACCGCCAATATTCCCTGATGAAAAAAGCAAATTACACCCGGCATATTTAAAATTTAAAGCACTATCCCGTTTAAGATGCAAACACGGTTTTTCTAACGGCCAACCCGATTAATCCCAGCCCTTTATATACACGGTGCCTAAAACCGATCACGAGCAACCATGGCCAGAGTAAAAATGTCTCCCGCGTTTCGCGAATAGCCTTGGTTCTTCGTAACTTTTACTAAACTTTTAATAAACATTCTTTTTAGATACAGAGACGACGAATTTATAGTAAATCGATTTAGGATACTCTCGTTAGAACAGAATTACAATCGCGTTATAGGATCGAAACTTCCTGTTGAGGAGATCGGCTCGAATTAGATTCGGTCCTCGAGTTGAAATTACAATTCTATCAGCACTTGAGATGCCTTACGAAAGAGCGAAATAAACTCGACCGTATCAGGCGGTGTAGCATGCAAAGTAACCAGGCTTCTTCTTTTATGGAAGGAATCTAGACAGTGCTCACCTGGTTACGTTGATTTGATCAGCGATCTCGACGGTTCCCAAGTTTCGATATCCAGCGAACAGCATGCCGTTGTCCATTAGACCGGAACCACGGCCGTCGATCGTTGCATAGATGATACTCTTGTTCGTTACAAGGTACGTGCCCCAATCGACATTGAACTTCTCCGTGACTTGATACGAATCTGGACCTCCGTATCTGTCGCAAGAAAATTCCTGATAAATTCAAATACTCCGGTGGATGATTATTGCTCCTGGGGTTATAGCATTGCGAAGAGATTGGATTAGATCAGGCTGAGGTGTATAGTTTGTTTCAGAATTGGTAGAACAGTCGACGATATTTGTAATACAAATTATCGCGATGAGTTTGCTTTGCGAAGTTCATCCGTTTTAAAAAATAATAAAAATATTTGTAACTTTCGAGGAAATTTGTGAAAAGTTGTAACGTCGAACACGTTACGTAAATGTAAGTTAAATACTATCGAAGCTAATGACGTTTTATTCGCGAAGAAAGCTTATAGGAAGTAGTATAACGCAATTTTGATCAGACCGAAACATTATCGAAGAGATGATATTGCCATTAATATGGAAAAGATTCTGAAGTAGTAGTATGAGAAATATAAATTATATGCATCAACAATTTAACTAATTGATAATTAAATGATATACTGTGGTATTTATAAGAAATGAATAAATTGTCACATCGTGTAACGCCATTATGAATTGCTATAATATAATATATCGATGTAATGAGGTTCGGTATCTCCAATAAATTTCATTTGATCTTTTGATTGAATTTACGAGCGTATAACATCGCGCGGATAATATTTGTCAAAATACGATCGAATGAAATTATGTAGTTTCGCTTTTGCCCTTTCCCTTTTTATCTTTAATTTAATCAGAGTTGGATAATCGAATTTATGACGTTTGGTTGCTGGAGACTGTAAATTTTCTATTTCCAATAGCAGCACGCACACACGAATGTCAGACAATTATCAAACAATTTCAGCCGAATAGACGAAGAAAATCTAATTCAATTATTCACTTTAATTCAATCATTCAATCGAGTCGTGCGTTTCTATTTATACACAGTCTAATTCGTTTGCAACGAGTTTCGTCGTACAATCCAATTTTCGAAACTCGAATTAACGTCTGGCCGAGTTCGGCCTCGATCAAATTTATCAATTAACCTGTCCAACAATTCGTCGCAACTTTATTCGTTTTTCTTTCTTTCTTTTCGTCGTTTCTCTCGTATATCTCGGCAAACGTTCGACCAAGAAAAATCTCGGATTTAACTCTGCTATTCTCTCCCGATTAATATAACTCGAAATAAAAATTATATTGCAGCGGATATTGTATTTTTGAATATTTGTTGATATTGTAATTTTACGTCTACTTTTTATGCATTTTGCGTTTCTTAACGGCAAAGATATTATTGCGTGCTTATGAACCAAAGAAAAATCGAGGGGAACAAGGTTCGTTCAATCGATTTATGCGACTCATCAGTGGGACATACGGAAAGAATACGCGGCGGTTTTACGCGAGACCTCGATTTTCATATTCGACTCGCTAATTAAATCTCAGAGCGGATTCATCAAAATTCAGAAGGCGCGTTTACACGGAGTCGAATGAATTTCACGACGATATTCCCGAACGTTTCACGACACCTACTGATAGGGCAGATGGCGGCAAAAAATTTTTGATAAATGACACGCTGCTAGTGACGCGGCCAACGCGCCACCCGAGTATTTTCCGCGCGCGTTTCTTTCTTTTTCTCCATTCGGCACGAATAATTCCGATCCGCTTCGAAGACATTAAAGCGTATTCATGGCGGCCTCCAGCATTTGCATACGCGGAAAAAAAGGAACAACTGCGCGAACGGAACATCCAGGGAAATCAAGCTCGATTTTAAACGTTTTCTCTATTTTTACACAGAAAAAAAAAGAAAGCAGAACGAAAGGGAAAAGAGATATATAGTAAGGAAGGGTTATTTCAGTCACTCAAGCTTTAACATCTTAATATTCAATTACGAACTTTCCATAAAATAATGAAATTCGAATACTTGCAGACACCGTTATGAATATATTGTGCGTGTTATACGAAACGTTTAGAAATTTCATTAACACTATTATGAGACTCGACTATCGAGATTATATTGGTAAAGTTTGAAACCAACCTAAGGGTATTCGTAGAAATTACAAGATATTTAACGCAAGTATATATTTCGTAGAGATCGCCAAAATTAATTACCCATTATCATTATTAATTTAACACTTGTTATATGTTTAAAATGTCTATTCTCTTCTAATATAGATTTTTTATTGAATATGTATGTTTGCAATAAATACCTTGTAGCTTCTAATACATACATTTTTAGATTGTTTTTAAATATAACCAATATAATTATAACAGTTGTATCTCGTTACAGTATTAATGAAACTTTAAAATCTTTTACATAATACAGACGATATGGGTGTAGGAGTCTCCTATGGCGAGCGTCTCTAAATTAAACACAAACCAATTTCCATTTATTTTGACCGCTAGAAAGTACCAAAAGTGCTAAAAGCGTCGTGATATTTTCTTAACCTTTTGTAGCATGACTCAAATAGTAACTTCTTAACTACCTTCCTCTAGGACTCCTTGATTTTATTCGTGGTTTTAGTCTTACGAACCCGGTTACCCTGTGTCTGTCTATCCGTGTGCAGAAATGAGATTACTCACACGAAAATCAGCATGGGATATTTGGTGGCGCCCGACAAATCAGCATTTGGTGGAATCAGTAGTCTGACACGGGCCTCAAATCCTCCGGGAACCGGCACCTTGTAACGGCGCACCACCGGTTGCGATTTCTCCGCGATAATCTCGGAAACCGCCTCGTTCTCCTCCCATGCCAGCAACTTCGAAGAATCCTGAAAGAGCGAATTGCATGGAAATGTGACAAACATCGTTCCCATAGAGATAAAGTAGAGAAAGTTAATTTTCCAAGGTGGATTAAGTTTCATTTTTATTATATTAGTGTTATAGGTGGTATTTTATGTAGTTTTACGTTTTTCGTAATTACGTTTACCGTATTTCATAGAATTTTGTTATCAGTACAAATACATTTATTATGTTTGAAATATCATAAATGGTATCACCCGTTAGTTTCAGGAATTTCTTTGATATTAAATTTTACACTAGTTGAATTTAAATGCATGTTTAAAACTGGGGAATTTTGATGTACATGAGAAACGGTACAGATGAAAATGTATGTTTAGAGTTCATTACGCTTATTATGAAGAGAACGCGGGGAAACTACGAAGCACTAGCGTACAAAATAGATTTAATATTATATTAATATCTTGTTGATCCTCCCTTTCCGTAGGCGAGGACAATATGCAATTTTCTTAGGATTATTTCGTTATTTCATTCTAAGATCTTTGTTAGCAAAACGTGTACCAAGAATGTATCCTGGATATTCTTTCCGAATACGTTCAAATACCAAAGAAACTAAAAATCTTGCTTGTAATAATTTTTGTTGATATCACGAATACATAAATTCTTATAGGAATATTTCAATAGAGTGTCATACTAATTATAAAATACGCGTAGACTCATTGAAACCATGTTAAGAGAAGAAAGAAAGTTTTTTGAATAACCTGAATAGTAAAATTGTAACAGAGTAAGCTCTGGCAAAAAATTATTCAACGGCATTTGCATAAGAATCGTTGCTGCCGAAACGTGATAATTATCTTTAGCCAAATAATATTTTTCTGTCTCTTCGCTTTCGTTTTATTTTTTTACTCGTCTCTAAAGCTAAAGTATTACCATTTGGTAGATGGCCCAAGATTTTTGCTCAGTGCTCTATGTATTAGAAGCTATCGAAGATCCTCGGTTCACGGTCGTTCAATATTTATCCAAATAGCGGGTGGGAACAGTTGGTAGAAAAACAGTGGCGTCTAAGTTTCAATCGATACCGAAAGGCGTCTCGCCATCCTCTCAGAGGACCTCTTCGAACTTGGACCCTTAATTTACCCTTATTTTACTACACGGCGCCACCTTCTGCCGCCAGAGGATTTTCCACGGCGATTCCTATTCCCTGAACTTTTCGCCTACACGTCGATTCTTACACACACATACTGCTTCGATTTACCATCTACTGTCCTTGATAGAATCTACTAAGTAGTTAGTCCACTAGCTTTCCACCGCCAGCTTCGCCAATTTTCTCTCTTTAAGCCTTCTCTTCTTCGTTTTACGAACCCTCGAGGAATTATTTCAACGAGGAACATATATCTCGCGAGACAGTGGAAATAGAAGAAAGAATACTAAACAGCAGCAGAGTTTATGTTATCTCTTATTCGTGGTTTCGTACGTTCACGTTCTGTGAATTTTCGAGATTTAACGATACGAGACTACACTTTGTAAATTAATCTGTTAATTGGATTTTCTTTTAACAAGAATCTCATTATAAAATTAAAACGTAATAAGAGGCAAATCAATTTCAATTTGGAATATAAAGGTCCACGGGAACAACGAGCAATGTCAGTTCTAAAGAATTTTCAACGTAACGTTTGATCGTACGCTCTTGCGATTGTCTTTTTATCGCTGGCTATGTCGTACGAATCCGAATAAAAATTTTCTAAATTTTACGGTGGTTTTTACTAGAAATTGAGGTGTACGTACGACGTACCTTTTGCGCAAAATCGCAAGAAACAGTTGAAAATTACGTAGGATCGAACGAGGAATAACACGTTCTATTTTGATATAACATTTATGGGGGAATTAAACGTGGTGGCATTATATGTATATTGAAAAATATATCTTGGTTTTTTGAAAAATGCTCAGACTTGACACTCTCCATTTTTTCCGTTTTTATAAATTACGAATTTTATGCGAATTCATATTTTTATTAAGATAATTAGAAAAATGAAATTTAGGATAGAGAATTATAATGAATATTATTTGGACGTTTTACATATATTTCCTCCAAATGAAGAAATATCATGTTAAAAGGATAGAAGACAAATTTCATGTGAAAAACAAAGTTCAACCCTTATCGCGGCGACTTAAAATCGAAGGCTTTGCCCTGCGATCTTATGAACAGATGACCCAACTTTTAAGCCATCATGCATCAACGTCGAGCACGTACATACGCTTTACGTCAGGCGAGAACCATCGCCGAATTTAATGTATTATTCTGCTCGTTTAATCTTCCAGTCGGCTCATAGACTTACCGACTCGCTTCTCCAGAGTTTCCACGCGATTGATTCAAAATTTATAAATCGCCCGAACAGACCAACACCTTGGTGTATTAGTTGATAGAATCACTCTCATTTTCTTGCCTTTGATATTCGAATCTCGATGGGACATCGCGGGATAAATTCGACACAGGAGATCACGATTTGCGTCTGTTTCGTTGCTTTCGCGCTTCTCCGACGTCTTTGGACGTAAGAACTTGTAATATTTAAAATTTGAATTCCTCATTTTGAATTGCTCGCCTTTATGCAGCTCTTCGATTTTTATGTTTCAATATTGTTCTCGTTTTAACAAACACAAAGACTTTCTGATACTTAAAAATCTGGAAATATCTTTGGCATAAAATCGAAAGGGATAGTTACTGGCACGTTTCCATCGAATATAAGAAACTTTTTATTAATTGAAAAATAACTCTACGAGGAACCATCAAGATAAATAGAATAAGATTACTAAATATAAATTACCATTCTGAGTATTTAATTAAGCAGTCGAGATGATAAAAGATCGATGGCCCTAAAACTCAAGTTTCTAGAAATCTAATAAATCAGTCAATCGACTTCAATTTATTTCCACTAGTGTCCACTCCTTTCCTGTGTTTTCTTCACACATCCCTGCAGTCTATATATCTTTTCTACCACTCACTTTCTCTTTCTGTAAATTTCGCTCACCGCGCGGCCATTTATCTTGACTTTCGCCCGTTCCTCTCTATTTCCTCCACATCTAATTAGATATTGCTTACCGTGAAATTAAATCATTTATTACTCGAAAGATAAGCTTCGAACAAGAGCGCGATTTTCGCTGATCACACACGCGGTCCGACATAAGTACCCACGCCATAAATCATTCGAAAGCAGAATAGCATTAGACTAATCACTTCTCGCGACTCTCCAAAATATGATAACTCAGAACGAAAAATATTCAGTTATTCATCATCAAGCTCTGATAAGCGACGAAGCGTTCTCACGCCATTAAATTTCCACCATTAGATTTATTCGCACGATCGTTTAGCGTATCATAAAAACCACGGTTCGCGTTATCGGGTCTCTAGCACCGTCAAAAATTTCATTCTTATCAGCTACTTATCGCGTCTGCTCGTGGAATCCCTGTCGATCCAACGTCACCGAGCAAAGTGTTTCCTCCCCTGTCCGCCATGATTGTTCGCCAATGGACGGCAAGAACAGAAAGAACACTTTCCGCCGGCTGGGTTCTCCTTCGAGGAAAAGGAAATTAGTCTCTCCCAGAGTCTACAGCGTTTGTCCGCGAGGAAAGCCAATTATCGGCTGTAATCGTGCCGCCTCGACAAGCCGAATAGTCGAATCCTCTTCCTCCTCCTCCTCCTCCTCCTCCTCTTCTCTTTTTCTCATCTTTTTCCATGCTCGTTTTTGTCAATCGAGACAAACGCCATCCCTCGACACCTACCCAGGAGCGATAATCCAATTACCAGCTCGAGGATAATCGATGCTTCTCTCGCGAAGACGCCTCTCATCGTTTCTCCGCTTGAACGAACTTTAGCTTCGAGTGTGAGAAACTCATGCAAAATTGTAGATTTAAGTGTACGGTCCTCCACTTTTTATATCTTCATTTAATATTTTTCATTTTAGCGATAAAATGTAGAAGTGTACGGTCGAGCAAGATCGAAGTGCGATGTTTTACATGTCGATTTTGCTCCGTACGATTGCGCCGCGAGTCCTATGAATAAAATCTTCTGGTTACAACGAAATACGAAGGTAAAAATATGCGGGAAAGAAATTCTTGGATTATAACGAAATTAGACACTGTTGGTACGTATCGGTTTCGTATAACTTACCTACCGATTAACAAAGTGCTATAATACATACATTTTTTTGAGGATCGTTGGCAGAAAGACGCTTGAGAACGCAGGAAACTTAATAATTCGCTGTAGTATACGCGCCTTGCGATAAATAGGCCGTTAATTTTTTTTTTATTAAATCGAAGGTGTAAGAATGCACGGAATGCACCCACAGGATGTTTACGGTTGGTGCCAAGCTTCAGGAGCGTAGTCGTTAAAACGAGCAAAAATATCTGAATAAGCAAGTGTCTGAAAACTATTAATTTTGGAATTACGACAAGTTTTTGTCACTGTATTGTTCGATACGTTCCTCGTTCGTTTCGGCGCACACTTCTACGCGTCTGCTCGTAGATGCACGCACGTGTCGCAAGATGCCCGGCAGTTCTCTTTTATCACTTGGCAGAAGTTTACGATTCGTTGTATCAACTCATTCAACGAAGCTGTACGCTATAAATTATAGTTTTATGCGCCAAGCATCTCGTAAGTTGCAAACTAATGGTTTTTGGACCCTTTTGCTGATTTTGGCCAGCACTATGCACTTTTCGAGTTCGATACCAACTTTTACGAACACATACAGAACATCCAAAACAGAGTACACATTATGACATTTAATAGATAAAGCAGATTTCTATTTAGGTTTCAATTCCTTGATGATCTTTATGAAAATATTCGTTTGCGTAGATATTCGCGGCATAGTAACACATTTGATATGGCTAAAGGTAATTGACGAACATCTGCCGCATTTTTTACAGGTTTCCCTCGTACCTTTGATACGCAACACAAATCGAATGCCGAAACTTAGAAGGGAAACGAGACTGTTTATTGAAATTGCAACGGCTGCAAGGAATTTGAGAAAGCACTGAAAGTTTCCGTTTGACCTATTAGAAGTTGAGGAGCAGGGGAGCAGGAGATCGAAAGTTGATACGCAAGTGTTTTGGAAGCGTGCGAGTTCGAGTGTTGGAATCGAGGCGCGAGGAAACGTTTTCGAGTTCTACGCGGATGAAACTTTCATCGTTGGAATACCATCGTAGTTGTCAGAGGAAACTCGAGCTGTAATTCTTGTGAACTTGTACCTATTTGATATTTTGGAATGTAATAGAATACTCGCATCTCTTATTGAAAGGAAACTTTACGTTTCGATGATATCAAAAAGTAAAAAAGCACGAACGAAGCATTAGGCGGACAAATTCATTTTCTCTCTTTATATCGAACCAGTTACGAATTCGTTTGAATTTCACATATTTTGTCAGATCTGTTTGATATTTCAGAGCGCCTTATAATTTTCATATTTATGAAACACAGCATAAGCTATCGAATTACAACGTTGAAAAACGTCAGCCTGTATACTTGGTCAGATCATTGTTTTTAGAAGTGAAATATTTTATTCTATGAAAGCAGAGCGAAGAGCTGAATGAAAAATCCTTTGTTACCGCTATGCAGTAAGCGAATTTGCTTAAAAAAAATAAAATTGTTCGTATATTGTGGTAAAGTGATTGTTATTAGACCGCGGATTTTTATGCAAATTCATATTTTCTAGAATATAATTAAGAAGGTAGAACCTCGGTAAAAGATTCTTTCATCTACCAAGTAATATAGCAAGCGCTATACTTCCAATATCTTATATAATTTTCCACTTTCAAATTTCCTCCAACTGTATAAAAATCCGCGTTATAGTAATTACGCATAATCGTAATTCTGGAGTGTAACGAACGTGATTTTCATGTTTTAGAATCTCGGTAGAAAATTCTTTCGTCTACCAAGTAATATAGCAAGCGCTATACTTCCAATATCTTATATATTTTTCCATGCTATGTGTGTTCCATAATTTTCCACTTTCAAATTTCCTGCAACTGCATAAATATCCGCGTTATAGTAATTACGCATAATCGTAACTCTGGAGTGTAACGAAAACGTAAAGTTTGCGTTAAAGAAACCGTCGAATGATAATTCCGCTCAAATTCTACAAAATAATCCAAAGACCACTTTCAAAGCCCATCCTTTGAGTGAACTAGCACTGATCGAAAAGCAGAGCAAAGAAAATTTCTGTAAAAAGGAAAAGTCGTCGAACAAATTTTTACAAAGTAAATAAGTATGAAACTAAAAATTGCAGCGCGTATCGATTTCGAATAACGCAGTGATGCAATTACGTATGCACGTAATCGTTGTCAGACATCGAAACTCGTGTACGCGTGATCACGGAGGTGGAACAAAATGGCTGAGCTAGTCGAATCGTGTTTGCTGTTTGTTAAACGGCGGGAAAATTTATTTAATTCGACGAACTGATAACAGTATCGTATTTCCCTCGCAGCGAACCGTTAGAGGTTGTTGCTGGCGATTTGTTAAACGATTATAAAGCATATAACCTGATTGTTTAATACTCTATTCATTCTCTCTGATGCTGGCGATACGGTTAAAAGCGATAATTTTAGAATTCATTGGATAACAGCCCCGCCATCCTTCCTTCTCGGTCGTTCCCTTCTTTGTTACGTATTTCTCGCTAAAAGATATACAATTAAATTTTAATACTTTCATAGAAATTTTCAGAAGCCCCGGCAGATGAGAGGGGAAAGTGAAAAGAAACAGAGCGAAAAAGAAGGAGAGAGCAATAAAACGTTTCGCTCGCGACGGAGCAAAAGACGGTGGTGAAGCGAGCTTAAACGAGCAGGATTAAGAAATTAAATTAAAATTCGATCGGTTGAGAGTTGAACGAGAAGGGGGATGAGAGGGCGGTAGCAGGGACGAAACAAAACTGCAGCCCGCGATAACTTCAATTTTCGTTTGAATATTTCCAAATAAACTTTCCACGCTTTTAAATATGCTCGGAGAAAATGAAACTCGCCGCGAAGAACGAGAAAAAGCTCCTCGTGGGGCTAAGATAGCGGCCACGTTGGCCCAGGGTTATGGAAATTACGAAATTCAATTAAAATTACAAACTTCCTATCGTAGAATACCACTCGTTGAAAGGAAACAGATGGTTGGAACCAAGATCCATCGAGAAACGCTAGGAAACATCAGGAATCTTGATTCTATTAAATTCGTAATAACATCGATCGAAATTAACCATTTTTACGATCTTTTCTCGATATTACCCAACGAAAGAAGAAGCAAATGCCGGAGGAGGAAAACAACGAATAGAAATTACATGAAAATGATTAAGAGGCGTAAGATGGAAAGAAAATTGTCAAAACTCACGGTCGACTTTGAGTTTATTTCATTCAATTGCATAATCGTGCTGAATTGTAGTAAGTCAAAAACATTAAAAGACATTTACGACCTCTTTCACGATATTATCCGTGGAAAGTGAAATAAATGCTAGAAAGTTCCAGACAGGAAAAGTATTAAGGAATAAGATCGGAAGGAATCGTCAGGATTTACAATCCGACTTTCAATATTTTATTTTCCTATAAGTTCAATATTTCCAAATAAATTCGATGGTAGCACCGGTATGGTTAGAGACGAGACAGATCGTTTGAATAAAGCTCGCCAGGCTGAAATTCTGCGAACGATGCGCTGAGAGGTAAAGAAGATTTTAGTGGCGGCGCTGGAAATTCGGGTTATCGAGGATACCGGATAGTCAGGTCGCCGGTTCTACTCGCGCGTTTAAATCTGTCGCGTCTATTCGCCTCGCTTTCCCACGAGGAGGTGACTCTTTGACAATAAACGCCAGCACAAAACATAGATAGAGAACCGTCAAGGTGGCCCGAGCGCCACCGCTTCCTGGACACTGACAAATCATTCGGCCCATGGAGGATCGACGATTTATCGGTGGCCGTTGCTTATGCACCGAACGACCCTAGAAATCGAATCTTCCAATTCTTTCGCATTTCTTTCTTCGTTCTCGTCGCTCTTGTTGCTCAGACGTTAGGATTTAGGTCAGGTTTTGATCATTGGCTCCCTTTCAATTTGTGCTGCGCTTTAGCAAACTTTGAGATCGAACAAAATCGTAATTGCTTTGCAAACGCGTTTCTGAAGATCTAAATATCAATGGACTTAACATCCATTGTTCGCTAATAATCAACATCTTCGCAAGATTTTAATTATTCCTTGTTGTTATTTAATTAATTTCTTGTTCTTTTAATTATTCCTTGTTGTTCGTGCGTGTTACGAAATTCCCAAATAATTTCCCAAATTACTTTGAAATTAACAGGTTGGAAGAACGAATGCCGTACAAACGTAATAATTATACCGAGACTCGTGAACGCTGGAAAATTTTGTATACAACAATTGATTAATTTTGAAAGAAATGCGTCATTGTCGTTCTACCAGACTGGTCTGCGTTTTTTTTAGCGAAGAACCGACGCGAAACATGTCAGCTAGTTCGTTTATTCAGTCAACCGAAGGGAGCTGCCAGTGGGAAACGACGAAATACATATATTTGCGTGAGTTATAGAGGGAAACGTAGCTAGGGAAAATTATGTCGTATGTGTGGGATTAAAATTCGGCGAATCCATGGCAAACAGATTTTCGCGGCAGTTGAAATGGATTCGAGACCTTTCGGGTCTCAGAGATGGAATATCACCGGTGAAATACGTCTGCCAATTTTGTCGAGGCGTGAAGCAAGAGTGAGATACCAAGCAAAATTTCGAAAGAACACGAATTATTCTTCCGTTCAGCTATTGTCGTATTGTTATATCGAAGAATTTTACGCTCCTTCGAACGTGGATTTCAATTTGAAACTTTTTAATCCTTTTATCTCTAACGCCGACTCTATAGTCGCTGCATGCACGCAACGAATTATGGATACAAACACCGATTACAGTCAGTGGTTAGTTCATGATTAATTCGATACTAATTACGCTAGTAATTACCGTTTTGATTCTATGCTCCATTAGTAGACTGCAGGCGTTAAATATTATTGTGAGATTTAATCGCGATAGTCTCTTTATCAATTTGACAGAAATTTCTCTATTTTATCTGTAGCTTGACACTCAATCGGATTGAGGCTAATCTCTATTATCCTTAGATAATAAGATTACTTCACGATAAATAAATATATCGATCATAAATATCATCTTTCTCAGAATAAATTTTATCGTGGCATAATTAGTTAACTCCACGAAACAAACAGCGGAGGAAATTCATAAAATTAGATTATATTGCAGAGATCGATAAGGTGTCTTGACAGTAAAATTTCAAAAATTGGAATTAAACATCGCGCGACCAAAATGTTTCAAGTGTACGACTTTCTACGCGTTACCCATACGTAGTTTAAGCTCACCTTGTTGTAAATGGCGATGTCAGGCACTCCAGGTCCGGCGCAAGTGAGCACGTAATGCGAATGATCCGTGGAAAATTTCGCGGTATTGTAGAGGCACCGGTTCCTATCGGTTTCCCGTACGATGCCACAGCTTAAACACTTTGGTTTCCGCCCTCTACCGGTCTTCGTGGATATCCTGTACAAATGTTGCACCGCCGACTCCTCTTCCGTCGTTGCCAAGTAGTAGCTGAAGAGGAAAGCCCGGCCAAGAGTTAGAAAAGGACGAAAGGAAAAAAGACACAAGAGAGAAGCGCGAGAAAAACGATAACGGGGAGGGATATAACGCGCTCTCATTTGCATAGGCTGCTCTTTAATGGCTTTGTAATCGCGAGAACCGTCGTGAATTTGCATTGCAACGAGCCCTCTCTTTGTTTACTTTAGCCACACGCGACCACGAGGAAAGGACCGAGGGCTGCAAGGGGAAGAAAGTTGCCGATGTACTCCATTCTGGATACTGGCTTTCGCGGTTTTGCGGTTTCTTTTGCATTCTTTTGCAGGGAAATTGAGCGCTACGGTATAAATACCGCGGCTTGTTTCCAGTTTGTTGTGCACGGAAGTTGATCAAGTTTGAAAGCTACGCTTCGATGGATATCGAGAGATACGCGCTTTCCAATTGATTTTGCTACTATGCAAATGGTTACTCTCGTACTAACGAGACGATCGGGGAATTGGCATTTAGAGATTCATCTGCTAGCTCGTATAAAGTTCAGACAGCAAATTATATTGCAAATAGAAGAATTTCTTTAGTTGTGTGTCGGGAAAATAGAAATTCGCATTTCTTATAACGTTCAGAGAGCAAATTGCATAGGCAATAACAAAATTTCTTCAAATGGCGTTCTGTAAAAATGTAAATCCGCATTTGGTTGTCACGAAGTTCACAGACGGGATTATACGATACAACAAACAAAGGAATTTCGGTAGTCGCGTTGATAAAAAATTCATAAAAATTCATAATCTGGTGTTATAACTATTGTCATTCAAATTGTCTATTAAATTTCTAGTCGTTAATCCTAACATTTAAATACATCTATTACTAATAGATAGGAAACGTCGAACTTTTGTATATGTAGTATCGTGGACGAGGCAGTATGAGTTGAGAAGCCAGAGAGTGCGGATTGCGTTGTCGAGATAGTGTTGTTAGCGTTGTTGAGAGAGAGTTGAATCTGTGTTGACGAGAGTTGTTAATTAATTATAATACGTTCTTACGATTAGTTCATGTTAAATAACCGTTGTTTTCTGTTTAATCCATTTATTATTAATAAACTAATTAATTATAGTAGTTACGATACTACAATATTATTAAGATTACTATGATTAAGCGAATAAATAATCGGCAAGGCTAAGAAATATCCTCGCTTGTATCATTTACATTGTAACATTTTGAAAATTATAAAAATACGTTTAAGACGAACAAAGCTTCGCAGGATAATTTTATTTCTATGCAAAATGGGCAGAAACGGTTCACTTTATTAACATTATGAGAAGGTATTGAGGGTCGATGAAATTGATCGATCGTGGTGATCAATCAATTCATCACCGTGAATCGATTGATCAATTCTGATTAGGCGGTGGGATCAAACATTTGGCTTATGTTGTTAGAGACGCAAAATAGCCAAGAGTTGAATCTAGAGGATGTAACATAAATGTTTTCAGGGTGAGGGTCAAGCATGACAGACCTTACGTTAGACGTTGTGATTCGATGTTGTTAAGACTGATTTATACGTTCAGCCAGCGATGCAAGTGTACCAGAGGTTGTAACGCGATCAGACCTGGCTCCATTTGCATTAATGTGGATCGATTTACTGTCAGTTAATCGATCTATCATTAGCCGGAAGTATTCGATTCTTTGCCAGTCTAAATTCGTACTAATTTCACCACGTTCCAATTGATAGGGCTAATTTATGTATCGTTTCTCGTTGACGAGTTTGAACATGTTTTCATGTAGGCAAAATCGAAGAAAAAGCGGCAATTTTGACTTGCCAATTTAGGAAAAGAATATTTTCCAAGCTGCGGAGCGATTGTACGTGAAAAAGATTTTTTCCACCGCTAGAGGAAACTTTATTCACTGATATCTATCGCAAGGCTAGAAAAAATTTCATTCAATGGAAATGCCATTCACTAACGATTGTCACGTTGCTAGCGAAAAATTCCATCTAAAGGAAATTTCATTCACCGACGACTATCACATCTCTAGGAGGAAATTCCAGTTATCGCTAGAGGAAAATTTTATCCGTAGGAAATTTGAATCGGTGACAATTATCACATTGGCAGGGGAAAATTCCATCTAGAGGAAAATTTGTCCACTGATATCTACGACAGAAGAAAAATCCATCGAATTTTATTCACTGACATCTAGAGCAAAATCTCATCCAGGCTAACAAATCATTTCTATTCATTTGACTCATTGACTGTCGCGCGAATTTCATATATTTTTCCCTGGCAATCGCAGCAGATCGAACTATGCTACAAATATCATATTGTATCAAATTTCGTACACTTTTTCCTAACAACGTTATCTCAGTCATTCGGATTATCAGAAATTTATTGGTTCGTGTTCATCTTGTTTTAATGGTTCCAAAAAATTGAATAACCCGACAATCGAAGTGTTAATTAATTTAAAGCTGAAACAAAGTTCTAGTCAGATAACGCTTTTCAAGTGGCCAAAATTCGCAAGTCAGACAAACTTTCGTTACTGAATTTCCCTCTATCTTGACCCCAAACTTCATTCTATATGGATCAAAGCTTGTCTGAAGAGAAAGCTCGTTTCAATTTGCTCCATATCTCGCGGGCGGAGAAGCCGAGGCGACAAAGATGTCTCGCGACGTATCCACGCGACACACGTGCTTCTCGCAATCTAATTTGCCCGGTCGGTGGAAGGACGCATCCGCAGACGTGTAGCAAACGATCGAATCCGGAAATCTACGGGTCCCAACATTGCAGTTTTGTCCAGACTAATCCGTGTCTAATCTAAATCTCCGTCTGCCGACTTACTCCCGCCGCGGTGCGCAGCTTACGCCGCAATTTCTATGCGCATAGATCAGATATAGCGTAGCCCCATGTTGAACAAACACTGAACTCTCTGCGACGCTAGGTTAGGCTTCGCGTGTTCTACGAACTGTTGGCTACGAGCAAGCTACTCAAGGGCGCTTCAGTTTTAATTTGAGTAAAGGGTGTATGATTAACCGGATCGCGCGAGTAGCAAGTTGTTACCAGTTATTACGTGGACGAAGCGTTTAACGTTGTCGAGGAACTGAATATTTATCGGGTTGTACGAGAAGTTCATAGTAAAATTTGAGGAAAAAACTGCAAGCATTGTATCTTCGCAAAATTATCATATAAAAAAAGCGACATAATTTTCACGAAAGCGACAAGATTTTTAGGAAACGCAAAGAGCTTACAAAAAAAATAATGATTTATTTCATCTTGGTGTTTCTAAGTAACATTTACTAAAATGTGAATTAAGATACCAATGGTATTACTTCGACAGTTAAGTTTCAACAGTAAACGATAACGATAAACAATAACGATAAATAAAATAAAGTAAGTTTCACAGGTACACAGGTCGATCGATAGCCGAAAAAATTGTCGATGTGACTTTCGGCTCGAAATTCCTTCGAAGGTGCGACTACGAATTCAATCTATTTCAATGCGCATCCACTTCTCGTAGATACAAGCCAGGTAGTAAAGCGAAGGTAATCGATTTTCGATATTCTAGCGCGACGACGTCGTTTTTTTCCCCTCAACACTTATCAATGTTTGATACATAAATATATAAAGCCAAGGATATTCGGCTTATCGTACAGCACAGTTTTGTTGTATCCCTATACGCGGTTTACACGCGTACGCTTTAGACGAGGATAACGACCACCTACCGGGTGTCCAGAGAGTCACCTAATTGAATAAACCAACGAAACGCAGGACAATCAACACTCCTGAGCGTTTCAACCTCGTTGCCGCGTAACTAACAACGTTTAGCCAACCTGTAACTTCTGATTGTCTCGACATATTTAATCTTCCCGTTTTATCTTCACTGTTGTCAATTTCCATTAAGCTTGACGAAATTTTATTCGAAACGAAGCTAAACAAAATGAAATTAAATAAGTCGTTACAAACATTTCATTATCTTTATGTCAGAAGTAACAGTGAGCAATAACGTACATTACTACATTAACATTGCTACTATACTAGTAACATTATTACTTAACGCGTTAACCAGATACTTAATTACAAAGTTAGAGATTAACGGAGATAAGTAAATTTTAGTTAGAAAATTAGTTTATCCTTGCAAATGTGATTACGATCTAATTTACAATTAAGAAAAATGTAACGATACGCAAAAGGTTATGGAGTCTGTCAATGAGAAATTATTAAGAAAATGATCACTTATGTGATACGTATCTCCATGATATTTTAATTCATCGATATTTATTTGTATCCAGGTTATCGATATCTCCCTCTAAAGCATCCTTATATCTCACAGAAGATATATCGCACATGCATTTTCACCGGTGCTTGTCAGGAAAAATTTCCTTTAGTCCGAATCTTAGTACCACGTAGTACCGAGTGGTTTACGATCTTGATGAAATATCTCCTAATAAAGCAAGCAAAACAGAGAGGATCGCCATAAACATCATTGGCCCACTTTCGTCGCGCGATTTATCGTATCGAACATTCCATTACCTTTAACGGTTATAATACTATGTCGCGACAACAAAAACTAATTTTCCCGAGGACGTGATAAACGGATGGTCGATAACAATTTCGTAGCGATCGTAACGGGTATCGTAATTTTACTGTTCAACTGGAATTCACGGCTCGTGCCTCGATAACCGTAAAAAAAGATCAGCTCCGTGGAAAAATGCATAAACTATCGCGTTACGATACAATGCTGCCACGGACTACGCGTTGTTCCATCGTCGTTTTTCCGCCACGATATAAATTATAACTTCGGTACTCGAAACGAGCTGCTCGTCTCTCCATAAGGGAAACAACGGCGAATATTGCAAGCTTCGGAATGGCAATCTTGCGACACGCTTGGATACCGGCAATCAAGCGTCCTTATGTCAAGCGTTCAGGTCCGAAGCTGTTACGTCTGATTTATAACGTTCCACTACCACTGGCGTGCAGTCCGGCCTGCAACGGGATCAAACTACTGGCTTCATTTGCATTAATTTGGATCGATCGCCCTGCGGGTAACGAATTACCCGATCGATTCGAATTATCCGGCGATTTTTCAAGTCAAATCACCAGCGTCGATAGCTTCATGAGTTTGAAAGGTTCATTTCTCTATAAGCGATATTTCGCTAATTATGCAGCTTAATGGTTCTTTTCTAATTTTGTTTATTTATTTACAGGAAATTCACAATCGTGAATTTCTCCTAAATTTATTTATTTATATTCGGGTTAGCTTCGGATCAAACTGCTGCCTTGATTTGCATGGATTTGCATCGATCACGCTGCGGGTGACGAATTACCCGATCGATTCCAATTATCCGACGATTTTTCAAGCGACAGCAAATTCAATTCGATGCTTATCACGTACTTTACTATTTATAAGTGATATTTCGGGGATTAATCAGTTTAGCGATTTCTTCTAATTTTATTTATTTATTTACGGAAAGTTCATTATTACGAATACTACAGATAATTGAAACTGTAAATAACAACACGGGAACAAAAATCTAAAACAAAGTACGATATGTTATGGTATGTGTTTAATTTTCAGTTACCCAGCAGCTTATCCATAGGTTCCATTGTATTTTGTTTTCAAATATGTGCATTCGGACAGAAAAATTTAACAGGAGAAAAGAAAAAAGTGGCCGCTGGTAAAATAAATATTATTCGAAATAAAAATATAGCGAACTGGTAAACATATTTTAATTGTAGCGAATGTGCTAATGGTTCCATGCCAATATATAAAACCAATATATAGTATTGTTACGTCAGGTCACATGTTTCTGATAAAATAAAGTTACTTCACTACGAAAAATAATTTCGCGAGCAAAGAGAATGAAAAAGTATAATATTCAAATAACATAAAAATAATAATGCAAATTATATACAAGTGAACGTATAAATTATATAAACTTTAATAATTATATGGTACGATTTCCTAATGTTTTCTAAACCGTTTTCTGAGAAAATTTTACCGACACGATCTCCTTCGATAAATTTTCTATTCAGAAAATGTCTATTTGCTCCCTATAAATTTTGGAATTTTAAATCAGGCAATGAAACAAGGATACTGGAACGAGTTTTACAAGAAAAATTATGTTACGGTTTTGATCATTTAAATTTAACAGGGTGCTTAGACGTGTCGTAATTCGATCGTTTCGTAGGTATCTTCAGTTACACGTTTTATGTTAGGCGATTTTACGACTCTGCCGGAGTTCCTCCCCCTGATTGAAGAAACTCCATGTAGACGTGATTATAGTTATCGATCGACAACACCCAATCGGAGCAAATTATTAGCCGGAGGAGGTGGCGAATTACCGGATAGCCAGTGTCAAATTAGCGAACGACAAGTTGACAAATAGACAAGGTGGTAAATATTTAACGACAAACGATGAATCACCGACTATCCAATTTGTGTATCTGCGTATGTTAAACGTCAAATAATGGATAAATCAGGGCATCGAAGCACTATCAATAAATATCCTTAATTATCTGTTTACCACTGTCCACGGAATAACGGAAATAACAAACTCTAAACATCGAAATTACAAACTCTATGGATTTTTATAATGAATGATATAATATAATCTTTGTAATTCTTTGCAAAATCGTAATTCTGTACAAAGTCGAAAGACACAGACGAGAAATTAAATATTCCAGATGTCTGTAAGAGATATTTGCAGGAATCTATTAGAGAAAAAGGTGAGAAATTTTTCAAGAGGAGGCTCGCGGCGCTATAGATAGCGGGAGGCTTAATTCGGGTAAAATTTTAATAAACTAAGAGGCAAATTTTAAATACTCGAGGATGAGTTGATCATTCGAAACTAGGGAACTAGGGAAGTCGTTAATGCGGCAGAATGAAAATCGCAAGAAATTTGAGGTAAATTAGCGAGTAGCAAGGGGAAAGTTTTAACGAGCAAAGGTATAGACAGTATCGTGGAACAAAGAATTTTTAAAGTCGAGCATTTCCAACAGAAGTTTCACCATAAAAAGTTCCGTCTCGGTTTCGAAAGTTTCGAGATGGGACGTTTTCAGACAAGACTTCGAGATCGAAATTCATTAAAAATATCGCAAACGCTTAATGGCTTCCGCGAGAAAATTTCCGCGGATTAAAAATAAATTCTATTTTCGATTTGGAATATCTCTTTTACAATTGTATCAACTACGACGTGAAATCGAGATTCGTAAACCGATTGAACGGTTAAAAGTTTAATGTATCAGAAATGATTCGACAGTGCGCGATGACAAAGAGAGAAGAATAATGAGCGGGGGAATAATTCATGGCCGATTTAACGGCGTTGAAATTTCACAGGTGCCCTATGCACAGGATTCACTGAAAACCCTTCATAATTTAATGATTGAATACTAGCAGATTCCACCGATTTATGTTTTCTCCCCGATGCTCTAAAAACGCACATTCGTTTGGACTGTACTGAAAATTTGCGAATGTAAAAGGAGCAGACGCTGCGATTATTTATGCAGTCGATCGAGGAACACGCAATTATGTTCGTTGGTAGACGAGGATCCATCGAAAAAGCTCTACACGCGTAGAACTGTGCTCGGAGTGTCTACAGGTGCAAGCTTTCTAAAATTTGTAAGCTCGAAAACTTGTAAAATCGCATACTTACAAATTTCAAACTTCGACTACTTCGGGTGCAAAAAATTCGAGTATCTGAAAATTGCGTAACTCAGATTCCATGGTCGGTAAATCGAAAGGCTAAAAAATTCAGTAGTTCAGGCAAGATGGAGAATCCGAAACGCGAAGCTCTAAACTACTGAAAACGTTAAACATTCACCATTAACACTTAGTTGGTGCCATCGAAAATGGAACACGTAGGAACGAGAAATAGCAGTAGCTGGAAACAATTACCACAACGAAGCAAGCGTTTATTTCCTAGCGATTAAAGCTCGATCGTTCCTGAACGTGACCGCAGCGGGGAAGACGAACGCCATCGCCCTTCTCTAGTAAATTTTCCAGCAGGGGATGAAGCGCAAGGTAAAGCTGGGTGCGTTTAAAGTCGACGCGACAGGTCAAATTAACAGGATATTGAAATTAATCCGTTCTGAATGACCCGAGGCTCATCCATCTTGCTGACGAAACTACACAGCTTTTCCCCTCTTTCTCTTTCCATCTTTCCTTTAACCAGGGTTGTTCCGACATTCACCGCCACCGGTTACAAACCCCCCGTTGATTTTCCTCCGATGATGGAGAGTTTACGTTCATCTTGGGGCTACGACTGTCAAACCCTAAAGCCATTACCTCTCGTAAGATATTGAATTAGCCCGCCTCACCTGTTAGAGTTGACGAGGAAAGTCGTGACTTATGAATACCGAAGCAAACGCCCTAGAATCCTATACTCCCTCTTCACCTGGCTAATGTTATTAATTTTCCATATCGACAAGGAACTGTTCATTTAGAGAGTTTCATTGAACACGGTGTAGTTAATATTACACAGAGCGGTCGCCCTGGTAACTGGTGGGTACAATCGGGTACAGGATGATCCTACGTGTAAAAATAAAATATGGAGTTCAATTTTCTCGCGCGGTGCTCCTGGTTTCCGAGGAAATCGAGTTTGGAAGTTTATCAAGTATATTTAAAACTAGCCGAGTACAGACTGGTACGAATAAACAATAAGCAGGAGATTGTTATAAATGCGAAAATAAGTCAATACTCATCTTTAGGAAAATGAAGTTTGAACATGTTTAGTTAAGAATACTGGACTTGCACGCGCGAAAGATACATTTTCAAATGTATTCTTCTCGAAAAAGGAGCATCTTATCAACAAATTTTATTCTACGTTTCTGATTTATTTTTGCGTGTAGTTTATCCTCTTATCGATCGTTTGCTCCTGTTCAGCTCGGAATTGGCCACGCGTTTTAGTATAGCTGACAAATTTTTTAACTCGATTTCCTTGGAAACGAAACATCAAATGAACAAATTTCGTTCTATATATTCGTTTTATTTTGTACACTCGTCGAGTCACTCTGTACCCAATTGTGCCACCAGTTATGGACCACCCTGTATAGAGCTAGTAGATGAAGTTTCGAATCAAAAATAGAACCGGTGGATAAGAGGAATTATGTTATAGAGGTTTTAGTATTGTATTGGACATACAATGGCTCATGAAACTATTCGAATATTAATTATAGAAAATTCTGCTGGATACATGTATTACGTATGTTATACAAAAGTTTTTGACATTTCATTATTGTGAAATGAGAAATGAAGGTCGATACTGAATTTGAAATAAATTCGTAATTTGCTTTTTAATTGAAATTAAATCAAATAAAAAAAAATGTATCATGTGCTCAAATGCTCAAATACTCGAATGTTTTCGTGAGTCTATTATATAATTGCTAAATAATTCGTTATACTGTTTCAAAATTCTTGCAAGTAATTTTCACTACTTGTTGCCCTATAATCTGAATCATTATGTTGTACAAACCCAAGATTCTAATTAGTTATTTCTCTAATAATCTAGATCAACTGTGATCTTCTGTATAAAGATAACAAGTGTTCTAATGTTTATAATTAGGAGCATACTCTCTCTCTCTCTCTCTTTCTCTCTCTCTCTTTGTGCATCGTTACCGCACAATATGGTAGACCGTAATCCATCGCAATGAACGCATGCAATCAGCGAATCCCAGTGTTCGTTTTCGCTCGCCTCAGTCATTTCTGCGTAAGTAGAACGACGTGGAATTAGAAGTTCTGCAGACGACTGCGCAAACACGGCTAATTCACCTCCTAATCTGTTCCCCTCAAACTAATTTCCCCATCGTTCCCTTACTTCGCTAACAGCGGAAGCGCTTGTGGAAAGACGGTTTCGAGTGTTTGAGAGCGGTGACTGGCTTGGTAGGATGGGTTGTTGTGTATTTTTTTTAGTGGTATGCGAGTTTCCAGGCTGTGGAAAGGTTGTTTCGCGGGAAGCACGCGAGCAAAGAAAGATTTGGTTTACAGGAGATGGAGGATGAAACGCAAAGAAATATTTCCAATTGTCTATGGTTTGTTATTGTTGTAACAAACATATTGTGATTTCAGTCGTTATTGTAATTATTGGAATGAAGTAACCGCAATATGATATAGGGTCAGTTTTATTTTATCTTCTTCTAGAAATTTGAATATTAGTACCCTCCTGGGTGCGCAGTAGATTGGAGAGTATAAAAGATGGATTTTCAATTAAAAGAAACATTTAGTAGGATATATAAAATTAAAAATTGTACAAAAATCATCGGTTTTAAAATTCCTAATTTTAATTTTATACATTGTTTCTACGGTACTCGTTATAAATTGCATTAAGATGAAATTTAATAACTAGCTATCAGCCTATCAAACTCAACGTCCAACAGAAACAACATTTCGTACTCGCCAACTTAATTAATTTCGGAACGGCAGAATGAAGTACCGTATTTCCCCCTCATTTTTGTTCTACGTACTTTTAAGAAGTAACAGCTCTTCGTTATTTATGTTTCCTGACAAAGTTCTGACAGGGAAAGGCCAAGAGTATTCTGCACCAAGCTTAAACTTGCTCGAAGTAGTTATCGCGTTAATAAAACTACATTATTCAACCATCTACATTCAATTTTAATTATTTTCATGGTTGGTGTATTTAATTCAACACAATTCACTACAGACACACCATTACGAAGTTAAATAGGATTTTTATACAATGAAGGAAATCAATCTTTTAAACGGACACAGGACACTCCTGTGCAATTCGAAGTCCAATCTTGACAAACCTCTCCATTCAATAACGAAATTATTATTTGAAATCCTTTTCTACGATTAAGAAAATTAATCATTTAAACAGATTCTGCGACACAATTCGTTCTCCAGTTACAATAAACCTCTCCAGCTTACAGTAGAGTTAAAGCACCATGCGTCAGAACAATTATGACAAACGAAATACCATACCATTTCACTTTTCAAATATTATTTCCGTACAACCTTACACAAGAAATTACAGCAAGCAATTAATCTTTTAAACAGATTCCGCGATACAATTCGTCCTTCAATTAATGATGAACGAAATATCATACCTTTTCATCTCTCGAATATTATTTCCAAACAATTAAAGAAGATTAATCTTTTAGACGAACGCGAGACACTCCTATAGAATTCATTCTTCGATCACGACAAACCTCTCCATTGCAAAACAATGCTATCACTCAAATCCATGAAACGAACAGAAAAGACAACCATAATCGGTTCAAACGCGCGAGAACAAACATGTTAAACGAAACTACAGCTTCACACCGCTCTTTCATTGAACTTGATCGTGAAAGCGTAAACATTCGTTTAACGAACAATATCGCAGTCAAAAGAACACGGTCGACAGTCTCAGGGACGAGAAAAGGGAGAAAAGAAAAAAGAGAAAGAGAGAGAGAGAGAGGGAGGGAGAGAACTCTCCCTATATTTTCGCAGCGTCAGCGAAGCTTTGCCACGATGCTTTGCACCGGATTACACAGGCATAGAAAGCTGTTCAGAGAGTTGGTCGTTATCAGCGCGATTTGTTTCGCAGCGAGCTGTGGAAAATAATCCTCGGGCGGTGCGGCGCCGCAAGAAAAAGCCTTAAGCCATTGCGTGGCATTGGCTCGCGCGTGCAAACAAACCTACCCAGCAGCTCTTTCAGGAATTACGAGCACTCCGTGACAATTCCCACGCGTTTAACATGCTAAAACGCCGCGGCTTCTACCAGAACCCCTCTGCCGGTTGAAGGCGGTTTTAAAGTACTGCCACCATTGTTCCGTGAAGTAGACGAGCAGAATGGAACCTCTCGCGCGCGAGCTTTCAGGATAATAGCGCCGGAGACGTCTCTCGTCCACGGAAAAAATTCCGCGAAGTAAGCGTCGGCGGACGCGTGGTTTCGATCTACTCCGAGGAATCGATGTCTTTCGTCAGGAGACGATAAGGACTGGCTGCTGATGATGCTTTAATCGAATGTGAGAAGAATGGAGACGTGTTGTGTGTCGAGTGATAATCGAGTAGTCGAGGGAAAAATGTCGTTTCGGATGTGCTTCGATATTGAATTAATTTAATTGTCGTCTGATTTTTGGAGAATTTGCTCGAGGCAATAGTTCGTTATATGGATATTGCTTTTTTATATAATGATTTTTACACATTTAGAATGTAGAATTAAGCAGAGATCGAATTAATCTCTAGGAAGTTCATCAAATTTAGACTGGTATTTTGCGTCGCTGAAATCAAATTCTTCTATCTTTGTAGTTATGATATTTTCTAGTTGAGAAAGTAATATTTCACGCGTAGTAGCTTAACGTGCCGTGCTAATGATAGAAACACAGGCCAATTTATCTCAGTCTAATATTCAATTATAAATTATCATAGAATCTAGTTTAACCGAGCGAAATGCAAATCGGATTGAGCCGAACGAAATTGATGAAATTCAGATCAGTTCATCTCTTCGATTCAATTGTTGAATCGTCGCTGCAGTGACTACGTTTCGCGTTTTATTCAACAAAAAAATAATGTTTCAAACGTACCACTTCAATGTATCCTAACAGTTATCAAAACACAGTGTAATTTATCTCACTCTTAACGCTAGATTCACCGATGATCATAAAATCTATCGTTCTCTTATATATATTTTCCCATATCACTCTGTGTATTTTCGCGCTTTCGAATTTCCCACGAGCGCATAAAAATTAACAGCTCACTAATAGCAAAAGGTCGAAATAATTGGCCGCTGTGGATCGATAAATCACGCGAACATGACCGGAAGCGACCTAGTTTACCCTTTACCAACACGCTGCTCAAGAATGGATTGTTTTACAATAGATATTCAGGGTCGGAACAAAAGTTACCGGTTCGACTAGGCGAAGGCTCGGATTTCCGGTATGCTGTTCCCTAGCTCGCGGTGCTTAAAGCTTCACATGCTTGCAGCTAACTTTAAATTGCACGGCGCCCCCTCGAACTTTCATCGGCTTCCAGAAGATACATAACTTAGGAGATACTCTTTGCCCGGGGTTTATACACACGTTGCAGCCTCTGCTGACGATGATCTCGTTGAAATTACTCTCTAACGCAGCTCCTCGCTTAATGCATCCATCATTTTGCAGCTTTCCGTTTGTTTAACAAAGTAACGAACCCCTGTAGGATGGATAGGTCACAAAGGGAACGTTCGAGTACCATCGAACGAAAATGGGCAAATTGACAAACAGAAGTTTTTCATAGGTGGATGCGTCGGTGAATCGCGGGAAATTTGAATAAATTGAAATTAACTGGATGATTAAGGGAATTTGGAGAGAGGATTGAAAGTTGGCAGGGAGATTTCGCGTGCGATGTGATCGTTCCAAGGATAGAAAGTAAATCGAGAACATATCTACTTTGTCGAAATATGAAATCTATCGTAAGTGTGTTCGTGCCATCGTGGCTTTCCAATAAATTTTGTAACGTGTTTCATGAACGAAGAGTAATAAACGATTCGAATAAATGATCTTCTACGATCGAGTTTAATCTAGGAAAGACATTTGAGAGACAAAGGTCAGTTTTGATTTGTGGATATAAAACCTAACTCAAGCTTGCCATTGTATGCGTTTCACGAAAGGAACTTTATCTTAGAAAGAATCTTTATCATCAAATAATCCGGGTTAACGGAACGATGAATTAATCGATTAATGGTAAACTATATCAATGGTATGTTATAAGAATAAAATATTGAACGGTCTCTTATACGAAATTATTTGATATTTCTAGAATAATTCAAAGTACGGTGTGTCGTGATTACTTCGGTTAAACAAGTTTCTACTGTATCGTAACGTTTATTATAAACGATACTCGAAGCGTTTATAGAGACGTTATCGCATGCACAAGGTACATATATAAAAACAAAATTGCTGATCCGGCAGATGAAACCGACAGTTTCTCGACTCGACAGACGTCTGAAGATTTGAATACTTCAGAAACAAGCTGTTCATTTAAACGAAAATAATAGCAACAATAGAAGTTTCGAAACAACAGAGCGATAAACGTCGAGGAGCTTATTGTACAAGCTAATATTGTAGTTTGGCGAATGAAGTTATTCGGATTGTGACGTTAGTCGCGGACGTTATTTCGTCGATGAAAGACGAAAGCTTCCGGGGACAAAGGATAACGACGCGGAGGAGGAATCGACGCGTAAATTTCTATTTCCACCGGCGGAATTAGATATATTTCAACGTTTCTTGTATCGCGGCCACGAAAGTCTAATTAAACGCGGCTAAAGCAACCGAAGTTTCGGTGTTTCAATAGCGTGCAAGTTTCACAGGAATTCAACGTCGGTTCCAGACTTTCTCGCTCCATAAATCCTGTCGTAGGATTCACGAGATTATTCTAGCCGTTTCTCTGTTCTTTGTTGTCCTAAAATCTCCCCCTTTTCACTGTGCACACGCCGCTCCCTATTTAAAAATATTAGGGCACTTAAGGAAACTTAAGAAATGCCGAAAAATCGTTAAGAAATGATCAAAACCCGCGAGAACGACACATTTCTTTTGAAACGTTAGGTTACGAAGGACTCACATATATTCGATATCGCAATAATCTCGTCAATTTTGTATAATAAAATTAATTGGATTTTTGCCTACGTATATACGAGTTTCTTAAAAGCTAATGTAACCAGCTCGAGATTTTCAACATTTTTCTCAAGAAACAGATGATTTCCTTGCGTAAGTTCGTTTACGACAAGTAAATAAATAACAGTAAATTCGAAAGTTAATTTAAAAGAATAAAGTTTGTAACATCGTGTTTCGCTATTTTTCAATTTGTGAAGTTGATTAATGTGGCTCCCGAACGGTTCATATATCAAATGCCATCTCTAGTCTAAATTCGATCGTACAGAATTACTTTCTTTAATCATTTTGTAGCCACAAAAATACACCATAAAATACGAAAAACCATGGCAACACGAATATATCCGTGATGGACAGAACATTTCTGTAAAAAAAAAAAAAGGAACTTCCAATTTTTCACGACCACCGAAACCATCCTCCTGCCTCGTCTACTAGTTCGCATTTCGTCGATATTCCTTTGTACGTCTCTGTTCGTATTTAATTCAGTTGCCCCTGATCGAAACACCGTGTTGAATCGACACGAGCCGATACACAATTAAAATTGGCTAATTAACGATCACCAGACAGAGGCACCTCCGAACCGATCAGAATTTTCATTGTTTGCCGGTAATCGCTCGTTGTTTACCTTTCGATTGTCCGTTAATTAATATCGAAATCGTCGCGATGGTGACACAGGACGCGATTTTCAGGCTGGTTTACACGCGAGGTAACAAGAAAGCGCCCAGCTATTAATTAGGCGATTTTTCGGAAATATTCGTGCGCGTGGCTATTTTACAGGCGCAAAGGCAGAGTTTATTAAGACCATAATACCGCTGAGTTACTAGACCAGGGGATCATTAAATTTGATTTACGGGATTCCTATCTGTAGTTGAAAACAGATTGTTCGATGCAAATATATAGTAAAGCGATACTCTCGGTATATATAGCGGAGAATCAATAGAGGGTTGTGGAACAGGCAGGTATTGCACGTCTCGACGTACGTATACCGGGTGTTTTTGAAAAATAAACGACAAATAACATCATGAAACATCGATATCATTTCGGTGTGTGTTTTTACTTTTTATCATTTTTGTTTTTTACCCTGTTGTTTATTACCAATTTCCGACGAATTTTTCCATCTTTTGCACACAAGGACAGAACGACGTGTAAAATTATGATACATCCCTGTACATTCTTCTCGACAAGCAGGCAGGTTTTTTCATCGGTTTTGACGATTAAGGAGAAACAATGCTTTCGGTCTGCTCGTTTAGAATTGTATCCATCTCTGTTTGCATGTCATTCAGATTGGAAAAAACGACGTGAAATATTTTTTGACGAGAGCTTAATGCGCACTCTGTTGTCGGAGAGAAATTGCTTCCTCCTCGTAATCTACTGTTTCTACGTGGAAATGTGTATGAAAGTTCCGCGTGAAAGCAGGAAACGATTTTAGAAAATCGATTTGGTATGCGATGGGGAAGATTGTTTGCTGGGAGATTCTTGTTCGAGTCATGGTCCGTATTTTCAGAGAGAAAATATTGATACGCTTATATGTCGATGCGTACTAGCGAAAAGATAAATTCCATGCATGAAAGACTCGTCTTTAGATAGACAGATGCCACCGAAATATTATTTGCTTTTAAGTACGGCCGCGCTCGCGATCGAATTCCCTCAATAAAAGACGAACCAAATATTTTTGCAGTTGTTTTTCCAAGCGCTTGTTTTTTGTTTTTTACGTCGAACAGAGGACAAATAAAAACTAGTGATGTGTTTATCGGAGCGAATATTGAATAATTGGGCTGCTTAATTGCCAAATCGGTTAACTTCACGGAAACAGAGAGAAAGAAAATAGATGAAACCATACACGACAAAGATGAAATTATATAAAATTTCAAGAATTTAAAAATTTAAAAAATCGTCCTTCTATTGCATTCGCAGTTTCGTTCGCAGAATTAAATCGATCACTTTATAACCGTTCCATTTCTCTTGTATTTTCTTTTCTTTTTTATGTCGATTGGAAACACACAATCGTGACAAATAGGAACAACTTGAGCCTATTACGAAGTCTGTGTCTTTCCGTTTCGAAACTTGAGCTCAAATCGATATATGCAACACACGTTGATATTGCATACACGCGGTGCACTCGATGACATCACAACAAAATTTAAGAGAAAAAAGAGGGAAATTAAGGTAAAGGTAATTCGGGAATATTTTGAAAAAAAAGAACGTAATTAAGCGTAGGAAGTTCGTTCGATTTCCTGTATTATCTCGTTCTGTTATTAACACTGTGCAACTCATTCAGCCTGTCATTCAACTGCCCTCGTCATTTTATAAAAATAATTCTACTACGCGTACTATCACATTCTTCGAAATGTTTAACGATTAGTCGAGAACAAATTCCCCATATTTTATCTGATGAGCCTTTTCCCAAAAACTTCTTCAGTTTCGTCATTTCGATATTAATCGATCAAAAATCCGAAGAAATTCCATCGATTTTCTACAATTTGCCCAAAGTTTCTGAAAATTTCCATAGACGCGAAGGTTCGCAAAAGGATCGCTTAACGAAGAAATCCTAAGAAAGCGTGTGCCTAGATTGAATGGCATTATCGATGCGTGAAATGTATCCGCTTTTTTGGGGATATCCACTGTTTTATGTGACGGGTACGTGACCGGTATACAAAATAGGAACGATGAAACACAGGCAGTCGGATAAGTCCGGCGCTGCTTTTCGCGTCAAAGGGGAACAACGGTGGACAGAAAACTGGCTAGACTATTGCGAAGTTAGAGAGTAGCGATGGGATGGACGGACGGAAGGAAGATGACAGTCAGAGTTTTCTGACGTCGAATAAAACGGCGCTCCAGATATGCCACTTAAACGAAATTGTCAGTTTTACGGTTGGCCCGAAGAAAGCCGGAATTTTCGTGCTGCTGTAAATATCGAGAAGCTTTTGCAATGTTAGAGGAAGAAAGAAGAAAAAGAGGACAAAGTTTTGGGGTTGGAAAGTATCGATGATCGAATTTCATTTGCTTCGAGAATGGATAAAAAGCATCGTTCTCGAAACGTCTGTGTCGTGGAAAAAGAACGGGTACAGTTTTTGCGTGCTACTGGAGGAAATAAAGCCAGGCGAAAAAGTAGATACGCGGGAAATCGGGGACGTCCAGGCGTACGTGTCTGACTAGTTCGCCGGTTTCTACTTGCCCTGCCACTGTTTCTGTATTTTTATACCGATCGCTAGGCAATTATTTGCAATTGTTTGGATGGAACGGTCGTCTGAAATTGCGTACAAGTCGAAGATATTCTTCTATGGATTAAAATATAGGGAAAGTAATCGAAATTTTCGAAATATGTCTGATATGTCGTATGGTGTATTACTTGTTTGGACACTATTGATTTTATATCTTGCTTGAGAGTGAAATTACGTAGCATTCTGTGATCTTTTGGTCAAAGTAAGTGACAAAGATGCTTGACATAACTTCGAAAATAATTGAACAGACTTGGTAACTTTAATAGGTATCATATGCCTGACCATCCGTTGACGTATCTATTTACATCAACTTTCCTATCTTTGAACGATCGATTTCAATGAAATTATATAGAATTTCACGGCTGTTTGGCCAAAATGAACACAAAGAATATATCTTTGGTATATTGAATAAATTCAAAGACAGCGGAACGAGTAAACATACATCATACGTCTGATTATTCATCGTATTTACTTATCCCAATTCTCCTTTCGTTTAACCTTTCGATCCTTGATTTCTTGATCCTCAATCAAGTTATATAACAGTTTAGAAAATTGTTTGATCAACATAATTTGTTAACATCGATTTTCAAAGACGATTGAACCAAGCAAAGACACGTCATACTGACCATATATTGACGTATCTTCTCTCAACCATCTCTTCCATTAATTCCAACAATCCAATTCACTGCTCCACTTCCACGCTTTCTAACAACTACTCCGCCAACTTCCGCTTATTTCAATCCGACTTTAAACAGTATCCTATCCCATCGTAATCTCTCGTTCATTGCAATTTACATTTCGCATTCAAGCATCTCGCTTCCGATTTCAAGCTGCCGTGAAACCACGTGAAACAGTCACACGCGTCCAGCAATTCCTACCACGCTGCATTGCCGAAATTCTCCTTCTCCTGCATTTCAGAGAGGACGACGCAACGTCACGCTGGTTATTCGCCGGAGAATCCAATTGTCGCGCGTCCAAAGCGACACGGGTGTCCGCGAGGACTCGCGGAAACGACGCGTTCAAGAATGTGTCAGGGTCGTCGGCGGATATCCGCGTCACGCGCCACCGAGGTCTCTGGTCGCGTGTGTATCCATCCCTGTCAGTTTCGTATTCTCGTCACGCAGCATATCTTTGAATACACAAGGATTTCACGACAACGCGTATTATCACCGGGATAGTCGGCAGCAGCGAGAGACAGTTCCGTTGAATACCAGAGTTCGATCAACGAGCAACTTTTGCAATTAAACCGCGTTTCCTGGTCGCTCCCGACGATGTCGAATGATATATTTGGAGACTTGGTTGGTCCTCGTGTTGTAGTGTTGACTTCTGAAGACGGTATTATGGGGAAAGGATTAGTTTTCGAGTCAATTGTGCGGAGAATGTAATTCCACAGAGTTACACGAGTTTTCGTGTAAATGGAACGCACAGAGGTTGATACGCGAATCTGCAATTTGTCTCTGTGGTATTGTTTAATGGCGGTTTAAAGATACATAGAAATATCAGTTCGCAGTAGCAGGAAATTTAACATTGCTACCTCGTTTCCGTCATTCTCCACGCAATTATATTTTCCCAATTTCGGTGTAAATCGGTGGCAGAGGTGTAGACGCGAGTCCATGATTTCTGTCTATTTAATAATTTTTAGTTTAATGGTTGAAAAGATAAATACCATGAACATTATGGTATAACTTTTGACAAACACCTTTAACAGAGAAATTTATGTTTTTAAAAAATGATCACAAATTATCGTAAATAAACGCTTACAAAGCTTAGAACCGCAAAATGAAGATAATTCTCGTTTGTAGCAATAAATATATACGCTCCACTCTCCTACGGAGGTTTCCAATTAATAAAGATTAAAATAAGCAAATTGCTAGGTGGTATGGAACGCTTATGAACGCGTGCATCAAGTGTTTACGTTTGCTGTGAATTAAAAGCGTGTACCTTGCATTAATAAATAAAAAGGGCAAAACAAACAACGCGAAGGTATCAATTTGTGGTTGCACCTTAATTCCTCTTTCTCCGCAATGCACTAATGGTATTTTCTATCCTTATCCTACGCCACGTCCCGGCGAATAACGAGAAACAAGCTTACCGAGATTAACGGCAACTTTCGAAAAACAAAAAGCTCCGGCCGCGATCGCGTTACGAAGAAAAACTGTAATCCTATTATAGCCAGGATTAATCTGGAAAAAATGAAATTTTCTTAACAAGAAGCTTTTTAGCCAACCTTTGGAAGGGGGTTGAAACGCGAGATCTTAATTTCTCTTCATTGAAAAATACGGTTCTCCGAAACCTGTGATTATATTGCTAGTAACAAATTGCTATATTTTATTTACGAAACAATGAAAATCAATTGAATCGTAAGAATTCCATTTATCCGAATTGCAGAAATCAACAAGATTCTTCTCGATCAGTATGAGGATTTAATATATTTCGTATATTTCTAAACACACGAATATCACATGCGCGCTCATAGTTGGCATTATTTCATTTTATCTATTTAATGAGCAAGAACCTGTTCCCTTAAATTACACGTTTAACACAATTTTACAAGCATTTTGCAATTTATAAAGCATCCTTTTCGCGCCACGAGAATGAGTTACACTCGGCACCGCGGCGGTAAAAACGCAACGTACCTGTTGTAACGATAATAATAATTAAGGTTCTAATTGCGCAAAGGAACTTCGTTAAGCTAATGAGAGAGAATCGTGTCGCCGAGGAGAAAAAAATCAGCCCGAGAGGAGCGCTTTTTAAAAGCGCCGTAGAAAGCACTCTGACCTCCGGACAATCTTCGCCTCTCACGTCCTTAATCAACGTCATTTTATCGTGCTCCTTTAAGAATTGTTTATTTGCGCAATCTCTCCCTGCTATAAGAACTTCCCAGTTCATTTTCTACCCCTACCGTGCGCTAGTTTCCACCCTCTTTTCTCTCGTTCGTTAACGCGGTTAGAAATTTTTCTTTCCTTACCTTTCTCTCGTCTCCCATTTCATTCTCATTTTATTCTCCTCTTTTCAAAGAAAGCGATATCACCAGTGTACAACTTAAAAGACAGTCGACGTTTACGTATTTCCTGCACGTATTGGCCGAAATGATCGCGAAACGTATCGACGAATGTTCAAATATTTTCGTCGTCGTACTCGCTAGATCGTCTAATCGTGGTGGAAGTTTGGAAGCTAAAATTTTCGAAATATTTTCAGGCGGTACTCGTTCGGAAGACAGGCGAATTAGATGGATAAAATAAGGGGTAGAAAATTTGAAACAACGCAACGAAGCGAGCAATGTTGCAACATCAGCGCAATAGTTAACAAAGTTCCGATTACACGGTATAAGCTGGATAAAACGGATCTGGTTAATGGAAAAGTCGAATACAGGATTGTAGCGTAAATAAAACTTTCCTTACGTTCCGCCCTGGCGGCTGGAATTAAACAAATTACTCATACAACGATACTTTTTGTTCGTTAAACGGCTGAGAATTAATGAAGCTAGAAACTGGCGAGAAATTGGAGTATACTCGTAATTTAGTCTTTTGGAGTAATTCTTAGTGTTTCTAAAATCAATCTTATCCTATTGTCCTATATATTAGATTGCCCGGAATGTTTCTTTCGTTTTATAAGGAAATAATAGACGCACAATGTTTTTTGTTTTATATTAATTTATTGAATTATGCACGAACATAATAATAGAAATGGATACATATATAATCATAATAATAGAAACATAATAATAGGAACGTAATAATAGAAATCTAATTCAGTAAAATAATATAAAACAGAAATTCTTGCTCATCTATTATCGCCTTATAAAACGAAAGAAATTTTTCGGACAACCTAATATAAACGCGTAATATTTGCCTGTGATTTTGTAATTAAATTACATTTCGTCAGAAACGAGCGAATTGTGTATTATAAATTTATTCGTTCTTCAGCTTTCGGAGGATTAAATTACACTTTGCTTTTGAATTATTCGAGATCCGTCAATTTCGACGAAAATCTTCAAAGATGAAAGAATTAATCAAAAAAAAAAAAAAAAAATATTTGAAATTTAACAAACATACGTCATGAATAAGTTAGTAGAAAAAAAAATCTCTCACGCATCGAATTTCGAGAGGACAGAATTCCTCTGAAAAATAAACCAAAAAGAATGAAAGGGAAACGAGAGAAAGGCAGAGACAATATGGGATTGGGGACGGACGAAAGCTGTGAAACTCTGAAAATTCGCGTTCGAATAGATCACGAATCTGTCGTTTGTGACAAACGCTATTACCAAGCCGGATAACCGCGACGTCGATCGATTGAAATACCGATTAATCGGCATCGGAAAAGCCCGTGGTCAGATCATAATTGGAGGGACGTCATGTTGCCTACGAAATTCCAATTTAATAAATTCCCCTATCGGTATTGGCTGCCAGGACAGTTAGTATGTTATTATACACCTATCGAAGAAGGATACTTAACGAATGAAAGCTTAAAAGAATCTGTGAAAGCTGCAATCATAAATAATATCGTCAAAGTATCTTGTACAGCTGCGATTAAAAAAAAACGAAAATATAACGAAATATAATATAATAAATATAAGACGAAGATGAATATAACAAATATAATAAATATAACGAAAACACGTAAGAAGCTTTAAAGAACTACGATCAAAAATAAAAACCTCGAAGAATCTTAAAAAAACTGCGATTAAAAGTAAGAACATCGAAGAATCTTGTAAAGCTGCGATCAAAAGAAAGAACGGTAAAGAGTCTTGAAAAATTGTGATTAAAAATGTAAAGATCAAAGAATCTTAGAGATCAGAGGGTCGAAGATGCACCGTGATAAGTCTAGAAATTTTCTAGGAGAAATTAAGAATTCATAAAGAACCGATAGTTCTGTTACTAATGACGCGCCTCTTCTTCTTCGTGTGTTAGTTCAAATATGAAAGGA
This sequence comes from Bombus vosnesenskii, assembly GCF_011952255.1. Classification (NCBI taxonomy): domain Eukaryota; kingdom Metazoa; phylum Arthropoda; class Insecta; order Hymenoptera; family Apidae; genus Bombus; species Bombus vosnesenskii. Next base: position 3,831,251 of record NW_022882944.1, on the reverse strand, counting down.
CCGTGGTATAATATAAACGTTGCACAGAATAAACGAGAAGTTTACGTTCTTGTAAAAACCTTCTCTATAAGAAAATTTGTCATTCCATAGATACCGTGTATCTTGCTCGCTCGGATACACGTCCTAAAAACTCCAGAAAGAACGCTGGAGAAATATTACTCTGCGCAGCTCCCGATCTCACAACACGCTTGCTAACTTTCAACAAACATTATTAGATACAATTAAACGTCGTCAAACGTGAACCTGGAGTATGACAAATTTCTCTTACTAATGGAAGAAACTCGAGAAACGCTCGAGTCTTGAGAACGTTCTAGTTACCAGACGATATCCTCGAACGGGTCTCCCTACTTCTTTTCGGACTGGCGAGTAGCGAATACAGTTTTTAGCTGGTATTTCTGCTTCATAGTAGCGGGACTATCTTGCCAACAATGGTTCCGGTGATGAAAGTTCCGCGAACCTCTTTCCAGACCATTACGGTGCGCCAACATCGAAGCGCGCCACCGCTTGCGGAATTGCTCGGTGCAATCGTTTGCGGTATGGCGGAATGAATGGATGCTAGGACGTTGTGTACGCGATTCCTGTAACGATACTTTAATCGTTGTTTTAATACCAGGATTAACGATATTGATTGCGTCGATTACGAAATTGTTTGCTTCTGCTGCTCGAGGAAGCTAATCCGAATCGAAGAATCCGAACGATCCTCAGTATGGTAATCTTCTTTGGAAAGTAAACCTAATTGTCGAAATTGAAAACTGCTATCGATATTATTACTATTTCGATGATCTTCAGAGTGGTAATTTTCTTTTACGATTAATAAGAAACTTCGGAGCCTGGTCCTTAACGAGTGGAGTCTCGATCAGTCGGAAACAACGAGAAGAGCATCGCGATCTGTGATTCCACATTGTAGATAGTAGTTTAGTGCCGAAATTCTAATGTAATTGAGTTATTAGAAATCATTTAACACGTTGACTGCCACGACACCCGTATTCGGGTGTCAGCAAAGTTTCTGGTCAGACCGCGTAACCCATATTCGAGTGTCGCTTATTTGACAACTTGCGAAGGATCGTCGTAGGTATTTGAAAAGATATTCCATAATAATAAATTGCTAATTAATAATTAATTGTAATAATAGTTGAATTGTTATAAAATAAAAATACGAAAATGGTTTATTAAAAAAATTATTTAGAATGTAAAACTTTAAAGCATTCTATACATAGCTGAGGTTGGTCGGGACAATTTGGATAATAAGTTGTTGTTTTCTTCAAATTCTTTTGTGCCTTTGTTCGGTCCATTCCACGTCTTTTATTTACATAACATAGTTTGCATGCGCGTCTAATGCTTCTTCCGGAATCGTCGAAGACAAGGATTTTTGTATTTTCAGACAACGCTAATAATTTTCCAACTAATAATTGTTTAAATATTCTAATATTTATATTTTTTCTTGTCGCAATTTTGTAAACCGTCAAAGCGTGTACAATAGAAATTCCCAGAAAGAATCGAATGCCAAGTTTTCTGTACCATTTGATTCGTTTTCTAATTGTGGTGGCATAAGAAACCATTTGGTCGGAATAATCTATACCACACTTTCCTTCGTTATATTCAACAACAGCTAGTGCTTTTAATGTTGCGAACAAATGAAACGAAAGATCATTCTTGAGACCACCACTTGAGCGATTCGCATTACTAAAATATCGATGGAAGCACCTAGCAGAGAACGCTTGGTACTGTCGTACGCGTGGCCTGACGGAAATTTCTTTGAAAACACGCGTGGCAGTCAGCCACTGTTAATTTCTAACTTACCCGATTATTCGATCGTCGAGTAATGAATATTCATGGCGTATAGAAAGGTTCGTAATAGCGGGGAACACGATTGCAACGATATAAAAACTTTGCAACTGCGACTCGTAATTAAAGAACAAACGGACCGAACGTATCGCGAGCTATTGCCCTCCGGAGTCTTTGCGAGAACGATCGGATCGAAGAAATAATTAACTTGTATTACTTCAGGGACAGGACCATTTATAACTCGAACAAGCTGCGTTCCTTTGATTTTTACCTAAATTACAAATCCTACTCATTAAGAAAGTTCATTAAGGAAGTACGTCATTTTAACGATTTAAAAAGGATCAACTTTGTATTTTTCTATTTTCTCGTCGTTTCAAATAGAACGACGCGTGAAAATAGGAATCGCGAAATTACGTAAAATGCATCGTTCTAACAATTTCAAAAGACGGAATTTCTGTTCCTTTTTTTCTTTTTCATTTCCTCGCGTATTTTAATTTCCAAACGTGTGAGCTATAGCGTTAAAATTAGTTCGTGAGTTTTTCAAAATAATTCTAAGGGGAAACTTCGATTTGGTGGAACGTGTGAAACACGATCGATTCGATCCGGTAAATTTGCTAAATTCACCGATTACACAAACTCTCTAAGTTTCGCGGAATTTTCCGGGGCTAAACTAACCGAGTCCATTAAACCTCCCCAAAACCTGTTCACAGTTCTTTCCCCGTGAAACCGCAAATCATCCTTCGAAAGCAGAAACTTGGACCGTCACGTTCTCCATTTTCTCTTTCCACCGACGATCACGCTCGATTGGACGAAGTGTTTCAGATTTTGCGCTGCTATTTTGCATCTTTCCTCCCAATTTAACTATAAATTCCTTTTCCGGATCTATTGTAAATGAAATTCGAGGCGACACAGCGACAATGCAACAGGGACATACGACGCTATGTTTGCATTGATTTTTAGTTTTCTGTACAATTAATTCGTTCCTGGTAATTTAGAATTTATTCTTCATTTTCACTATACATGTATCTAGTATATTTTATATTAAAATTCTCTTAAAATTTGTTTATTATAATTAATAAAAAATATGCGACTGGAAGTGTAACAAATTTTAATCGATAAAGTAAACGAAACACTGTTGGTTTATCAATAATTAAAGTGTGACGAAATTGAGAGGCAAGAGTTTGAATAGCCTAAAGGAGAGTTAATTTGTATAGTGTGTTTTGTAATGCCTGGTTGTGTACCAGCAATTTAATAAATATATTTATTAGTATAATATTTCAGATTGTTTCAGACCGCGAAAATTATGGAGGCTAATAAATGATTCGTTTCGTGTAACAAGTGTAATATAACGAGATGAGTTTTGCAGCCAAAATTCGATAGCAATTGCCATCCGTAATAATAATAATTTAACTATCCCTGCTATACTAATGAAAGATTGTTGCACTGATATAAAGACTGTTATCATCAGACTATAGTCTCCAATTTAGCATCCTAGGATCTTAAGATTCCACAGGTTACTGGAATCCTGTTAACCTTCCTTTTTTCCTTCATCAGCCTTAATCACTGAATTAAAGCTTTCGGAAGTTGAAGAATTCCCCGTTTCCGAGACTCCAAAGACTCTGTCGTCCCCTATATTTCCTTTTTCTTTTGCTGGAATCACAGTCAGAGGTAACCCCAACGCCCCTTCTCTAAAAATTCTCTTCAACCCCGAAAACCACAAACAGAATGCCTTGAAAATGCTTTCAAAGTTCCTTTCACCACTGGCCTCCAACCTTTGCTCTCCTCTTCGCTGCCTTTGCTCAATCACAGTCGCTCGACGTGGTTTAAAAAAATCCGGCCAAACCTCTCAATCGCGTTTCGCCAAAGAGAATCATAAGGAAAACGTCGTGACTTATTGCTGATTAAATATAAAATGAAAATGAGAATTTGAAATATTTAAGTTAATCATATTTCTTAAGTTCGCTTTATGAGGCACGAAATTTTCATATAAATAAAATTGAATCTAAATATTCTGATTGAACATGAATATTCAATTAATCCTACGACAACGAAAAATGTGTAAAAACGAAAATCAGTTTTCTAAAATAGTCTTGTGTAGAAAAATCTATCGAAGAATGCTGGACGTTCGTCGACTGGAACGATGCAAAAATGCGGACGAAAGAAATCTGTATGCGCAGGCCTTGCTCTTTCAGTCGCTTTCACAGAAATAATACAAACGTGCATAAACATTGACAGCGCGTTTATGAGGTTTCTAAACGTCTGGACAACGGTAACATCACACACGTATAAATATTCACAGTCCGGTTATGAGGTTTCCAAACTTATCAGGCATTCGCGTTGTAAATTTCAGCAGCCCAGCGCTGTTAGAACCAAACGCAACAACGAATTACCGACAGGCCATTAGCAGTCGCATAGCCACCAGGTGACGAAACATTCTTAGTTGTCGAGGCCCGAACAGCGTAAACACATTGCTAACTAGCCGCGTTTGAGAACCAGGCTGCGCTGTTTACAACGTCCTAATGATTAATTCATGCGCGTTACGCGCCACCCGTTGTTTCCGTATAACGCGTGCCTATGTCTAACGAAGTTAGCTTCATTAAATATAGGTGCGACTTACAGTGACAGGAAACGCGACACTCCAGCCCTTTGTTTCACCGATATATCGAAAGAGGTGACTTGGGAAAAGAGACGGTTGATTTTATGTCACAGCTCGCGACTCGAGTCGAGCAGACACGTTCGAAAACATGGTACCAACCCGTGCTTCGAATTTCTTGCGAGCAACATAGCGCACAGCAGAATTTTCTTTGATCCTGCAAGTGGAACACGTCAGGCGACAGCCACTTTCGCGAATGCTAACGACTCGTGAGATTTCGGGGGTGGGAGAGGCAGTGTGGTTTCACCGAGGCGATTGAGTTTTGTCATTGCTTCGCACCTCTCGCTAAGAATTCCCCTTTCATCGCCACCCCAAGCTTTGTCCTGTCGGTCTTAGCAGAGGCGCGGTATTTTCAACGAATTTTTGGCCAGGTATCAAGATGAAGCTCGAGGATCCTGGCTTCTTCGCGGAAAATCCTTGTTCAGTATCTTACAAGAGCCTGGAACTTTAGCAAGTCGAGGACCTTTGGTTTACTTTTTTATGCATGTTCGTCTTGCCTTTTGAAAGAATAAATTCATATTCTCTTTACAATAAAATAGCCAAACTTTCCCAAAGCTGGAGACGTCCAAACCATCGTCGTCGCTAGACCACCTACGTTTTTTACAAATTCATCTTCTTCTTCCAGAGAACAAATTCACTTTCCTTTCTCGATAAAATAGTTAATACTTTCTGAAATTAGACTCATTTGGCTCATTGTCATCGTTAGTCTATAGATGTGTATGCAAGTTCATCCTCTTTCTCTTCTTTTAATGAAACAATCGCAAAGTCAGAAACATTTAGCTCATCGCTGTCACTAGATTAGACGATTATGTTATCTTAGTTAGTTGCGGATGTAAATACATTTTCGAACCACCTGTACAACGCAAAGTTCGGAAGCGAGTCAATCAACGAAAGAATCGTGACTTTTGTTACGTAATTGTAGCGATCGTAGGATTAAATGGTATAATACGAGCCATGGGCGTCGTTTGGCAGCCAGGTCCGGGATTTTGGGGAAGAAAAGGCGGATGCTCCTTTACAGGTTCTGAATTATGCAGCATCCTTTGATACTACCTCCTTAGCCCCGATTTAATCAGTTTAATGAACGTGTTCACCTGCGCAGTGCACGTCACACGAGCAATATACTTGGTACACTTGGAGTGCACGTCGTTCCAGCGTTATGTCACCTGTTAGATTAACGAGTCCGTGCTATGGCAGCCGCGCACTGGCGACCATAAATGGTGTAAAGTAGCCGGGCACTTTGTTAGGCCGCCATGACGCAGAAATGGACCGTATTATCGCGGTTCGCGTGATTTTCTCACTGAAATATCGCTCCAGCTATTCCATTATTCATTGCCCGGCCATATAGGGGACGTTAAGGACAACCGAAAATAAATTTAAGAATCGTTATCAACGATTAGTATATCCAGACGCCGTTCGTTGCTAACCAGATAAGCCTGATGGGTTCAAGATAACGCTTCCAGCGATGATATATTAGTTTGTTGCGGATGTTTATGTAAATTTATATTTCTATGAATACAATTGACCCTCCTTTTGTGTTTAACGCCGATTATGGTCGTGCGAGGAGTTATAGATACGAACGTTTATTATGTAAGTTCTACTCTTTTTTTTCCTTTTTTTCTTTTAAATGGAACATATCTATTTTGGTTTTAATATTTTTAAAGTACGTATAAATCTAGAAACGTCTAGAAACGTAACGATATAAAAAAAAGCATACACAGCATTTCGTACAAAGAAGATAACCTCGATTTTTACTAAACGAAATACAATTTCCCTGTTTTTCACTATTTTTCAGAGCGATACGCTCTTCGCTCGATAACAACGAATTTTGCCTTTCGTTTGGAACATTTTTTATATTATTAGAAATGGCACAAACATCGCGTCGATTGGTCAGTGTTGCACTGGTTCGTATATATCGGACTACAAACGGACAGCAAAATCTAAATTTAAATCTAGGACAGTCTTGTACCTTTTTTTGTTTCTAACGAAATTTCATCGTTTCGTTGTGATCAAAAGCCCCGGTTTTATCGGATATTTTTAGCGGAACCGTTTTAAACCTGGGAATTAAATTACGTTCCAGTACTATTTCTCGATGGAAGATAAATCAAAAAGTTCGGGGATTAGAAATGTTTCCAAAAACGGTAAATTCATCCGGGAAGGATAGAGAAAGGAGGGTCGAGGTCTCAACGGGGCAATACCGGCGTACTTTCTGATGGAGTAGGCTCGAGTTCGAGTCCCAGAACAGTTTCCCGAGAGCCTTTCCGGTTCCGCGGCCTCCGCAATTCACCCACTCAAGATCCAAGATATCCCAAATAATTTCCAATTTCCTTTATCGATCTTGCGGAATGATTTAATACGAACTTATCATTTAAACTTTCCCTTGTCTCCTATTAAGTGTGTCAACCAACTCGTTACGCTTCGAACATCTTCCGAATTATCGAAGAAAATTAAACGATCTTCCTACAGACGTCCGAGTTTGTACCAAAAGACAAATACGAGGTAATTAATGTTCGTTCATTTTACAAACTTGATATATATAACACGGATTTTTTATTCATTCCCTTTCTACCTTTCTACCTTTCTACCTTTCGGGATTTCTACCTTTTCGAAACGAAAGCTTTATGGCGATAGATGGGGATGGAAAATTGAGTTCTGTAAATTGAGCGACGTTTTTTTTTATGAAAAACTTGTTTTTTCCCTGTATCTTCCCGTTCGCCTTTCGTTTTGATTCTTCCGAGAGTTAATTAATTTTAGAAAATTTATTCTATTATAATTATATATATTATTATTTAAGAAATTTAATTTTAGTATGAAACAATCTCTTCGCAAACAAGTTTCACACGTTGACGTTTCATTAAATTTTTCTGCGACGATCAAAACAAGATAGATTGCGTGGACTAACAAAATGTTCAACAATGCGAATGATTTAGATAGCATTACGAGGAAAGTGTGTGCGAATACAATGAAATATTTTGCGAGGATTAAATGTTATTCCTGTTAAATACAAAATATATAAAATTCGCGTGCCAGTTAACGTTTTAACGAGTTTCGTCTTTGAAAAAAATCCCTCGATTCCATTACCACAATACACCACCAATTTTACAAACGCCAACTTCTCCATCCAACTGGAATGATCGAATCGACGCACCATATGCGCCACGATATGTAACACCAAACGCGTAAACGCGCGATTATCTTCGACTCGCCAATTCCTCTCATTATTCGAAAAACAATTACAGAGATCGCCGTGAGTTCCCTCCAACTAATACAAAAAAAAAAAAAAAAAATTACAAAAAGAAAGGCGACGATGAGGTCGTTACAGAGTGACTCCAGTTGGTCGGGTCGCAATTTACCCGGTTGCCATCAGCTTAATTGGAGTCGACGTAACTCCGCGGAAACTCTGGCTGGGCTGGCTAGTGAATTAACACCTCGGAGGATCGCGGACTCCACGATCGCGGGCTCCGCGTTGGACCGGCCATGGAAACTATGCGAGACACGGTGGAGATATCCGCTTGATGTAGCGAAAGATAGAGGCCGCGAAACGGCACGAAAGTAATTTGCAAAGTAAAGGACCAAACTGGTATTGCCGAGCTGGCGCCAAGGGAAGAATTGCGCGTTCGCCAATTTCACCACGCTTTCTAGATGTGGCGGCCTTTTTTCGGATCAATCGTGTCGTGCGTTGCACTTTTGCGCCAACGATTCGTGAACGTTACGGTTCGCTTCCTCGCGGCAGACCTGAAAGTTTCCGAAGAAGCGAAGAAGGGAAAGTGCGACGCATAACGCGATTGATCCTGTTGAACCAAGAGCGACCGCGACATCTGATCAGAAAATCTCTGGAAACTGTACTTCTTCGAAACAGTTAACTTTATGTACCGAGCGTACTTCTCCAGGGGAGATGTAAAAGTTTGAGAAGAAGCGAAGAGGAGAAAGTGCAACGTGCAACATTGACGCAGAAAAATCAAAAGCACGTCGTCCATCGACTACCGTAAATACTGAAAATCTAAAACTTTCTGCTTGGGTTAAGATGTTTTCGAGCGATGGAGGAATTGGCCAAGGAAATGGGAAGTGGGTGAAACGATCCTCGACGATTCGCGTCGACGTTCAAATTTGAACAACGCGTTGTTGAAATGATGTTCGGCATTCGAGTGTCGTTTAACGAGATTCGAATGCGTGCCAACGATGATGAGCTATATGGACGAAGCTCGAGTGCACTCTCGACGTGTGACTAGTGTGTTTCTGATGGTCTAACTTGTTTATGGCACTATCGATCTTTAATGTATTTAGTTAAATGTATTATATATGGATTAGTGTAATCAGAGTGGTACGATGACGATAAATACGTGCATACAGAGTGTTCTAGTAATTACGATACGACCAGTGACAGGTGATATTCCGTGAAAAATTAAATTGGAAATATGGAACATCTTTCTACATGGGATTTTATTTGAAAAATCGATGTTAAATATATTTTGTTTGTTAATTACTGCGACAAATTGTAATATATCAATCAATTAATTAACAAAAGTCTGCGTTGAAAAAGCGCTTGTATATTTTAAATAATTCCAAGGAACTTGAAATCTGTAGTCCACCATTTTGACTGGTTTGATAGTTCAAATGTTGATTAATTAATGAATTTATGTTTTATATAAAAATTTCGTAGAAAAATTAGGTATGTTCAATTTCATGAAACTTTCAAAGATATCTCGATTAATCCACAAAGAATAATTCGTTAGTAAAATAATAGTAGAGAAATAGAATTAAAAGCGTGAAAGATAACAAGTGCCACCGATAAATAAAATTTTACTAAAATTGATAGGTGCATAAGTGGAAGTTCATCAGAATATAGCAAAAAATGGAATACTAAAGTGTGCAAGTTCCACTTAAGGAGCTTCCATATAGTTTCGCTTGTAGTTGGTCTGCCATGTACGGGCTATACTACTGCCGCTTATGGTAACTCGACGTACCTATAAACCGTCTAATTTACTCGGCCAAACTTGTACTTTAACCTACACTTCTGCTAAAGTTTTTTATTAGGAAATTTTGCTTCTTATGATCGCTAACGAACTTAATTATAACGGCACATCGTACAAGTATTTCAATTTCTTTTTTTAATCAATAAAAGTGCAGCCATCGTTCGCTGGTAGAACTCGTACTGTAACTTACACTGCTGCTAAAGTTTTTAATTATTGAATTTTACCTTCGGACGAATTTAATCTTTAACATTGTACAAGCATCGTAATTTCTTTCTTCTCTAACAACCTCGTACAATAAATAATTGGTCGTTGTTGGTAGAAGAAAATTGCAGCGGTGGTCAAGAGATTAAAAGATCTCGCCAAGGCAGCCTAAGAATTCCTCGAGAAGCAGAATACTTTCTAACACAAGATCCCTTTCCTTCTTCTTCAACTTCTTTCCGAGATAACAATCTGCACGAGCAACTCCCAAATTGCTTCTTAATCCAACCAACTACCAACTGTCGCTGTGGTTCTCTCGAAAAACAAATTCCACGAAATTTAGCCAGGGCTTTCCAAACGGCCAGTCACGGTTCTTCCGTTAATTAAACCGGAAAAGAAACTCACAGGGTATAACACACGTAGTTCCGGTTATCCACCGAATATCATCGTTCGTCGCTTTCATCATCATGAAAAAAAAAAAAAAAAGAGAAGAAGAGGAGAAAAATGTCGATCGTTATTTAGGCCAGTCGCATCGTGCACGACTCTGCCTCAGTCCATGAATACCAGCTCGATAATAATTAACCTAAGTGAACTTGCCACGTTAGCTTTTATCCATGAACAGATTCGCTGCAGGCATCGATCAAATTAGATTAAATTAGATAGAAATAAAAGAAGGTTCCCGGTACTTTGATTGATTATTATTATTAGTCGATTATTCGTTGATTTCAGAATTCAATTGGCAAGATGACGACGATTGGAAAGAGAGACGAAAGGATTTAATAATTTTCGAATATAATTGATGTTACCGGGATCTGTAAAAAATCTTGAAGCGCGCGATACGAGTCAGAAACTCTAAATAAGTGGAAACAAGACGAAAGAACGGAAAACAAAGGGAAATTTGAAAATTGTTGTAAAAAAAAGATATGTGAAAATTATATCGGAAATTTTAAACGATTCCAATTAACGTCATTGGAATCCAGATGGAATCTTCGGGCTCGCGATCTACGTTATAAATTCTCTATATAAATTAACAATTATAAATGTCTACTTTCAGAGACGAGTTAATAATTTCTACCTGAAACATTCCATTATTAAATATCCTATGAAATATAGTTCCTTAAATTTCAAAAAAACCGTCCACGTTATGTAGCAACCTGATCATGGTAAAAAAGAAAAAGGTTTAATTTCACTGAAACTGCGTTTGGAATTCTCTTAAAAGGCAGCCTTTCGCCAGCAACGACATTCGCTCGCAATTTCGACGCGACACATTTGCAGGAGCATGCACGAGCAAACAAACGCGTACGTTTTCGCGTAGCAATTAGCGTAATAATCGAGGTTGCATAATTACACGAGTGAAACTAACGCGAGCATTGGATAGCAGCGTATCCGGTGGAAAGTGGGAGTTGAAAAGAGGGGAGGGTAGAGAAGCTTTTGTACGAAACTTCGACCGGCCGTTTGCATCGCCGCTTATTAACCTTTCTCTTTGAAACGTAGCAGAATTAAACGCGATTTTTTCGTTTGCCTATTTTTCTTCCCTTCGGATCTCCCAAAGGCGATTCCCCGGCGTCGCCGATATTGAACACGTTAAGACGCTAAGAGGAAAATCAACTTCTTTCTCCCCTGTGTACCGAGCGTCGAATAAAAATATTGGCTCGTTTAAGCACAATTTTCAAGGTATTACGCGATATTGGCTCAAGGTGAGCCAGGGTCTTGAATAACCATCAATCCTTCATCGCGTACCTATACCGCTTGTAGCACGATGCTTTTCTCGATAGTGTTTCCATCTGGATAATTTTCTAGGTGTGCAGTAGAATTCCATTTACATAGCAAATGAACTTGGCTAATTACCAACTGGCTACGACTAAATAAGGTAGGAGGTTGTTCTATGTTCGAAAGTAAGTCGATCGTGTAGAATAAAATTTGTTCGTTTGAAGTTTCGTTGTACGTGAAGTATATCGGCCGGTGCACGTATTTAATAGATTTTCAAGCTTGTTTTTCCCAGCAACGAAATATCTTATGAACAAACTCTTCTTCTGTTAATTCATATAAAATAACGTTTTTTTTCGATTATTCAATACCGATCGCTTCGCTTACGATCGACAACAGATTCGACTAATATATTCGACAGATTTTCAAACTCCATTTTCCTCGAAAATGAAACGTCGTGTGAAAAAAATGTTGTTTCATACTTTCGACGTGTATTTTCCAATACCATTTACTGTTTACCAATTGAATCGCGATTACTGAGATACCCTGTGTAATTATCGATTGCTCTACTGAAACGAAAATTACTTGGTTCTTATCACAGACAGTTCCCAGTGGATGCCAGTTTCTCGGACGTTAAATCTTTGCAACGATCGGGAAAAGACGTTCGAACGTGGACGTTAAGTACGCCGACTTAGCTACGTGCTTCCATTATTTCTCGATAAAATACGACTAAGAAAGGATATTACGCCAGGGGGACGCGTTATTGGGGATTCCCATGGAATCACGGGCAAACGTCTGCCACAGGCAGCGGCCATCCAAAGAGCGTTATCATTTATCACGTAAACGCACCGTTAGCCATTGATACTGTGTGCACCGGCCACCAATTCAATCTCATTTCCTACAGAACAACCTTGAATGGTATTCATCATCTGTTTAAACGCTATATGTTTGATATTCATGGTGTTCCAGGAAATTAATTTGCTTTGGGAAGATTATTTCTGTATTCAAAGTTTCTGTGTAATTCATGTCCAAAACGATGCCCAATTTATTTCTCTATCGAACGCTCCATTGTTTTCAGAGGATTTTTAATAACGAAGATGAAAAATCGAATTTTCCGCATATCGAGTTTACCCATGAAATTCAATTCATGCCTGAAATAACGACGTATCCATTTTTGTACTCAATATCATGTCGTTTTCATCAATGAATTTAATCAAAAGTTACTTCTTTTTTAGCCAACTACACTCTAGCTGTTTATTTAACAGAAATCCGATATTTCCATAAATTTCGACGAGTTTAACAAAGATTCCGAAATATTTTCCTATCGAACGTAAAAACATTCTAAGAATGTAAGAAGGAATATAGAACAATGCGATAATTTCAGAAAATGGGTCAGTATGGTAAACATCCTGAGTAGAAAAATAACCAAAATTCACAATTTATATATATTTAGATATGTACAATTTTGTGTGCTAAACCAGATTGGCCGCGTAGTAGTGACACACGCATGTGAATATATCTAAGTGTGTGGAAATATGTGTGTGCGCGGCATCTCGAAAAACTGATGAATGTAACTGTTCTATTGGCAATTTGATATGGAAGATGGTGAGACAAAGAGAGTGCTGAGACGCGTGCAAATGTATATCGACGAAGATCCTGGAAATCGTTTATTAAATAAATCTAAAACTATCTTAATATGAATTCTAAGTGTAACCTTAGCGTTCCTTTACTTTTATTTCGACGATTAAGATCCACAATTCTCAACAATATACTCGCTGTATACTAAAAGAAATGTCCGAATTTGATCGAAAAACGAAAGATCGTATAAAAGAATCGTATTCTACGTCTGCGATTAACTTTTTCACGTAGAATCACTCCATTTGCCGATTACGCCGCGATTACTGAGCAGCCAGTGTAATTATCGAACAGCCAAGTCTCTGATGGAAACGAAGTTTCGAAGAAAACCGAAGGGTAGCTTGGAAGGATCGAGGAATTGGAAAGGGCGTGACGAAATCAGAACGTCGGCAAAGTAATTGGATCGGGAAGGTGACTGGTCAAATTTGGTTGCAACTAAAGTGGAACTGGAACGTTCCATTGAGTGGTATTTCGAACGTTCTGCCGTAAGAATCGTCAGCGTAAGTGGATGGGAAAGATTTTCCAGGTTTACAGGAAATCGTCAAGTACCAGTTTCAAGGGTTTGTTTCGTCGATATACATTTAGAGAATCTTCATAGGTTTGGGGAATGTTGAGGAACCGTTTCGATAAGTGCAAGGGTCTCGACTGGTCTTTATCTGAATCTCCAGCCCATTGTGAACGATTGTCACACAATTCAGGATATTTCGAGGGGCAGAATCTATGCTTGGTTCGAGCGTTCGGAAATCTCTCGAAAATGCAAATTTTATGGACCATGGGTAATACTATCTTATTCGAAACTGGCCAGGTTAGATCATACGAAGATAAACCGATAGGCAAAATATATGTGAATGTTCAAATGAATTCCTCGTTGAATTTTCGTAGTGTATTTTCTATTTAGTTTTGTACTTTTTTACGTATTTCTGTGTTATATTACGATGTACAGTTTTATCAGAATTCCTTGCAAAGCGAACTGTTTATTTCGAGGATTTCAGGTTGCCCACGCAGCATGTACAAACTAAACTATCTCTCCTGCTCAAAATGTTAAATCTCACCACAAGAGTTCAATTCCAAATATGCTAATAATCGTAGTACGTAACAACCATTCGAAACAAGTTCGTCAAACTGCGATTAAATAATCTTCATCTCTTCGTGTTGCATTTTGCAACGTCCTAAAAGTTTCTACGACTCTTGGTGCATCTGAATTTACGCGCATACAAATACGAACGCAACGTATTGTGCATATAATTATACTCACGGTAACTCATATAACTTTCGTTTGGAACACCAAACGGGTCGTTTCATTTTATTTGGCACGTTGAAAGGCGAAACGTGAAACAGGTAAAGCACGGCAAACACAATTGCATAAAAATTACATCAACCAGGTACACGTTTTTCCATTCCTCGTTCCCAGTGTTCCTTAGATTTCCTATTTCCGATTTTTACTTTTTCCCAGATGAAATATGGAAAACTTCTTTCTGCAGATTCTCTCACAGATTCCAGTATTCTCTATACAAATTTACGCTCTCGTGATGCGTTGAGAAATTTATTAATTATCGAACGTTTCAGAAATTGTTCAAATAAATCCAATATCCTTCAAGTTAAGGGACGCGTGCAATTTTCAACCAGGCTTTTTCGCTTTGTATTTGAAAGGCGTCATGAAAAAAATTTCAAAAATATCGCTTTTGGAATACGAACCACGCCACTATTTGCGCTTACTGTGTGCACTTTGAAAATTAACTGCCTAGAGCTACGAACCTCCAGTATGACCCAATTTAGCAAATTTTCAACATTTCTACGAAATTACTGGATATTCAATACTGTAAAATACAGGTAAGAGAAGGTCATCGTTCGTTGCAATCAGAAATGGTTGAAATAAAAATAAATAAGGTACAAGATACTAAAAGTCACTGTGATATTTCACGGTTAAGTCTGACCACAAGAGTCCAGTTTCAAATAAGTTAATGATCAAACTGTTCTAAGGAGTCCTGTACTTACAGGTAAGAGTTCTTCTGGTCCCAGGAAACTATCTCCGTGACGACGAACCGGCCGGAAGTTAGAGCGAAGCTCCTCGTCTTGCCAGAGGAAACGTTGGTAATTGCGACTGCATGCCTCCAGTAACTTGCATCGTGTGTTGCTTCTGTGGCAGAATCGTAAGGAACGAATCGCCATCATCGGTGAACATCGGTGGTCGAACTGCTCGACCCATCCATGCCTCTCCGAGTGCTTCAGCGCCTGAAAGATGAATATTTCATCCCGTTTCCCATCCATTCCTCCTCTTCCCGTGAAAACGGTCGCGAAAAATTGCGCATCGTTCAATTCCACAGTATCCTCTTTCCATGCATCGTCGAGGTACTCTACCATTGATGAGCGAATCCAGAGGATTATTTTGCGATTTTAGACATTCACGGTGACTTGTGGGAGAGAAATCGAAAGGCGAAAGCGGTTTAACCCATCCCACGACACGATTTCTACGAATCGTGGAAGATATTCTTTAGGTATCCGAAGGATTTCGAAATTCTCACGATGACGACTGTAGGCCAAATCTTTTGCTTCGTCCCGAAACTTTTCTATTTCATTTCGCGCAATATTTGCACGATATTTTCTACGATATTTATTCTATGCCATCTTCTTTTCTCGGCTGCAAAATATAGTCTGGCGACGCATACGGTGCGTCGTTGATAGCAAACGAGTTACAGGAAATGGATTGGAAAATTTGTACGAAGAGGATTTTCTAAGAAAACGAAATTTTTTTTATTTTAAATCCGAGTGAGAAATTATTGGCATGAAATTCGTCTGAACCGATCGAAAGTAATGATTACGTGGCGATAAAACTAAGAAAACAACGAAAAATAATAATTGCTTGTAATTGAGATTGCTAATAAAGATTACTAATAATAGAAATTACCAGGAGGATAAAAACGTTACAGGTAACCTTCAGTCGAACTCATTGTCGCTAAACTTGCTCGTGAAACAGTAAACGAAATAACACCCTCTTGACCAAGTTGAGCTTCCTCCGAAACTTCGTGAATTAAACGAATCGCGATACTTCCAACAGCAGCGCCAATCTAATTAAACCGAGAAAGTTGGTCTTTTACGGACGATAAAACCGTCGTGAAATTTTAAAGGAAAACCACGCGACGGATCGCCAATTCTTATTCATCTTGTTGGCGTCGTCAGCTTGGACTAGCAAAAAATCGGCAAACCTGACAGTCTTATCGGAATTGTGTCTTCTTGCGAAAAAAAAGAAATTAATTGAATTACAGTGGCGTGCGAAAGTTTTCAAATATTGCAAAAGTGGTATTTAAAAGAATTTTAAACCATATTATATAACTATGTAATAGCGCTTGTGCATTATATTTCCTTTTACTTATCATACTACTTTTACGCGTTATTATTTAAAATTCTTTCAGATACCGTTTTTCGAATATAAACATTCATTTGGTCGAACGATTTTGCACACTACTGAAGAAAAACTCGTTGAAATTTGAGTGTCAACTATCCCTTCGTAGAAGTTAAGTTAGAACTCCAATACATTTGACTTGTTTAAGTGTCGCACACCACGTAGTATATCCAATGCGAAGTATAGTAGTAGATTCATAATAAAATAATTGGGAAATAAAAGCAATAAAAATAATTTTTATATATGATAAATAATCTCAATTATTATGAAATATCTGTATAATATCGTATACGTACGGTGGTGCAATTTGGCAGTGAATCGTGTACGGAACAGAAACGGAAGTACGCCTCGTTCTGCACCCTGTTCATCCAGGTCGCGTACACGAGATTGTCCGTAGGAAAAGCAACGGCAGATAGAATCCGTTCCTCGGAGGCTAACTCGTCCGGATGTTCGATTTCAGTTAAGCTCACGTTACCTTGGACCACCTTTTCTAAGTCGACGTAAAACAGCTTCACCGTGGGATTGGTCGTGCCACTCTGAAACAATAAAATTACTGGTCAACCTGCAGTCAATCCTCATTTTCTTCTATCAAATAACAACGTTCGACAATCGTAAGTTGCTCGTTCTTATCTTTCTATAGAAATTATACAATTTTATAAAATCTAGTATTTTACAAACAATAAACAGTAAAAGTCGGAAGTAAATTTTAAAGATAAGTTACAGACAAACTATTCCTTTCAAATTATAGAAATTCCGAGCAACGCGACAATTGTCCTTTACTTTCGAACTTTGAAGTCGATTAGCGGAAACGTCGCTGAAACGCGAATGGACGTTGCGTTTTTTGGTATTTTCATTGGAGAAGAATTTCGGTAAACTTGGCAGCTCGATTCTCTTCAAATTCCGTGAAAGCATGTGTATGATTTTAATAAAATTAAGTCGCGTCCATTGCGTCGCCGTGCGCTTATCGTCCGGATTATTGGAATTCCGTCGCGTCGAACGTAAAAGACGCATTCGCCATCGAACTGATAAAACTTCCATCGCGATTAAAACGCGACAACTATGCCAGCCATCCGAATATTGAAGCCTCGCGCAAAAATCGTAGATTATATATTAAGCAACGTAGTCCTGTACAATCTTATTCAACGAACATGTACTAGCGAATTTCTAAACGCTTCTATCGTTCTCTTCGCTCGGAAATGTCGCGAGGCTTCCGTGCAATACGATTTTATTGCTGTTAGAAAACGAACGTAGGATGAAACAGAAAAGAGTGTACGTTCTGATGCGCGGATATTAAGAACGAATGACATAAATCCCAGCGTTTTCCTATTCGACGCACGAAAACGAGAATTTAATCAGAATGTCATATCAAAATTGAATTATTCCGTCTGTAATTAGCTTCCGTGAAAATTCAAGCGGGATTAAAATTCGAGGGGTAGTTAAAGCCTGGAGAAGCGTTTGATCGATTGCCGCCACTTTTTCCTTGGGTAATCGAGCAGTCGCCGTGGCAAATGATGTATGTACACAAGTGGCCGAGAAATAAAAAAAAGAGAATTATTTTTTAGTAGGGGACGACATACGCTTCCGGTGAAATGTTTGGAGCAGCCTTTGAATTTTAGATGATACGAATATTTCGTGTATCTTTAGGAGAAATAAGAATATTATCGTTACGAGTGTCGTTTATAAGTATAATTAATTACAGTGGCAACGTTATAAAATAGCAATATCATTAGTAAAATATTTATTTATATATGCAAGTCATTATTTCTTTCGAAATACTAACGTGCTCTAAACTTTTGAGCGCAAGTGAAATAAAACTTTTATGCGCTGTCCGTGATCTCTTAATAGTGGAGCTTCTACAGTTGGCTCCTATGGTGATATTTAAGCTGTTAAAATCTGAATTTAATCAACAAATTGTTTACGAGCCACTGGCAAATTATTTGTATCGTTGCAGCGAATTTTTTCGTCACTTAAATTATGCTCTAGTAGATTTAAGATTTCAGAGTTAATAAAATTCGACGTAGAAATTAATCTATACGAAACTAAATTAAAACTACGATTAATTAAGACCTCAGTAGACGAACAGATATGCTTGTTAGAAATATCTCTGAAAGGGAAATATTTCAACGAAAATATTTCAATGAAGAGCGTTCATTGTTCGATCTGTGATTTCATAAAATTTTTTCGGACAATGTTGTGACATGTGAGAGTCTTGCGAGGTCGTTCTGTTCAGGACGCAATTAAAAATTCACGAAATATTTTCAAATGGTTCCGAAACGATGGCAAACAACGAAATTAAATAACGTATTTATTAAAATTTCGCTGCGCACCCGGGCATAAAATTTCCAAAATGCTGCATGTTTATGCACGACCGATTGAAATGAAATCGTGTTTCATATTCTGCGAGTGACTTTGTAAAACGCGATAAAAAATCGATGATAACATCGAAGTAACAATTTTCCACCAATTCGGATGGTGGAAAACAACCAAGAGAATAATCGTCCAACAAAGAGAACAAAGGTTGAATTTATTCAAAGTACAATACTTGACGAGACAAATTTTTACTCGAATTCCATCTTTGATCAGATTTTCTTGATTAAATAAAAAAAAGAAAAAAACTAAAAATGAGTTTGCATAAGATTCGCTGACAAGTCACGCTTTTCTGTCACGTGCTTATTTATTCTAACGCATTTTTTGTAGCTTAATAAAACAATAACCCACTTCATTTAACGAGTTAACTAACAATATGAACGTCCCATTTTCCCATTGCGCGATGAGAACAAATAGGGAACGAATGACCAAGAAGAAAAAAGAAAAATAAATAGAAGGTGAAAGGGGAAGAGAAAAGCAAAGAATTTGGTTTATAAATGGCCAGGTGAACGATATTTTTCTAGAAAACGGGCCATACCGTGGTTTACCGCAAATCAACAAGACTATGGCACCGAAGGGTTGAAAAATGCATAGGGAACGACGGCCGAAATAAAAGAGGGAAGAAATATGTTCGAGACTCCCGAGCGGAAAAAACAGAAAGGAGAGGATACTTTAGATTGGGCGGCGTTTGAGAACGAGGAACGAAAAAGGTAGATGGAACGTAGAAAAAAGGGGTGGCTGAAAGCAAAAATCAGAGGAGCAATTGGGTAGGAAACGAGTCAATGCGCCTGAAATTTATTATGGGGAAATCGGTGAGCATTGTTCGAAATATATAGCCGTGTAGAACTGTGGAATTACTGACGCTTCCAGCGATTATTATGCCGCATTCTCGCATTCTAAAATTCATCGATATAATCTATTGTTCGATACTCCACTTTTTCATATTGAATTTATCAGGCAGGATAAGTTTTGATTGACACCGAAGAACGACTTTTAACATCAGGATCAACACTTTTGCTAAAATCGGATTAAAGAAAATCGGCAAACGAATTCGTAATATAATAAATTCCATACATTTCATATAAATCAACTTGCAACAGCGTATTCACAAATAAAGCTGGCGCAAATATCGATTTATCTGTACCTTAATCAAACAAAAAACCATCCCATTATTTTTTACTTTCATTGTCGATATAATTTATAGATACCAACTTGCTTAAACAAAAACCTAGTCCACTATTATCATTCCATATTTTTCTTACAATTTCTGTTACAACTTTCACTAAAACATTTACGCCTCTCTATTTATACAACATATTTTCCTCTATTTTCACGGAACCTACACTACGGAAAAAAGTGGAGAGAACATACGGCGTATTTAAAAAAGAAGCGAAGCGAAATTTCATAAATTTTATTTCCCATGCACGTGGCAACGCTTCGAATAAACGTGGAACTACAATTTGATATTTACTTTACCGCGTCTTAACATTCCAACCGCTTTCATTTCGCTTTTGTAGAAGGCTCGAAGGCAAGAATACTCACGAGCAAACAAGGTACTCAGCCTTTCCATGATACTCGAGAACAAAGGCCCTTGCTGCAACATTCAATGAAACAAAGAAAAATGCAGCCGGTGCGGTGAAACGAAACGCGCCCGAATGATCAACACCGACGAATACGATTAGAACTGACGAGATGACAATGACCATTTTCACCAATCATTGCGCAATCTTTTGTAATCTTAAATGGACTCTTTGTTCTGCGGACTTGAGATTCGTGACGAGTATCAAAGTAGCTTTCACTTTGTCCGGCGGAAAATGAGTTTTCGCGGACACGTACTTGGAAAAAAGCGAGAACGCACCGAAGATGTTGGTCGAACGACCACCGAGAATCCTCGCCGTCCCCATTTTTTCCCCCGTCAAGAGCTTTTTCCCCGTTTTACTTGCGTAGTTGCTTTTTCTCCTTCCCGGCTCTGTTATTTGGTTTTGTTACAGTTTTTCTTACCACTGGATTTCTGGGTTTGTTAGTATGCATGCCGGAACGCCTGTTACCTCTTCACGTCAGAATTTCGTCGTTTCATCCTCCGGTATTGATCGAATCCGTGGAACATTGTTCAGGTCATTTAAACTCGGTTTATCCTCCGAGAGGAGCGAAATTCCGTCGATAAAAATTTGTATAAGTTTACCTCTTTGAAAATCGAGGTAATTATTTCTGAATTACGGAGACTTGTTTCGCTCCTTGGATTATCAAAACGTTCTGTATAATACGAACATGAAAATTTTCCACGGTGAGTGTCCAAATTTTAGGTTGTCCCAGAGGTTTCTTTTGTTTTACAAGGAAATAATAGACGCATAACGTCTTTTCTTTCATATTAATTTATAGAATTATGTATGACCATAGGAATAGAAATAGAACAAAATGGATCATAGAAAATTCGATGGAATAATATAAAACGAAAGATGTGCGTCCTCGGTGTACATTAACATTTAATCGGTGTACTCTTACACTCTTTGCATCTAACTAATCGTTCCCTTCTTCTCAACTATGTCAAAAGATTCATCACGACTGTCGCGTATTATCTTCGCATATACCAATAAAGTTACTGACGTTCACTTAATTGCATTTTAATTCTCTTTATTTACATGGCTGAACTTCAAACTTAGCTTGCAAACGATCGCTTCTCGGATCGTATCGAATGAAAAGTTGATAGCGTAGTTTGTCTCTTGCCAAACAAAGCTTAAATACACGATCCGTCCCTTGTCTGAATTGCAAAGGATCCACGAGTACTAGGCGCAAGGAAGCAACCCCATTAAAGAGGGACGACGTTATTCATCGTTCAGGTAAACTTGCAGCAGCTTCCTCACCGGGCAATATTTGCTGTTGTCCATCACCGGCATCAATCCTGCTTTCTAAAAACCCATTAAAAATTACACAGGCGCTAGCTTCTGCCCTCTTCGACCGTATGCTGGTTCCCTTTCATCTCTTTCACCGTCAACTCCGACCGAGCCTCTGCTGTAGCAGAATTTCGAAGATCTCCGAGAATTCTTCAGACTTCAAGGTAAAATTTACGCTGCGAAAATCGCGCGGAGATCCTCGTATTCGACTTGCGGATCTCTTCGAAATCTTCGATTCCTTCTGTGCGATGCCAGAAACGGTCTGGCAGAAGGGAGGAACAATTTTTCTCAATCTTCGCTAAATGGATCTTTTTTTTTTTTTTTATCAGGATACGTGTGTGGAATAGTTGCATTTCCATTCATATCTTTCTGTCACTACTTTTATAGTCTAAGTTTGATAAAGTTCCGAGAAATTGGACTGCATAGAAGAATGTTCCAAACTATTTCTTTGAAAGCAAGGAAATTTTCCTTCGCGCCTTTGATTTTTGTAGCAAGCTTCTGAGAAACATTTGAGGCTGGCGATTTTAAAGAAAATAAGAGCTCAAGTTGCACAGAATAAGATGAGATACATATGATACGATCCCACCATTTATACAGCTTCGACATTAGTGTTAAACATCAAGTAATACTTTTTTTGTTATAAAATATTTTGTTCACTCGTAATAAATTTTAAGAAAAGAAACAACGTGTACAGTTATGGAAGAGAACAATTCACTGCACCACACAATTCGCCAACCTTAATCACAGCAGTGTAGACAACTTACTACTGCGTTTTGATTTGTATAAATTTTTGTTTTCACTTATTTACGCATTTACCTTTGGCGCATAGCATTGTCAAGCGAATAAACAAAATTCTAAAAATTAAACTGTCTGACTACGAGTAACTTCAACTTTTCGAGGTGTGTTAAAACATATCCCACTATTCATAAAGAGCTAAGCAAAAAATGGGACTGTTTTTAATGAACTAATGAATATATATATTTCCCGAAGAATTAAAAATTCTACATAAAGTTGAAGAAGGATCATCGAATTTAATAATTACACAAAAAAAAAAAAAATCGAAGGCAACGATGCAAAATTCCAGAAAATTTCAAGCAGTTACGCTTACTAATAAAAGTAGAGTACAATAGAAGAGATCAAGTGAAGCTACTCAGACTGCTAATTGGACACAGAAGACTAACGCACAAATTTCTATTACAACGAGAAGCTGCTCTGTGTTGCGAACCCTGCGACCTACCGCTCACAGTACACCAAGCGATACTAAATTACACAAAATTAAACGAATCACGTAACAGAGTCAGAATCCCCAAGCAACTCAAGGAAGTATGTTCAGTTTGAAGCAAAGTAGAGGAAATCTCTCGAAATTCAACAAATCGACGTTACACAACATTGCGTTGCTTACGTTAAAGTACGTACATTACTGAAACATCTACTTACTAATTAATCGAGTTCAAGTGTGTTAAATTTCTTATCAACAGTCATAGTACTATTATACGACTACAAAAATTTCATGCTACGAGTACGAGCTGTATAGAAACCGATAAAAAAATTTCGTTGGAAAATGAATTCCTTAGAAGACTGTGTGTCGATACTTTTTCGTAGACGCTTTTTACTCGAAAATGAAAACCATTCGCCAAGTTTTTCCAGGGAGTACTTGGCTTATGGAGTTTCCAGGGGTAATTGATACATAGTAAACGGTGGCGACTGACGGCCACATTTCGCAAGTATGCTTGGCCACGTACATATTTCATACTCATCCGTCACGGAGATTAAGTGGCTGCCAACACGTGGTTACCCTCGGCAACGAAGCAATTTTCAAACCAACCACCTCTCTCTTTCTCTCTCTCTTTCTCTGTGTAACTTAATAACAATCTTTAACTACCTCGTGGAAGACCAAAGAAAGTTAAAGAAGCTTTTTATAAACCGAAAAGACAAATGAATCAGCCTGATGGAAAATCCTTAGGGAAAGAGTAACACCTCGAAGGCGTTGTATGCAACATGGTTACACAGGTCGGTGAGCTTTAACGATGAAACGGAACAGTGTTGTTAACCACGCTACGATTGCGCGAATTAAATTGCGTAAGTTGAAGTTGCCTAGAAAACCGGACTCGTTAGAAGTTGCAATGAAAAGCCACTGGAGTTAACGGTAGGCTGTATGTAATTTTATTGCTGCGTAATTTTTGTTCGGGACTCGTCCCTTTTTGTAATTGGGACATTCAAAATGGGACGTTCGATGGAGGACACTGTAAATTTGACGAGTCGATAGAAAATTGTCGAACCTCGTTTGGAGGTTCAATATCGTAATAAATATGTCGTCATTTATATATAAGATCACGAGTTATCAGATACAATAGAACGCACACTCGTCGGATAGCAAATACTAACAAGCTTGAAAAAATGAAAAAAGAATGATTCTGCGAGAAAATTTGCGCTTCATGGTATTCCTTTTTTCAGGCCATTCAAACTGTATCATAAAAGCTTTTCATTTCACGAGAAGCAAGGTTATTTAGATGGTCTCTTTCGTCTCGTTCGGGCAGCCTGTCTGTAACAAAGTTAACTTAAAGTATCGTCACGTTGCACGAAATCCTAGCCCAGCTAATTGTCCTCCTCTAATTTATTATTAATTAATTTCCGTAACAATGTGAATCGACTACAATGCCTGTACAAAGTCAGCAGGTGTTCTAATACTTATGAACGAGTTGTACCTAACTTACTGGACCTGGTTGTCATTTAAACGACGCGTCCACGAGAAACCGGTGGTCCTCTGGTAGTTTGTTAACGAAACGAACCAGCGACCAGAGAAAGGGAGAGAAAAAAAGAACGTTTCAACTCGAAGCATTAAATAGACACGCAGCTTTCAGTTAGCTCGCGGAGTTTCGCAGAAAAGACAAAAATTAGAGCGACCTTCCTCGCTCTCTCTCTCTCTCTCTCTCCCTTTTTCTCTCTTTGTTTTCCTTCAACCGGTAAAATAGCCGGGGAAACTGGCAACACGAGCGGATGATATTAATTCCCTGGTGTTTTGTTTCGGTTGCTTGGACCCTTATTTTAACCCATGGAGGAACATGCACGTGGACGAAATATCCAGCGGATTCAAAGTTTTTCCGATGTAATCTCGCGGTGGGTATGCGTAACTCGCACGGACGATATCAATCTCCTTTTTTGTTGCTGTTTCGAGAAACGCCAGTACCCAGATATGCTTCTGTGTCAGTTGGTCTTTTAATATGTGCGCGGAGTTTTGGTAAAAAAAAGCCAAGGGCAACATCATCGAAAATTGTTCGATTTGTAGTACGAGCTAGATTCAGGTAGGTCTGAACGTGAAAAAAATTTCCAAGAAAGAGAATATCAGAACAAATAGAAATACTCTAGAGCGAACAGATATCTTTAATGATTTTTAATCCTTCGACTGCTGTTGGTGTCCATAAACGCTGAAATATAAAATTCAGCGCGTTTCGTGAGTAGCTGCACCTTTCGTGAGTAGCTGCACCTTTATTTCTTTTTTTTTTTTTTTTAGCATAGATATGTCTGGATCGCTTGATGCGACGTTTCCCAATATGATAAACCGTTCTTTTTAATTTGGAGACTAAATTGAAAAGAAATTAATTCAATTCATATATTACTTCCAGCATTTTTCTGAAAAAAGCTAGTAGACGCTGTTTAAACCGACTGAATATTAACGGTACTGTCAGAAACTGTAAAATAATGACCATAATATATCTGGAATAACAAGCTGAATACTTTATATCCGTGCCTAGATTTCCAAAAGAAATAACGTTCAAATTTCTAGCAATTTCATATTCCATATTTCTTTCAGAAAGAAATAACGTTTACGCTGTGACAAAAAGATGATCTGAAGCACAGAACAAAAATTTTATTTCATGGAGGTTGGACTATAATAAAACAGTTAAATTTTGCTTCAACGTTACGTTTAAATTCACATAGTATGGAAAATTCTAATCCAATCATTTCTAATCCATTCACCAAATTTCAACTTTATCGCGATTCTATTTAAAACGTCAGTACCTTGAATTCCTTCCACATTTCATCCTCTCTTAACTTCTATAAAGCTTTCTGCTTGAAATAACCGGAAAAGGAGCGAAAGCTGACCGAAGACACGTACGCATATTCGTTGCACGCTCGCTTTTCGCTTTGTGCACGCGTCAAATTATTTTCTAAAATTCGATGTAGTCTCTAGAAAGCACAAAAGCTACGCGTCTTCAAGCGTCAACCCAGCTAGCGTAGTTTTCGTATAGCTCCGCGATAGCGTGAAACATCAAACAGAATGCGAGACAGGCCGCAACAAGATTCTTCCTTTGGTTAAATTTTCTTTCGGGTCACACAAAATTTCTGACTTGAAAATTGATGACGTAACTTTGCGTTAAGCTCGGATTACGTTCAATATTATTGTTATTAATATTAGTGTCCGTAATGTTGAATAACATCATATTCAAAGAATATGTCGTTTATGGATAAACATGCTCGAATTATAATTACAGAAATAATATCATGACGAAGTGTACTTTTAATTTCTTCGCTACGTCAGACGTATCAAATTCATACATTATTACGACCTCTATGAGTATGCACATTTTTTTCACTTCTTCCTTGGATTTTTATTATCATCATAATGTAATTGACTGTTTAAAGGGAAACTCTCGGAAACTCTGATAGAAATTCCTTTCCTGTTATACGAAATAAGTAGATAAATAAAAGATTCTGTAGACGTAAGGTGTAGGTTCAAACCATCCTGTAATTTTGATTCCTCTGCGTCAACAGGATATTATATCGCATCGCTATGCAGTGATTTCTACTACAAACTGGATACTCTTTATTTTTTAGTCAAATCCATTCGCAATCGCGACTCGGTTGAAAAATCGATTTCTCGTCGTATTTATTCCAAGAAAATGTTAAAAGTTACGTGAAAACTCTGTTCCTTGCTAAATGTCGGCACGAAACGGCAGACAGGATAAATAATCTCTGCGTGTCACTTAAGAAAAGTTAGGAAGCTGGTTCCCGGAATCCGCACTGTTTACTCAAACGCCACAGTGTATGGTTATGCAAAGAAATAAATATTCAAGATATTTCAACCGAGCCAGGGAGCAGAGAAAATACTAACAAAGATAGGAAACAAATAGGCTGTCACGTCGAATTCTCCGACATTAAATGTCAGGAAAACCGCGCATTATATGCATCTCTTAATCTCTGTGCCAAATCCTCTTTCAAATGCAGCACTGTTGAACGTGCGAACGTTGCCTACGTATGTGCGAACGTGACCAGCGAATTTTGATTTTTGCCTCGAATCCTCGTTCAAATTCCGCACTGTGCAGCACCATGAAACTACTATTTTTTGACTCTACTCGACAAATATCGTACGCTATAAAGAAAATCATAAATTCAATGTACCCCGAAAACGAAGTCGAGCCGGTTCTTATCTGCATGCAGTTTTCCATGCGAACGCTTACCTTGGGATAATGGATCGAGATCGCGGACGTGTACTGGAACGTCAGGCTTCCTGGGTAGCCGTAAAACGGTATCGTTATGATCGGTGTATGGGAGTCGTCGAAGTAACCGAAGGCCAGTTTACTGCCGCTTGGAGAGAACCATAAAGCCTTGTTCGAGCCGAACACCTCCTCTGAAATGGAACGAACAATCGTTAGACCGCGGTTTACGATAACATGCTACATACATATTATTTGCGGTTGTTACTCGTGTGCATACAGTGTACAAGCTTGGAATTCTTTGATTCAAACGCAGTGGGTGTAAGTGTGATTTATATGGTGCATTTGTTGCAACGAATTTATCCATCTAGCGAATTAAACTAGCAAAGCGGAAATTTCGGAATTTGAAATCTACGCTTATGACGAACATTCCTGATCTTTTTACTATTTTTCTTCTTTCCCTTTGACCGATATTGTAAAATAACGATGTACTTGATTTAATCTATAACTCACAATATTTAGAAATTATATATTTTTGCGAGAATTTGAATATCAAGTTTCGCAGTGATTGCCTCATTAATGTAAATTTTCCTCTGTTTCAGGCTAAAATTCCCGATATGTATTTCGTTATTGGAGTAGCTTACGGTCGCGGTGTTTTTATTAAAAAGTTATCGTTTATTTGATACGATACATATGTATGAAATTGGAACAAGCATATTTGGTGAAGACAATCTACCATATCGCAGCCATATCGTTTATTCAAGAAAATATTCTTCTCGTAATACGGCCGTTTCTACGAGAAAACCGAATTCGTATAAACGAATTCGCTGTTCACTCCCGGAAATTATTCTCTTAAATCGTGCTCCTTTAACGGACAAACAGAAAGGAGAACACACGAAGACGAGGAATTATATTCGACGCGAGACATCGTTCGAAAAATACGTTTCTCTGGAGAGCGTTTCAACTGTCCACGAAAGAAGTTTGCTCAGAAAAATATCTCTCTCTCTTGCAACAAGGAAATGCCATATTCACGGTACACTTCGCCTTTTCGTGTAATTATTCTCGTTAAATAAACAACTAGACGACGCACGAAAGTAAAGAGAAGAGATGAAAATAAAACCGGGGATGAAACACGAGGGGAAAAGTTTATATTGTACAATGTGTGTTAAAGAAAATGTGTGAGATATTTAAAAGGCACGACGCTAGAAATCAAGATAATGAGAAGAATTCGTATATAAAAATGTCGTTTGAGGCTTATTTTTCAAGACATAGAGAATTTAATCTTGCTAGTAGTGCGAGTCAATGAATCAGCCGGCGAAGCTTCGTCTCTATTTCATTACTCGCGTTTCATGCCTTTCGCTCTGGTGGATAAAATTCGGGTCAAATTTTAGCAACGCGTAATACTCGTTAAAATACGTACAAAGACCTTAATGAACATGAATCAAAGTGGCTGATTAATTTCGCTATTAATTTTAATATAAATATTAATTTACATAACTTTTCATCTGCATATTCATTATATTCGGTTATCCCGTAAGTAATGCGATTTTTCGAAAGTGTTCGGTTTCAAACACTGACAATTTTCGTCTAGTAACCTGAATTTTAAAAGATTGGAATCGAAAGCTTAATAGAAGCAGGCAATGAATTATGAAATATACGGAAAGATTCATCACTGATCGATTGTCGACAGGTAATTCTTCATTAGATCTGATATATGAGAACGATTGTATTAGTTATAAAATGATCTGAAACATACTAATATGGAAAATATTCTACGATTTAAGTATACAAATATCTTTTTCTCTCACTGCGTGTGATATTAATTAATATCGATTTAATATCACGATTAGCGTTTACTAAGCTTTCCTGCATATTTCTATTAAATGGAAATTCTCCAAATATGATTCTTTTTGAAACACCCTGTCTGTGTTAACTAGACACATAAAGATGCGGCTCACAGAGAAACGCATTTTCTTGCAGAAGCGTGACCGCTCAAACGTCCGTTTTAAAACACGTCTAAGTAATTTCTTCGAAATAATTCCACCGCTGAGCTCGAAAGCACTTCACCTTTTCTACCTTTCGTCCTTTATAAATATATATATATATATATTTTCTTTTTATATTTTACAGTGCACGCTGGCGTAAGCCAGAAAGGAGTTCGCCGCTCAAACAGCGTTTATCGAACGAAACCCAGCGAGAATTCGCCGCAGCTTGCGATTTCGGCTTTCGCACGCGGCGTCGTTAACGTTCTGCTCTTTTCCTCGCACGATCTCGTCAACGCTCGTACACGTACCGAAAGATGAAAGCGTAAAAAACGGGTGGAAAGGTCCTGTCAAAGAAGATCGGGTGAATTGGCCGAATTTGTGAATTTTGAATGCGGTTCGTTTCGGTGTGACAGGAATTTGGTAGAATGCGGTGAATTTTTCTGGAAATACCGCGACAGTATTTCGTAAGACAGAAGCGGCAGAGTGTTGAAAAAAGAGAGTCACGGCTTTAGTTTAAAGTTGGAAATTTGGAAAATATTTAGAGGAAAAGGTGGCAAATTAATGACGATCAAGCAAACGTTTCTACATATTGCTACGAAGAAACGTATCCTTAAATATTCTCTTCGTAGTGATAAAAATTCCTGAGTTTTCTTGACTTTGGTTTGGTTATCGCGAATTTTTTCGCAAACATAATTTCAAGAAACAAAATCCTAAATTAAGTGTCTAAAAAGCTGCAAATATTTCGAAACGCTAGAAACAAAATGGCAAATAGATCTTTGAAAAAGCTTACTATCAAGAGAGCATAGAAATATAGCACATAAAATATTGATTTCAAATAAGTGCAGAATTTTTTAACGAATTACTAATGATCCTTTGATTAAACGCATATTATAAGAAGTATCAAACAACATAAAGTATCTTTATATTCATTTATAAAAGCGAAACACCTCTGTCTATTCCGTACGATCATTGACATAATCAAATAACAGTATGAAAATTAACATATTCATATTTAGAAAAAATAGGTATTTGAGCGAGAAAGCATATACTCTATATGATATAAGCTATTAAAACACTGACAGCTTAATTCATGGTTTAGTTAAATCCCCTAATCAACAGTTGGTTTTAAATCACCGAAAAACTCATAAATGGCAGAAAAAAAGGCTGGTAGAAAAGTTATTCGACTTCAATTATGACGCGTAATTATCTTTCTGATAACTAATTTCTCTTTTTTTTTTCTCTTTCTCTCTGGCTTGCCCTTTCCGTAGGTTTCTTTGAACGATTCCCAGCTAAAAATTCTGGAGACCTCATCGCAGGCGACGCGCCTTTGGTAAAACGTAAGCCACGGGACACGTTTCGTGACTCTGGCCGTGATTACACTGGCCGGTACTTTGTAATTTTGATTCCCGCGATATAAATGCAATGCCATTTATGCACCACCTTTCTGAAGGGCTTTTGTATAACTTTTACCCCCGCAATTTCACTCCGTAAACCCCGCGGCCATTCGCCCTATTACGCAAGCCAGGTTTTTCAATATCCTTGCAATAAATTCTTGATCAATAGCCTCGGTGTGTCTTTTTAATCTATCCATACGGCAGATAAAAGGGGTAGCTTTCAAGCCCTTTGTGATAAAATCGACAGAGTCTATATATTTTCGAAAATTCCCGTTGGAATTTCCATTCCAGAGAAACTGTGTACCTGAAAAAAAAAAAGAGCAATTCAAATAGAAATTTAAAAATCAGGGAATTATTCTGATTCATGTCGGTACGTTCGTGTTTTAGTGGATGGAATGAAAGAAAAAATATCCTTTTGGGCAGAATGATAACTCGACGAGCAAATATATCCATAAGCAATGCGATTCAAACGTTTGCTGATGTTACAGAAGCAGGTAGAAGTAGAGCGATATCGATCAAAATCATTCACGGTTTACGAATCTTGAAAGTAGCGCACTTTTAATTTAATAGCCAATCGAATTGTCATTTTATTTTATTAATTTCGACAAATATTTTTCCAGCAAATATTTTACCGAACGGGCCAACATTTTATTTTTATTAGCTTTGGAATCAAACAGGTGTACTTTTGTATACTCCTCAAATGTTTCAAATAGTTATTCGTCATTATATGGAAATATTGAGAATATTAAAATGTAGCTTAATGATCATATTTCTGGCTTCCACTTAACCGTAACAGGATAAAAGGATAAAAGGATAATTTCGGAATAATTGCATCCGCGTTGGCGTATTAACATCCAAGAGGCGGGGAAAATAAAAAACAAAAAATCTATATACCCCTGAGGACAGAGTGGGAGGATGGCTTTGTTGTATCGACGCGACATCATTAATACATTCGCTCTAAAAATTCACCATAATTCATGCGGGTGGGCGTTTTATTAAAAAATTTCGTTGAAGCCATGTTGCAGCTGCAGCTAACCCGCTGCGTATTTTTCCGAATATGAATCATCGTTTCACGGGAATTACTCCCGGAGGACGCAATAAATCTGACAGTTTACACGGACCTAACGAGTCGCCTATTTATCCGCGCAATTGATACCGTGAATCGTGATTGATATTAAACGTATAATATATACCGATGCGATCGTGTGTGAAATTCAAACGTTAGCTGATGTTATGGAAGCATGACAATCCGAGCGATGTAAGAGAAAATTGTAAATATCGTCGCAACTCCTGACAGAATTATTCTTCCAATTTGTCAATCAATTTGGCAGTGGATCAAGTTGTAATTTTTATTGAGATATGTATAATTTTATAGGTTAGATGCGTAGTAGTAATACTTGTACGTGAATATCAGTGCGTGGAGGTATGTGTGTGCGCGGCGTCTCGAAAACAAATGAATGTAAACTCGGTTCAGTCGGTTAACAGTCTGATATGGAAGAAAGTGCTGAGACGCGTGCAAGTGTGTATCGATGAATATCTTTGAAATCGCTTATCAAATAAACATATAATTATTCTAATATTAATTTCAAGTGTAAATTTAGTGTCCCTATACCATTATTTCGACTATTAAGATCCAAAATTCTCAACAATTTTATTTTCTATCATAAAAATAGAAAAGTGACTACAAGTTAAACAAATTAAAGCAAGCCCTAATAAATGCAACCATATTACATTCACACTGCGAAAACAGATACCACCAAACATCTTACTGAACGGCACGCACATAATGCAAACAAGGCAAGTCAAATACCTAGGACTCCACTTAGATACACAACTCACGTGGAAACAGCATATTAGATCAATAATAGACAAAATACAGACAGCAAGGAGACAAATACATTGGCTAACAAGTCGAAAATCCAAATTAAGCATAGAAAATAAATTAAAAATATACAGAACGATCATAAAACCAATCCGGACGTACGGAATACCACTATGGGGAACAGCAGCAATGAGTCATATAAACAAAATAGAGACAATGCAAGCTAAAATTCTTAGAACAATAGTAAACGCCCCATGGTACGTTAGAAACAAGGACATTCGGAAAGACCTGGGAATACCAACGGTCGAGGAGGAGATTAGCAGATGCGCAAGAAGGTACAGAGAAAGAATAGCAACGCATCCGAACCGGCTGGCAGCGGAAACGATCAACACATCAAGCATAGAAAGAAGACTAAAAAGGAAACACCCAGCAGATTTCATAGAGGATATGACCTAACAAACACGAAGATGGTACTCCGCTGGGGGTAGCCACCCACATGATAATCAAACAGCTAAAAAATTCTACCAACTGTCCAAATTGGACAAATTGTGAAATATTAAATAATAAAAAAAAAATTTTTTTTATTTTCTGTCGCTACATGTTTCTCTTGATATGAAAAATTATTTCGCGCGAAATTTCACCCTGTACGTTCGTTATATTTATTAACGAAAATACCTTTCGCTCGACTAAGAGGGACGTTGTTAAATACAGAACGACAATTTCGTACGATTTTACACGATTTGATCGAAACGAAAATTGATTCCGGCGAAAATAATAGAATTTAAAAGAAAGTTGGTGATATAAGTGAACGATGGAAAACATATCGTTCAGTTGGCTTGGTTGAAAATAAAAAAAGAGCAGAGATTAGAAGAAACAAAGGTTCTTGGTCTCTGCAGAGGTTTGCATTTAAAGCCCTTCAACGCTAGCTAATTAAGTCGTTTCGAACGAAGAGGCATGTGCCGTAATTAAAATATTCAAGGCAAAATTATTTCCACCGATGTAACGCTGCTGTTGGCAGCCAGCAACCAGCTCGAGAATTCGTGACATAACGATTTCCATGCGCGATAAATTTGTACGGAGTTAGAACTTAATCTAATTCACGTGTTATTATTCCCTTTGTAGCTAGACTATTATTATTTATTTATTATCATTATCGTCGTTGTTGTTGTTATTGCGTTAGGCTCTCGCCCATTACAAGCTTACATAATAAACTGGCCACAAATAGAAGTAATATATAAATATAAATAGAAACAGTATAAAATATAAATATAATAATTCGTCAATTAAACTAAATTAAACTAAATTAAACTAAATTAAACTTAATTAAATTAATTCTCATAGACAGTTATTCGAGTCAACTTTTATATACTTTACAATGAATAATAAGATACAGTACAAAAATAACAAAAGCAAGAGAAACCGTAAAATAAATGAAAATCTTGGAAATACGAGCTAAAAAAAATTTCTCATACTGCATCAGAATCTATGTTACAGAGATTGGAGACTTAAAACGGACATTATTTACCCCGCCGGAAATATTCCGTTTACGGTTTGCCGGTTCTTTCTTCAAGAAAACAGTCCAACTGGAGACAAGAAAGTTACTTGAATCATATTATCTGGATCGCGAGGGCACTGATTTAATTTTGTTTGGTGTTTCATTGAAGCTCGTTCGTGCCAACACAGTGAACTGATAACATAATCGAATTCCATTTACTGAATCCTCCTTTACTCAGAAAATAATTTTACAGGATTCACGATCGCGGGATTATTTTTTTAATGTCCAGCAATTAAAATACACGAACGTTTAGAGCAGACAATCGACGTAGATTGTGTAGCCGATGATTTTGAAGAATCGCGTGCGCTTGAATTATTTTTGGAAAAGCAAAAAACGTGGAACGATTATTGGAGAACGATTCAATCTTTGAAATTGTTGTCAGAAAATGGAACAGACACGGAAACTGAGAAACACAAATACATTTCACAAACTAGTATTGGCGAGGAATAATCTGAACAAGAAAATATCAATTTTCAAGCTACACTTGAGGGAACGTAATTTGAAGTAGGCTATTTTGCGTTTCGTTTGTCACATTTTTATACTTCAATTTTATTCCTCGTTAAGCAAACGAAACAGATCTTTAATATTTCAAAAAGATATTTAATATAAAATCGTAGCGAAAAACCATGTATATCGACGAAAATTGAAAAGCTTCCTGGAAAAAGAACTTAAATAGTGAAGCCGAGACAAAACGGTGGATAGGGTAAATTGCGTTGGAAGTTTTAATATTAGTCTTCTAATATTAATACTAAGCTTTGATCTTTTAATATTAGCTACGTTTAAATTGATAATTGTAATTACTTTTAGCGAACTTTCTTCCTCTTATATTTACAGAATAAAGAAAAATTTCACTACAAAATTTCATAATTCTACCACTTAACTAGAAACTACTCTCGCCTTATATCTACTTATTACATCTAGCGTTAGCCCCTTTTCTTAAAAAGTTCTTCCACTATTTCATATTTCATTGAAACACTAGAAAAATACCTTTTAACGTTAGAAAAATACAATTGGATTAAAAGTATGAAAAAACTGTAACAGTGTTAAACGCTGCACAAGCTGTATCGAGGCTGATACCTGTTTTCAAAAAAAGATAGTTTTCAAAGAAGATAGATCAAATAACACGATGTAAATAGTAAAAGTTTCGCAAAATCGTACAAAATCGAAACGTTCGAGCTGGCAAAGCTTGTCTGCAAGATGTAAGATATACGTAGTAATACGAACAAGTTTGTATAACACTATTATGGTAGACGTACACGATGAAACGATAAAGGGATAAACGTATTATGTTTGTACGAGAAGGATGTAAAAAGGAAATTCCCGCTTCGAGATATTATACGGCTGATCTCTCGTATCCAATAAAGCTAGCAAAAATAAAGTTGCTCGTTTGTTATCTTGAAAATCCTTTGAGCTGTGTGCAAGCCTTTTTTAGTATCGGTTTATTCACCTCTCCTACCTTGCTTATTTATTTTTTTTTATCCAGATTATTTCGTCTAGGTAATGAATAAATTAATAAAATTATTTTCATCCTTTTACCCAGTGTTTCGTCCCCCGTTTCTTACGGCAAGAGGATATTTTACTCTTTGAGAATGTAAGCTTGTACAACAACGAAGAAATCGAAATATTATTTCTTTGTCGACAAGATTTCCTACGTTTCTGCTATCAGATATAAAAGATACAGACTTTTGAATCTTTCTGAAAAATAAATATACATTAATAGTTCTTTTTGTATGATCGCATTTAAGACGTGACATTTCCATATTTATAAATTATACAGTGATACGTTTCATCAAGATACGAAATTTATAGTATTCTTTCTTTTTTAAGGGTTAAAATTTTTTAAACCGAAATATAACAATTCCTTGCAGCGTCGATCTTTCGACAGAAATTTTCGCGTACGAGTTAATTTTCGTCGGGAAAATTTAAAAGGATGCTGACTGGTTCGCTCTTGGACCAAGATAGTGGCCCTAGGAGAAGAGCAATTTCTGTCATAAGCGTTAGCTACTTTATTTTATTTTTTTGAAACGATAGTGACAAAAGGGCACGCTTGTTATCGAAACTGCAGACGTAATAAGCATTACTCACAGGCTGGAGAATAGAGGGTTGAAATCGAAGGTAATAATGGCTGTTCGATACTTTGCACCGTGAGTTTTCCACCGATTCATCGGTAACAATACTTCGATCGTGCCTCGAATATCGACTCGAGTTGGAAAGTTCCGAGCAACGCTCCAGAAGAATCGAAAAATCTTGGGAAACTCGAGGCTTCGGTTATCTCCTGGGTATCGTAAAATTCCCTACCGAAATTCCACAGCTTCGATACGTTTGTCTTCGTTCTTGCGAAAGTATTAAACGTTAATTAACAGGTTCGTGGTATGGCAAAGAAATCGTTAATAAATCGTAAGTAAAAATTTTCGATCATTCACTGAACGAAAATGATTTATTTGTAAAAAGATCAGGAGTATGCAACACTTTCAAAAACAATTGAATTATTTTCATCGATCTAGAACATTGCATTTAGAGTGAAAAATTGTAAATCCTACAGGACCATGTTTACGATCATTGTTTTTCTCTGTATTTGTATTTATGGATTTGATCGGTCAGAGTTGCACATACTTTCGTATATTCTGACCTATATGTATATCCGAAATATACGTCCGATAGGATGGCGCCACACGCGTTATAGTACCGTCGCTTATGGCACCGTTCTGACGCATCAACAGATTACATAATCCTACTTGCTCTTTGTGCTTCAACCTTTTACCTAATTGCATCTCAGTCCACTACTTTTGCTTGCACATACTATTTACAATAAAAAAAAATCCCGTCGACAATTCGTAAGAGCGGGACAATTTCATCAGAAACGTTCTACGGCAGATATAGGACAAGAAACGAGTTGACTTTGCTACCAATTTCAAGCGATACAGCAATTTCTAATAATCCTCATAATTTCCCAGCTTCACTTCAATCTCCCAATTATCCAAATACTTATGAAGAATGGTGTACGCGTTCCATATACGAAAATAAAACGTACAAATTTGATTTACCACAGCTCAACAGCTTGTCCCATTGAAATCTATCTCTAAATCCAGCACCTTTTTCAATCATCCCTTGAAACGGTTCAAACAAGCCGTTTAATCCATCACCGAATGAAAGCTTAAACGCGTCAGAGTACTCATCGATGTCAGTGCCATTCCTAAAGCGGTACGAACGAGCCCTGTCCCATCACGCGGTTCGACTTCCGGGATAAATAATTTCGTCGACACGGACGATTCGGGGGAATAAATAATTAGACGACCATAAAGGGAATTCGTGGTCCCCGAGATTTTCTTGTTACCTCCGCGACATCCGACCCACCTTCGACCCTTCTTTTCTCATCTACCTCTCCCCCTCTCCCCCTCTCCCCCTCTCCCCCCTCTCTCTCTCTCTTTCTATCTCATTCACTTCCTCCCTTTGTGTTCTACCATGAATTTCACCCTCGGGATATTTCTCTCCCTCGTCACGTCCAGCTAGCTGCGCAACGCAGTGTCGTGTCTTTGTGCTCCACTCCCCCCTCCCCTCCTCGTCCTTCTTTTTCGTCCCTTTTCTTTTGTGTTTGCAGACCTGCTACTACCATCGCCCATTCTCGTCCTCGTGTATCTCCTCTCGTGCATCCTCGTCCCACCACCCGCTCCGCGACTTCTCCTCTTCCGGTTCCCCTCGCGGGCTTTCGCAGGGTCGAACGAGAATTTACCTTCCAACAGGCTCGCCTACAGCCTCGCGGAATACGTATATATCTAGTAAGCCAATCGTCTTCTTTCTTTTCTTTGCTCTTCGAACGCGTGCTATTTACGCGCCGCGGGTCATCCCCTTTCGACCGAGCGGAACACGCTACTCTGTCTGTTCTTTTTCTCACTGGGTAAAATACTCTCTCTTTGGGAGAGGCAAATAGGGAGAGAGTATTGCAAGGAGTATTTCGAGACTATGTCGGGGGTTGTGTTGAAAGGAACGGAGGCTGCGTATGAAGGGATTTTCTGATCGGCGGACGACGGATTTTTATGCAGATTCGTATTTTTCGGAATACAGGGGATAAAACGTCGTTTATACGAGCACGCCTCTATTATTCAGGTCTGTGAAGTTGACACAGCCAAGTGGACATTTTTTACAGAAAGCAAAGAGTATTCGTTTGTCCGTATCTATCCAACTGGAATATTCGTTTGTTCACTCTGCAAAAAAAGGTTGTCAGCATATGAAAATTTGAAAAGATTTGACATTTCCGCCCCATGAACTTTTTCATTGATTTGTAACTGGCATACGACTATCCACGTTTTGTCCACCCAGAGTTTTCGTTTGATCATCTCTCAAAAAAAAAAAGTTATCACCAAATGAAAATGATTAAACATTGGACATCTGCGCCCCATGAACTTTTTTATTGATTTTTAGCCCGGATATGATTGTGCATGATTTATCCACGTCCGTCTACCCAGAATTTTATTTCATTTAAAAATCAATGAAAAACTTCAGATGATCCTGATGTCGAATTTTTTAAAATTTTTCGTTCGGTGATAACTTTTTTCCGGCGGGCTGGGGTTGAACAAACGACAATTT
Source organism: Bombus vosnesenskii (assembly GCF_011952255.1). Classification (NCBI taxonomy): domain Eukaryota; kingdom Metazoa; phylum Arthropoda; class Insecta; order Hymenoptera; family Apidae; genus Bombus; species Bombus vosnesenskii. The sequence goes on along the minus strand of NW_022882944.1, from coordinate 3,792,870 downwards.
TAGTTGGACAAACTACAAAATTTTGTAGAAACTCGCATTTGGCCTGGCAACTTCGCAGACTTTTATCATCCGAACTATGATTAAAATTAATTTTATAATACGTACAAATATATTCTATTTTTCTAATGAAGATATTGACACACGTAATCGTCTTTTGTATTCGAAATAAAAAGAAGAGCCGAACTGGATAGCAAACCTCTATTACCAGAACTGCTCGGTTATCCGAACTGCCTTGTCTCTCGACCTATTCGGATGGACGACTCTACTATAATTAACGCTAGAATTACCAAGCCAGTCGAAATGACTGGTATCAAATTTTGCGCCTTTGTAATCACCAAAGCAATGTAGGTATTCTTGATAGTATTAATGTTTTTCGTATTCAGTTGTTTTACCCGTGTCCTTTGTTAAGCGTGTTTCGTTTGTCAATTCCTTTATGCAACATTTTGCGTAATTCGGTTGCAAGACACTCAAAGACAGACCCTTTCAACTTGGCTTTAACTTGCGAGGACACGTTTTGATCCTCCAAACACGTGTCACTGACGCCTTTCCGATAGTTCAACTTACAAAGACACGTACTGAAGTTCCAGGCGGATGCCCTTTCAAATCTCGTAGGCAACTTCTGGATTCACGAAAGCTATCTTCGACGCTTTAACAACGAGACGCTAATTATACCGTGGAATGCAGCAAGCGTGTCTCTGTACGTGTCGAAAATAAAATTCCAGCAGAACATCACGTCACATTATCGAAATAAATATCATTTTGTATTTAATTAATAAATGAGACAATTAAATTGAACGATCTTAAATAAAATTTAAACAGGAGATCGTATTATTAAATCGAATATTTCCTGTATTTTATTGAGAACATATAAAGTTTGGATAACGCGACAAGAATAATACGAATTACACGTTGAAATTTCGATTTCCTCCGTTTTAACAATTCGTGATATTTGATCAAATATTAGGTCATCTGAAAACAAATTCCAGAAAAAGATCCGTGAAAAATCTTCATCGCGTTGACGTTAAAAGGGACCGATATTTCGAGATTTTTCCGAACTCGCGAATTTCCATTTTATTAACAATCGCGACGAGACTTTGTAACGTGTACATGGAATACTTTGACCGAGGATCAACAACGTACACGCTCTGTCTCTTTCTCTGGTTCCGGGAATTGTGATCCGGAAACACGGCAGCACCGGAAGCGCGATTCCGGCAGTGGAGCTCTGCGCCGCGAATTATTATACGATTTCTGGGCTAACGATTTGAAGCGGCGCATAATTTCCGAGCGGCGGCAGCAGTTGGAATTTTGCGAAACGCAATTATCTGCAATTATCTCAGGGAAATCGAAACTCGTGTCGAGTTCGCGATTTAGATACAAACTATGCGATCACTATCGCGCTCGGAATCTCTGTTTTAAGCTCTGTTACGCAAAGAAATGACGTCCTGAAAATCATCGAAGTCTGAATGAAGCATCTCATTTTTAATTTCGTATTAGTATAATTTGTATTATTGTATCGGTTTAATTATAAAAATTAAGAAATATAATGAATAAACGACAGAAATTTAGTACATAGAAAGCAGACAAACGATAAACAGTTATAGAAAATCAGCGATTAATCGCTGGCAAATAATTGTTCGTTTTCTCTTGCCCTCGAATTCCATACAAACGCGTAAAAATCTCAACTTCCATTTGAAATCCAAACTTCCACATAATTTCCTCGACATTCCATTCGACACACTTCAACTCCCATCTTAGCCAAATCTAACTTTAAGGACACACAAAAATCCTCGACCAGAAGCGCAAAAACTCCTTTTCCATCAAACTTATCCTAACATTCACGGAGACAATCTCCGCGATTCCATCGAATCTCTTCGTAATAAACTCCGAGATCGCTTTTTAACGATCTGTTCTTACGCAGACTGACAGGAAGCTTCTCCTCAACCGAGGGCCGGATGTGCTTCCTTTACGAGCAATGGCGAATAAATTAGCTTTCTTTTGCTCACAATCAGCCTAATGTCTACCGTGAACACATCCGCGCTGGAATGCGCTGAATTATCCAACCCAAATGCTGTTTGCGACTGTTTCTAGAGCATGTTACGCCATGGAATGCTAGCAAAATCAATCAGAGAACAATCCAACCTGAATTCCTTTGTCTTTTATAAGTTTGTTTAAAACGAATTATGGGGCGGAGAGAAAGGGGAAGGATGGAAAGCCGAGTGATCTTTTTTTTTTTTAACGGCCGCTTCTTTGGCCTGGCAGGGAATTGCTTTTGTACGGGAAACTATTTCGCTTCCGCCCCTTGGCTGGGTTCCCTTGATTGTTAACCGACCAGGCTGTTGCCGTATCTGCGCCCGCTCTCTTCAGCAGCTTTTATCCGACGCTGCGGACCTTTTTCTTCGCGCGGGAACAAAGATGGCGGCCGGGCCGAGTGGAAAATTTTAAGAGGACTGCACGGTAATTTTTCTCGTCCGGTAGAAAAGAAAGCGAGGATGGGCATCCGATGCGTTTTCCAGTTCGTCTTGGAATTGCTTTTGTAGTCTCTGACGGTCAGTGACGTACTGTATATTGTTAACTTTTTTGTCAAGGTTTTTGATCATCAGCAGCACCGTGTACGTCAGCAAGGAAAGAAATTGTGTAACAGTTGGATGTTAAAGAATCGCCTTGTGCTTCGAAATTGCGACTCATTGGACAGGAAACAATTAGAGAAATTAATTATACAAATGTGAGTTATAGAAAGAGTTAAAAATCGAAAAACCTTCTACCTTTCCTTCAAATATGTAACTACCCAAAAGCAATTAGGAAAACTGATGAAAAACGCGCAATGCGGAAAAACGATGAAAAGGAAAGAATTTTCTGTTGCTTCGAAATTACAACTACCCGAAAACAATTAGACAAATTAATCGCAAATACGGAATATAAAAAGAGCCAAAAATGAAAAAAACCTTCTTTCCTTTTCAAAAATACAACTCGCCAGAAACAATTACGATAATTAATTATTAGCACGAGGCGCAAATAGAATTAAAATTGAACGAATTTGGAATTTTCTAAAATTGCCAACCAACCGTCCATCAACAACTAGAGAAACTGAACACCAACGTGAAAAACTCTTGAAAATTAAAAAGATCTTCGTTTCCTTCTAAAATTGTAAGTACTGAAGAGTGACTGTGGAAGTAATTCACGCAGCGTAAGTTGCACAGACTTCTTTGGTATGTTCGTATAAAATAAGTGCAAGTAGCTTATCCAAAATCTTAATTTCTTTTCGCGGTAGACGAAAAGCTTGCGAGTGAATGTTAATTAATCCAAGCCGAGCAACCTAACTCCTGTAGCTACCTGGCCAACGGGTTCGAGGACCGTCTCACGCCACGAATTCTACTTTCTGAGACGGCGTCGCGTCGCCGACGACGAATCGTTTCTGCAGTAAGAGCATTAAAATGTAAAATGTCGCGGAGGGTAGCGTTACAAGAAATTCCGTGAGAAAGACGCGACGACGTTGGCACTTGGAAGGGCCAAATGTGAACAGGTCTGGCGACGCGAATCGCTTAAGTTTAATAACAGCGCCGCGTCCAACCGTCGACTTTTTAATTAAGAATGCCGACCGAAAGCGTCGAAGACTTTCCACGGGGCGACGCCGTGAAATACGCGCACTGTCGGTCTGTCCTTCGCGTAAAACTTTTCCTAAAGAAGAGCAAAGAACATGTCGAGCGAGACGAAAGTAGGTCGGTTCATAATGGAGAAGTTTCGTGTAGATTAGTCAAGTTACCTAAGCTTGTGAAACTCTGAATTTAAATTAGATGTTCTGATATTACATGTGTATCTTTAAACACAGTTTGTATTCTAATAATTGCTATACTTATTTGTAATTAACGGGAAAGAGAATCTCATTGCACGCGCGCTTACGTATCTTAGAATACCGTGAAAGACGAAATTGGCAAAATGTTAGATAGCAAGTGGTATAGATAAATAAAAAGAAAAAGAAAATAATAAGTTGGAATATAGAATTGACGATTAAGCTGATAATTTGAATGAATCTAAAGATGTACAAAAGTAGTCGATGGTATTAGAATACTGATTGACTATCATACATCAGCGGTCAAGACGATCGTATTTGCCATAGTAAGTTCAATGGGATTTAGATTTAAATAGAGTAGAATTTCTAGTGAGACAGACAGCGATGTTGAAGTTCATAGTTCGCGTAGGTAAGACATTAAGAGAAACGACCAGCTGATTGATAGTAGTATACATAAATAATAGATAAGAATAGCTCTAAACGCGATTATATGTGCAAACTACTATAATTATAGTAGCATGGTGTGGAAATAAATGGATATATAGAGTGATATTTCTATCTCGTTATCGGTAGAGTTTAACGTTAATCTCATTAATAATCTGAAATTCATCGTTTTGAATTTTAGTTTTAAGTAGGTAGCGCTAACTTGACTAATCTAAATTGAATATGCGCCGTGTCTATCTAATCTAACCGACGACGCAGCAGGTGCGTCATGTGGTCGTCGATATTGGAAAACAAACATTGCTCGAAACATTGTATGAGATTACAAAAGTTGTATTTTATTTGAAGATAAAGACATAATGTTAATAATCCATGCAGACTTGGAATTATCGATTCTGAAAAATTTCTCAATAGTGAAATTCCACGGAATCTTCGTTCGAACGTACCTGGCGAAGATTCTATTAATAATCGTCTTTTGATTCTCAGACAATGAAACTTCGCTTAAGTCGAATAACTGAAACCAGTTGCCCGTCGATCTACCATACATCGATCGTTCCTTTAAAAATGCATTCTGGTTACCACAGGCGAGAATCGTAGTTCATTGAAAGACAGTAAACGAACTCGCATTCCGCGATAAAAGTTTCCCCTCATAGAGAAACCGAGCTTCCCCGTTTTTTTTTCTTTTTATTAATTAAGGATACTTTGTGGAAGAGACAACTGCAAATACGGACTTGCTCGATGTTTCTTTGTAAAGAGTTTGTGGATAGTTTCGCGGCGACATCCTTTTTTTCTGACTACGTAAAAAAGGGATGTGGGCGAGTTGTTTCTCACTAATTAAAGATAACCACCGGTGAGCTTTCCTTCTGTAGATCCTTCTACGGAAACAGATCTTTTCCTCGGAAGAAGACTGCTCGTTATTTTATTTCCTTCTTCATTTTTTTCATTTTTCTTTTCTTTTGTTTTTTTTTTTTTTTTTTTTTTTTTGCAAAATCTTGCCTAAGCTTACAGAAGTTGGTAGGAAAAATACCAAAGGAACACGTATTTTTGTCTGATATTCCCGCGTTTATCGGTGCCTGTATGACAGATGTATAACGATGAAAAATATGACAAATAATATTGGTTCGTTAAACTGGAACTTCGTGGAAACGAGATCTCATACGTATCGTCCTAACATTATCGGTCGTTAGCTCTAGAATAACTCGTCCCAATTTCAGTTTCAGCAGAAATATTTTCACGTTGCGTAACTAATTATTCTAACATAAAATTCATCGGATCGTATATTATTTTAGTCGGACCACTATGGATTGATTAAACAGCTCCTACGTTTTAATATAATACTTGCATTTTCTTTCTTTTCCTTTTGTGTGAAGTATTTTAATTAACGACACGATATTTCTGATTTGCGAGTATCCGATAGGATTGCGACACTCGACGTTAAATGAATTACGAGGACGATCGGGATTCATCCGGATATTCTGTTTAATCGCGAGTTCCCCATTGTTTTTCGAGCAAATTCGCGTGTGGCCGCATTAAAAAGCGCATCCCGGTCACGTTCCGGTAACATTCCGCCGCGACGCGGATAGATTCGCGTTAAACGATGAATTCGGATTAACGGGACCCTTCTGAACCCCGCTCAAAGCGAACGTGACTCGATCCGTATCCAGGTGACCGCTTTATACATTTTAAAGCGAAACCAAAGAGAAAGGGAGGGAGAGAGGGAGAAAAGGAGAGAAATTGTGTCCTCGTTCGGGAGAGAGAATCGTGGGAAATGGTCGACTGAAAAAAAAAATTCATTCGTCGATTCGCGAATAAATCCGTGAAAAAAAATATACCGACAAGGCTGAATGAAATTTTATAGTTCACAGAATTTTACACAAGCGATTGTTTAACTAAAAATACCAAGCCGTTTGATTTATCTTTCCAATGGTAACGTGGATAGCGAGGGATATCTATAACAGTGTTTTCGATAAACGCGCGAATATCAGGTAAAAATACGAATAAAAAAGAAAAAGAAAATACGTCTATCTTTTCATATTTGTAATTCTTGGGGGCGAGAATTATTATTTTCCTAAACTGTTCGTTATTCGTTAGCTTCCTTAGGATATCGATATTCTTGTTGTCAATTTATTTGGATTTTCAGATACTTGGAAATCTTGCGACTGATCGTCGCCGACTATTTTGGAATCTCTATATTTGCAATTCACTTGGAATGATTTTATACGAAGTTTGCGTTATTTCGAAATTTGAAGAATTTTTGTTACTTCTACTAGGGGCTTGGAAATTCTTCTATTTTCAAATTTTCGAATATCAGAACTGACAATTATTAAAGTACCGAAACAATGAAACTAATTAGTGTTTGAGAAAGTTCATAGAACGTGGAAATTACTTTGATTAATGATGCTTCGTGATCCCAGTCGTATTGAAAATGTTATTGTAACTTAACGTCAATAGTTTAAATTCAGAGGCTGTTCGTAGTTTGGTTATGGCTTTAATATTAATATTATCGTAATTAATAACGTATTCTATACGCATGAAATATAATTCATATTTTACTAGATCCTAAAAACGTTTACATATGCATATAAAAATTAAAATTAAAGTCATGTATGAAAGAGGAAATTCGCGGTTTTAGCACGAGAGAGGAAATTATACGTATTAAAAATATATGTATGAAAGGAGGAAATCTCAATTTTAATAGGATAAATAAAATAATCTACAAAAATACAGAGGATATTTAATGAGAAGAAATACGGTTTAAAAAATTGATACAGCAAATAATCAAATATGATATAGCGTAAAATAATTCGAAATAAATAGAACGGAATACAAGTTAAAAAGTCATAGAATGACGAAACGATAGTTTACAGACAAAAAGTAAATGATAGAACAGGTACAACGAACATCTCATAAGGCGTTTGAATGATCGATGATCCTTTGAACGTCTATTAATCGTTTCATAATTTGAGCACTGATACCTACATCATCGGGCCGATACGCGGCAGAAATCCAATTATCCGATTTCCGTTTTTGCGCATCGACAATTAATGGCTATTCTGACTGACCGACAGTTCTGTTATCTGGCACCGTAATTGTGTCGAGGCGTAATGATTTCGACGGCCATTCACGCGTAACGTGTCAATTCAGTATCAACTTAAACCCGACGCGTTTCACCGCATTTTTCGATCATGTTACCGAAAATATGCTCTATATGCTCTGGGACACTCGATTTTGAGGCGAACCAAATTATTATGACGACAGGCGATAAAAGGACTAAATTAAGGACCAAGTAGGTAATTGCCCTCGATATTTACAGTAACAAGTTTTAGGAAAGTAAGGAGAAAAAGAGTAATTTATATCATTGTCGTATCATCGATAAAAATAATTACGAAATACACGAAAAAGAGAAATACACAAAACGCAGTTGTTTTAAATAAGTTGGAGATATGAATTTCCATGTTCCTCGTAACTCTCGCGATTTCCAAATTTTTATCAACGGTGTTACCAAGGTCCAGGATTTCCAAATAAGTCAAAATGGAATTATGGCGATAAGATGGAAACAGAAACTCTCAAACATTCGCTGAAAGCAGTAGTTCTTGACATTTCCAAACGGCGTTTAAATAATATTATTCCGCATAAATTGGAAATAGAGATGTTGCAGGAATATTAATTTATCCCACGAACGCATCTCTTGCAATTTCCACATCCAAATACAAATTTCATTTGCAACGTGTGTTAAGCACGACCCATAAAATTATCTCCACCAAAGACAACTCGCTAATCGCATGAATTTCGCGTAGAAAACAAAATGCAAGCGACAGCGACATCGGCGAATCATTTGCCTCGGCAAGAGCGAGAAACAGAAAGTTGGGAGCACGTGAATGGCTCGACTAATTGCAATCGCGAGCTACTGCCGTACGAAATTTACAGTCTTTGTCCCGTTAAACGCGACAGACTTTTATCGATGCCTTTCCACCGTCTTCCGTTTCGAGTCAGCAACAGCTGAACATCGGTATGACGGCTGTTGTATTGTTTTACGTACGAGTTCGTTCACCCGATATGTTTGTAACGTTGTAACCGTTGTATCTCACAACCGAATTCAAGCAGGTGAGCTCCTGCAAACGCCGCTCTATTCACGATCGTTTCATCCCCCGCGACCGACCCTTTAGCCCCCGACGATAGTTTGAAACGTGAATATTCCGCGATGTGTATCTGTTTCCCATTCCGACTGCAACGCGACGCTAAGTCCTTCCACCGTGACGCTGTTCTCGGTGAAACGGACCCGTTGTTTGCGGCGATTGTTGGACCGTTTTGTGGTGGAATTGGGAAACGATAGATAACGGAATGTTGGAATTAAGTAGTAGAGGTTCGTTCGTGAAACGCGTTACGGCGAAGATTATTTTTGGTGAACTCGGCTTACTGAGGTTTCTGAAATATCTACCTTCCCCTCCATCAATTTATTAGCATTTCATTCGGAGATTCTTACTTCTAATTTACTCGAATTTTTCATTATTTGTAGATATTTGGAATCGTCGATGCCAAGAATTGGGAGATTTATAGTTTTCATCTGTTTGCAGTATCTTTATTGAGATTTTATTGGGTTACTCGGAAATCCTTATTTATAATTTACTTGAATTTTTTGTTATTTGCAGATCTTTGGAATCGTCGATGCCAAGAATTGGGAGATTTATAGTTTTCATCTGTTTGGAGTATTTTTATTGGGTTATTCGGAAATTCTTCTTTTTAGCTTACATTTCTGATTTCCATCCGTTTGAAACAACTTCAGTGGGACTTTGGCTTATTTGGAAATTCTTATTTCCAATTTATTTGAATTTTTGGAATTCGATTTTCCAATCGAATTTACATCTACTTTCGTGTTTTAGTACTAGAAACAGTACTCGTTATCGCGAACCGACTTATTTCCGTTAGGTTGGATATTTTCCCGAAGATTCAACTTGTCTCAATTCGCTGACGACCTATTTCACCAGAAACGCGACCAGCCCCAACTAGATAACAACCTATTTGCTAAGATATGATTCGCTCCTGTTCACCGATGACCTTATTCGCTAAGATACGATTTGCTTCCGTCAGGTGACATCCTATTTGCTACGCGATGACTTGTATCCATTGCGTAACGAACTATTCGCTAAAATACGATACATCTTCCCATGTTGCGTGGCGGTCTATTCGCTAAAACAATACTCATCTTTCGTCTCAAATAATATATTTCCGGTTAACGAAATTAACATAGAAAACTTTTATCTTCGTATCATACGTGTTACATTGTAAAATATTTTCAGCTTTGTTACGAGATTCGACTATCATGATTACATTGATCGAATTTGAAACCAATATAAAATCTATTTTATTCAGTTTGTAATTGAATTTGACACGAATCAAAAGAAACACGTCTTATTTACTTCGACACAATTAAAAGCACGTGATTCCTTTATACAGAGATAAATCGAAAATATAGTTTACGACAAATAGAATTTAATAACTTGCCGACTATAGCTGAAGTTGGAGTAAAGTTGGCTTAAAAAAATGGTCCCACAAGAAATGTCTCTAAAAAAGAACGAAGCATTTTATAATAGAAAATTCTACCTTTATAAACGTCATATTCATGACGAGAGAAAAAAGATCGCGTCGACACAACTATATGCATAGCGTTTCGAGTGGCAAGGGTTAAAAGTGTAAGTTATTCATAGTGGGAGGAAAACGTCCTTAACGCTTCGGTATATACACCACAGGCTATAGAACGTTTCTCTTATGCGGTAAGCTGAACGCATTAACGGACACAACTGCCATCCCAAGTGTAAACGTGTTTTCTACCGCAAAAGGCTTCAAACCGGGAACAATATTGCCCCGGAGCACTGCCATTCCAGCATAAGGCGACCCAGTGACCGAAAATCGATCCACTTTCATTATGCCGCATCCTCGTTACCGCGGCACCAGCTTTCTCTGTCAACTTTCTCCGTGGAACTGACAGTCTCTACAATTACCACAGAACACAACACCGCGTTTGCGCTCCTTTTGCTCGTCGATCCGAACCTATTGCTTCGAAACTTCCACTGACACGATCACCTATACACGATACTTTAAAAAGTTGCAGTCGAACTTCAGGTAACGTACTCCTCGTTACAATTAATAAGAAATTTTTAATATTAAATCTTGAAAGTTTTAATTAACAAGCAAGATGGCGTGTATGAGATGCCAGTTACTACTTTCAGAGTAATTTTAAAGATACCTATCGATGAATCTATAAGGGTAAAAAATATATATAGTTTCTGATAATAGAAACGCAGGAAGTCAGACAAACGTTTGTCAGATCGTTCACTTAGAGCTCGTCGTTATATTTTATTACGCTGTAAAAGGGTTAATAGGCATTCCTGCCTCGTTTCAATGCCTACGTTTCGACACTAAACGCAACGCTAAAATTTTCTTCGCATCATTTTATTGTCGAATCCAACTATGGGCAACAGCAAGTAATTCCAACATAGGAATTCTTCAACGATTCCAATCGAAAACTCTAAGATCCTTAATAGATGATCTTGGTATGTTACCAACGAAACAATACATCGCAACCTCAAGATACTCACAGTCAAGGAAGAAATATCCAAATTCAGTAACAGATATAACATAAGAGTTAACAACCACCAAAACCCATTAGTTACTGAATTACTTCACACGACGGATCAGATCCGCAGGCTAAAAAGACATTACCCTATTTAACTAGAATCAAACACACGATAAACACTTATTAAACACGACATAGTACCACGCCAGAAAAATTGACTTATAATTCTCAATGAGAATTGATCGTAAAATACATCCAAATAAAAAGAAAATCATTTTACTGTGAGAAGATCGTAAAGCAAATCCTCGGAAACGATTTCGGACAGATATTTCGAGAAATCCGACTCGATCGTCGATGACTAATGAGATTAACTTTTGGAAAGATAATTTCAAACTTTCTTTACTGGCGCGAACATGCTTCATCCGTCTTGAAATATCTGCATTAATTCCTGTCATCTTTCAATACTACGTGCCTCCGAACTTTGACTTATTACTTTCGAAACACTGTATAGAGAGCTCACATGCAGTGAAACACATAGAGATCGTGGATGACGATGCGAACGCCAGAGTATCGATAACGTTTCCGGGCGTACGCTGCATGCAGGTTAAGTTTCGCCAACGAAAAGTGGCCATTGTACTGGACGACCCATTCAGTATGCATAGAACGTTTGCACTGGATATCCAGACAAGGACGGTCGCCGATAGCAACTCTCTGGACGTTGCATAAATGTCCGGAAGATGTTATTGACTGCGGGGATATTGCACGCAGGAGCTTGATATCGGGCTCTAGAACGAGATATCAATGGTTGCATCTTCGCGGAATCGATATTTCGAGTGGCGCCGGCCAACCGATTACCGATTGATTCTCGCGTTCTTGTTTCGAATTAACCTTCTCCGACGCTGAAATTGTGGATTGTGGAAAATATTAGACCGGAAAGAACCTGGTGATTGTCAGGGAATGCCACTCGGAGATTGTATCCTCTGGCAGATTGGAGAATTTATAGCAGAAACGATCCTTATCGATGTTTCTTCATTTCCAGCGAATAGAAACGTGTTTTAACGTGTGTAATTTTCGTTGACTAAGTTTGCATATTTCAAGAAGAAATATCCTTTATACAATGCAATTCCTGTGAGCATTACGTCTGATTCTATCACAGAAGAACGAGGTTAAGGAACTGGATATTTTCAAATTTGGTTGGTATAACGAGGACGATGTATACCACTAGCTCGAAGCGAATATTTTTTACTTCCTTCTATTTGGCTTGAATATTGATTTTCTTATTCGACTAAAATGTTCGAACAGTGATCCAATAAATGCGTATGAACATTCGATGTCTCTATAGAGACTGTTGTACGCGGTGAGTAAAGGGTTAGCACTGAAACAGCAAGTTCTCTCCGTTTCACTCTCTTCGCCTACTGTTACACCTCTGGTTCAAAGACGATCGATTTTCACGCTTCAAAGCGAGGGAAAAGCTTATGAACAAGGAGAAAAGGGGTTGCAACCCCTCTATTCTCTATTCTCTGGCCTCGAAAGGCGCGTCATCGTTCGCGATGTTCTCCGCTGCGTACTACCAGCAGCTAGATCGAAAAAACTAATGCAGCCTATATATCCATCGAAATATTGTTCTCCGGAAGTCTTTTATCGTGAAAAAAATAAATTGAAAATTTAGGAAAATTTATGGGAAATCAAAGTTCGAAAAAGAAGTAGCGTTAACGTTTTTTAAGCTGAGCAAAAAAGCGAAACGATTCAAAAAGTGAAAAAGTGCTTGTGTCTATCCTAAATCGAATTCTTAGATAATTGTAGGAAATTAAGAGTTCTCCTTGAGTAATTTTGCGCAATTGAACTGAAATTGCTACAACTTTCTAGTAATTTTGCAACTTGTTTCGATATCGGCTTTTCGGGATAGGAAATCGCGATTGAACTTTGCACTTGCATATAGACAGCGGGTATAACACGAACGCGGATTTGGCAACTCACCCTCCCGGTTTTTTTAATTCGATTGGCCAATCGAATTGAACAACTTCCGGTATGATCTTCCGAGTTGAGCATTCGGCTAGAACTTTCGAGTTCGGTCATCAGTTTGATCAGCCAAGCGAAACTTCGCGCGTCATAAATGGAGACAGTGGGAGCAGAAATTCTCGGCTTCCGGCTATGAAGAAGTAGACTGCAACGTCCGCGAAACGTCGGTCCAAAATGCAAATGCCAAGCGCAAGTGCAAAGTCGAAACACGATCGCCTATCCTGAAAAGCCAATAGCAAAATATCTCACCGTCGTGACAGTTTGAAATTCAAAATTTTATAACTCGCGAGCTCCAATGTTACCGATAGAGTCTTCTTTATAATAAAATTCGTTATAAATTTCAGAATAGAACCAGCGAAATTGTACAAATTGCCAAGTTCAAATTACTCAACTTATTCGATTACTCGTAACAAAGCTCGCGATTTATCGGGAATAATAGCGTGAAAGTGGCATAACACGAGGTCATATAGTAACTCTGGCGCGTGAGTTATGTATTTTGCGAGGAGGCACATGGACTGATAAATATCTTTCTGCGCGGAGTGTACTCTTTCCGCGGTGACAGCGGACGAGGAGAATACGTCGGAACCCGATCAGAAATCGGAATCCCGTGGAAAGGAGGTTCCATTAGCGGGAACGGATTTCGAGAAAAGGATTTCTCTGAATCCTCCGCCGTTCTATTAATGTCACATCCATCGCCGTCGGGGACGACTGGCGAAGAGAAGGAGCGAAGAGTACGGTCCTGAAAAGAAGAAAGGCTTGAAACGAGGATTTTCGTCTTACGTCGCTTGTATCGATGGCATGAAAAAAACTCTCCGCCCAATTATATCCATCCCCTCCAGGCACGACCAGGCTTCCAGGGATTGGAGATACAAGCCTGGTTACACGAACCTCAGGATCCACATTCCGCAAGCCTTCCGTGTCGTTTATCTCAACTTTTACTACTTTTCTGTTCCATGAACGTTTGTTTTTCGAACAGTTTACTACTAAGAGATTTACCACAAACTTGTTCATTTTGATAGCGAGAGTCAGTAATGAGTTTGGTTGACTGAATAATGGAATTCAACAATGAATTGGGTCACTTCGATAAATAAATTCGACGATGAAACTGAACATTTCGAGAATGAAATTGAACAGCGAATCACTGGAAGAAACAAAAAAGTGTGCAATATTTTAATGCGTTAAGAAGAGTATTTAATATTCTAGGAAATCTTTTATACAACACGTTTCTGATGATAAAAAAGTATGATTGAATTTAAAATTATTCGAAGGCTGCAGCAGAAAATAATGCTTCCTCGTATTAAGGACGTAAATATATGACGGATCTAGCTATAAATTAAAAAATGACGATTGGTCCGACATCTATCATATCGGTTTTGCCTGAATTTCTCTCTAACGACGACCCAGTTGTTAATGTTTCCCGATTCAACAACGATTTATTCGCTAAAGTGACGATAGGTTCTGTCCAGCAACCTGTCGTTTGCTCCAACACGATTGATTGACTATCTACTTATCGATTTTTTTTTTTTATGCATTGTGACACGATAAATCTGTCTCGAGCAATATTTCTCATTACAAGTATGTTAGGTCACAGATGGCTTTCATTGTTATAAAATCGAATAACATTGCTTTGTACAATGAAACATTCTATCAGATTGCAGCTGAAAAATTTTGACACTTCTTTCGATACTATTAAATCCCCCTCTATTAAAATATTAATTAATCCCCATGCAAATTTTCCTGATCATGAATCAACATTTTGCAACAAAAATTGACGTTATAAACCAACACAATCTTGATCACTGAGCTTCGACCTTTAGATTTCATTAAACTCTCTCTCTATTAAAATATTAATTAATCCTCATGCAAATTTGCACGATCATAGATCGACATTTTGCAACAAAAACTGACGTTGTAACTATGTACCAACTTGATCCTGATCAATCATCTGAACGACCTGATAACAGTTTCCAATAAATTCCACGAGGTATACCTTCGATGTTTAAGCTTCAGGGTTGCTTCCACCCCTACCAAAATTCATTTTAACGCACAAAAGCAGTACACACCCAATACTTTTTCAAGGTACTGTACATAGGTTTTATAAACAAAAAAATCAATAATTTATAGAAACTAAAAGTAACATTAAAAATAATCCCTGATAATTACTCGTTATTTACATATCTCTCATCGTAATCCAATCTTCATCAATTCCTCTCTCCACGTACGCAAATTCCATCATTGTTTCAGCACGCGAAATAAATTTTTGAATTGTATTTGAATCTCGCCTGAATTCAACATCAACCATGCGCTTTATCCGAAGAAAAGTATCCAAGATATCAAGCTCGGCGTTGGCTAAATCCCGTTCGTTAGCTGCTAAGTTGAGGAGAGTAGTCGCAGCTACTTAATTCTTAGCCGTATAACGCGTAAAAACAGTCTCTCGGGCACAATTTGCACGGGTTGTATTTAAACGGTGTCGCCGGCAACTGACTACCAGCCTGGTAAATTGCGAAAAGAAACGCGCGCCTCCGCCGAGCTAAATTCCAAACGAGCCTGTCACGCGTACAAGACGAGGAAAAGTCGAGTCTCGGCCAGCTGGAGCTCGCAATAATTACCCAGAGACCGTGTTATCGTCGCAAACCGACGGTTCATTAAAAACACAACCGTGTTCCCTTTAAACATTTTGAATGGCGCCTTCGACTCTCCGTAGACTCCAGTCAAATATAAACTGGAACGTATTAAGGTAAGAACAAGTTAACAATACTTGCAGTTAGTTTGAACCTTGATTTATAATGTGCAGGTAATTCGCTGTTTTTAAGTTTCAGATTTTCTATACTTTCCTTATGTTTCCTTCCCATCTGGTTTGCGACTTTGCACTTTTCATTTTCCAAGAGTAAACCGTTCAAACCTATGATGAAATTCGCATGTTCCCAGGAGATATTTAAAATTTGTCTTGAAAATCGTAATGACATAGCGCTACTATGGCTGCGACAAATATTTAGCGACGGACGGGCACGAAGGTGTAAGTCAGAACCATTAGTTTTGCAGAGAAGCGCTTGTAACGTTTAAAGTGCAATGTGTAATTGTAGACGTGGTATTAAAGTATCGGGTAAAAGAACAAGAAAGAAGTAGAATTGTCTTGCATTGTTAGAATCACGAGCAAGAGACAGTAATGAAGAATATATTAGCGTATCCTAGTTTAATATAAATTTGACTTGTACTCTCTTGCCTGTCCACCAAACTTGCTTCGATCAGTTGATACAGTTACTATAAAACGAATACGATATACCAACGTCATAAATAAAAAAACAAGTGTTAAAGTAACGAATACCGAGCTACTCGTGTGAGGATTGCAGAATCAACAGAGCAAAGAGGGTGGCAAAAGTGATACGAGTGGTTGAAGTCGTAGGACAGTCGGAGAAAATGAAACACGACGATCGTAATTCGCGAAACACGACTGCCTTTGTCGGGACAAACAAATATCGAGCTTGCTAGCAGCCGTTATTTTTCATTTAATGCTTATCGGAATTTCCGGCGGACAGCAAATACCCTGCCAATCGGTTCCGGCCAATTGCGGTCCGCCGCTTTAAACCGATAAAACTGATTCGATTAGAGGAGATGTGAGAGAACTGACGCTTTATCGATTACCGGCTAACACCTAGCAACCAGTTGTTGCTGTTTATTTAACGCAGGGATGCTAATATTCCAGCTGGACCGAGCAAGATTCTGCTCGCTGATCACATTCGCTCAAAGTGTTCGGTAGACAGAAAGGATCTCTTTTCCATTCTTTGAAATATGCAATTATCGGTGATTAATTAAGAAAGCTTTGACGCTTGACGAAGCTGTCCGGCTTTGGAGAATGTTCACAAGAAATGAGATGTATCTCTTTCGCTTTTCCTCTTGGGAATTGTATGGTTGTCTGGATAGCTATAGTCGTATTTGTATGGTCTGACTAGTCAAGGAAAATTCTACTGATTGATGAACGTTTATCATTTTACGTGTTTATGGGAGTAGCGAGGAATCTTTTTGGCAACGTACGATTTTCGATAACAGCATTGAAACAAATAGTACACTAATACCATAAATTACGAGAGAGACATGTACGTATCAAGAAATAATTTCTCCAGAAATAGAATCAAATGGAAGATCGAAAATTCCTGCGGACTGGAAATCCTCTGTGTACCATCAAGCAACAAGCTGTAAGCCCCAAGACGTCAAGACAGTCACAATAATGCTACTTGAGATCTCGAAGACAAACACTATATCCACTGGGAAGTTACGCTGTTCCACAATACTAAACCAACTAATGCCCGAAGAGTGATCGTGATAGATCATCACAAAGATAACAAGTCAAACATTATAAATTGACATTATGTGATGTACAGTTAAGTGTACAAGATCTCTATACAACAGAATATTACATACAGATAATTGCAGATGCTTTTTATTTATATAGAATGAAAATAACAAGATCGAAATTAATTTCCGTTTATACATTTCGGATATTTTTGTAGGAAAACGTAATAATATTAACGTAGAAATAAATAGTACGTATTTCACGAGGATTATAAAAATCGAACGTTCATATTTTTATATCCTTGCCATTCTATGTACATTATGTTTTTATTTTAATCGAATTTAAAACTAAATTTCATATAGGAACACGTTTTTACTAGCTTAAGAAAACCAAATACGAAATCTATTAAGGGTAAACTTTTAAAACATTCTTTTTATTTCAGAGAAAAATTAATTGAGTACTTTAAACTCGTTTTTCTCGGAACTATGTTTCTCGACCTTGCACCCAGTGAATTTCCGCAACTTTTAATCCGATTAACTTGAAATTTTTACACATTATTCCGCATTACATTATCCTACAATGTAGAGTATAATTTCTTTGATATCTTAAACCGTTGAATTTTTATAAATGTTATAATAAGTTTACTTCCCTCAGCGAAAAATATAATTTCCTCCTTAGCAGGCCGCCGATTTCTTATATTTCAAAATCATGAAAAACTCGTACGGTACTTCGAAGATAGTTTTTGTCCAAGTTCGCACAGAAATTTCGTACTTTTTCCCTTGCAGTGGCATTTGCAGCTGGCTGCAAACAAACAAAGCTCTGCTGCAAATGGGGACAGATAGTGTTGCATCGCACCGCCATACTACAATTTCATGTAGTAAAAGAAATATGAACACAGAGTTGAGATGTTGCTTAAAGTTCGCCATAAAAATCTTCATCCTTCAAGGAATACTTGTAAGCGAAAAAAAATGTTAGATTTATCCTATCCGTTTAAGTCTTCAGGCTCGCATAGTCCTTCAAATTGACAGGTTCGGTAGCTGCAATTTCAAAGAAATAAATTTTTCACGAACAAACATCAAGTTTAACAGGTTTCTCGAACTGAGCCAAGAAAAAACGAACACCCTAAATGATCTCCAGCAGAGTACGAACCACTCCACATCGTGCGTATTTAATCTCAAACAAATAGAACAAATAGCGTCGCTTCAAAACCATTACAAATCGAGATACGATCGTAAAAAAGGACGAGAAAGACCGGTGACGAGTTGCACGTTAGACAAACCGCGTTTTCATCGAGTAGTAAAATGAACTTCCGCGGATATCACGCGGACAATAAAGGGAAAAAGTCATTTCATTCGGTTGGACCGGTCGAGCTGATTGTCAAAGGGAGGAAGATCTGTATGAGGAAACCGCAAACGCTTCTTTCGTTTCGAAAGGAAAAACGAACGGGAATCGAAGTTTGCACAGTATCAGGAATTGCTATCGCGTTTCACGTGTACTTCGCCAGGGACAGAAATTGCGTTGACGTTTATAACGCTTCGGCCGATATCCAACGCTCGCCGGCCGCGCTATCGTTCTACCTTTTCCACTGCAATTCATCCACAGAAATTTCAGATAACGTGACACCCATTCGATACCGAATAAGTTCGGAACTCCGAAGCTGCGTGGTTAAACTTGGGAAGATTTAACAGGAAAATTCCCGATGTTCGAAGATGATTTCGGTTGACAATTGGAGCAAAAGATGGAAAACGAAATTTTTAATTTTGCTTTTCTTCCTGACGAATATTCCTGCGCAATATTTTATTGGATATTGGTATTTTCTATAAACGTGATGCTTTTCAAACGTTTGTTATGTATATAGAAAACAGCTTATAACAGTCTTATAATGGTAAAATCGTATGGTTCGGAATAATGGACCAGGTACTGGTACTAATTTCAAGTAGCTTTGTATATTAATAGAGTTAAAAGATGCAACAGCGACATTCTTCTTAAATTGCATCTATAAATGTGCTAGTCGAGCAATTTTTCATCTTCCGTAATAAAGTTTTAAAGCGTTCGTGTGTTGAAAGTTATTACAAATTACTTGCATTCTAGCCGCACAATGCATCCTCAAAATTCCGAGTAACGCGACGGTTCATCATGTTGAACAAGTAAAACTTATTTCTCGAATTCCGAAATTCTGACTCTGATGACTAATTAAACTATTTCCGTAGGAATATTTTTGACAGCCAATTTATTCCTAAAATTCCAATTAACGCCTTCCGATACGAAGCAGTTTCGCGACACTGACGTAGGGTTTCTGAACTTACTGAAACTTAATTCTCGAATTTCCGGCTTTTAATCTTAATAGTGCTTCCTCAACGTTCATAATGGTTTTGATCTTGCAACTTTTTTAATTTGTCTCTGCGTAACCTTAAATAGAATTGCTACGGGTTGGAAGAATCTCTGTCCTCGTTGTTTATGAACGATATTTTCTCCGACGTCGAGGTAACTGCGGCTTTAAGAGGGACTGCTTAAGTCCTCGGGTTTACTTCTGCATCTGTTACCTCTGATTAATTACGCTGGGAAAGTAGACGAGCAGGTTGCTTGGATATTTCCAAGAAATAAATGTGTCTACGAGGCCGTTTACACTTTTCACGTAGAAACTACTTCTACCGCGCAGGATGCACCAGCGATCATGGGAAAATCAATCGAGAAGATAATTCTATATCAAAACGTAAATTGAAAATGTGGAATAAATGCCACAACAATTATTTAAAGAGAAGCTTAAAAAGTTTAAAAATTATTTAAAAAGCGAGAATAGTATTATGAAGAAATAAGATACGTACATTGCCCTTTGATTAGAAAATAATGACTAGATCCCTATGCATTTTCATATCTTCTTATGAACTATCTAAAAAAAGAGAATTTAGATGGAAATTCGTTTCATCTACCAAACATTACGATCAACGTCCTATTTTCGATATTTTACATATTTTCTCATTTTACATGCATCGTGCGCATTTTTCTTTCTCCGAATTTCCTGTAAACGCATGAAAATCCGTAGTGTAATCCATAACACTCGACGCGCTGTTTGAAGAAAACGCGAATGAATTTATTATTCCATCTAACATTTCCTCTGTATTTACTCTTGCACCGTTTTCAAAATGCAATCGAAACAGATGCATCGAAAAATAACACGAACAGAGCGAGAGTTGGAAATTCGTGGAGAACACGCGAAGTTAAGGAAATTGTTACGTCTGACTGGTCATGGCGTGGCAACGGTCACAGTCACCAGTTATACTATAGTTTGGAACAACCGTTAATAATCGATGCTCGAATGCAAACGTCAAAGCTATGGGAGAAAGGAGATGGTTGTTCCGTTCTGATTGCGCAAGTTATTTGCAAAGCGCTACGCGATTTTGCGGCTCATTCCACGTAATATTTCTGCCAAGTACTGGCGTGACAGTAAATCCGACAGAATGACAAGTGTTGCGTAACTTGTTCGAGCACTTGCTTGATAAACTTCATTTAATAACCGGCGTCTGTTGTTCTGCCGGTTAAATGGAATTTACATATTTCACTGACTACCGACAGGATATTTGGCGTCTAAGATATTTTTCTTTCGAGTTTATCACCGCGAGGAAAATTATAATTTTTGGTTACTTTGATTCAACATAACGCTAGAAAAAAATTAGAGAATTATTAGTATTACAAATTCATATTTGTATAGATACATAAAAAAATATGTTAGGAAGGAAACGGGACACAAATAAGAATTTGTTTTGCAGCTGAAATAACGAACAGGTAAACTAATTTCCATATTGCATATATTTTTCTATTTTACATTCCACGCATTTCTAGGTTTTTAAATTTCCTACAAATGCATACAAATCTGCAGTTCAGCTACCATCGACGATCCCACTTCATCAATCAAAGAGGAGTGACGTTGTAAACGAAACTTTGATAAATTCATATGGCACCGTGATAAATAAACTGATTTTTAGATACGAAATTGTAAACGATAACGATAAGGATAACGAAAGCGATATTCGCAACTTTTGTCGCGTGTAGAGCGACAGAAAGTTGGATATACTCGCGGGACACACTGGTTATAATATTATCAGGCTTTCCAACCGACCAGTTCTATTTTCGTTAACGACGCTAATGAAATATAATTAACGTTTGTCGAACCCCGTAGTTCCTTGAACATGCCGCATTAGATAAATCCGCCTCGTTTAAATTTAATACCGTCGGGGATCAGAAGGATATGTGAACGTAACCTGGCCAACATTCTCAACGCTAATGTCCTGATGCATAAATTACCGGGCACGCGAACAAAGAGATACAACCATTTTACTTAAAAGCAATTCGCATACACGTGTTACCCACCGAACATTTTAAATCACTTCATCGATTGCATTATGGAACTTTGTTCGAATTCTTTGAACAAGTAAATTTGTTTTCGTATAGGAGAAGATCGCTATTGCGATAAATTTTGGAAAGATAGAATTTTAAAAGGACATTTGCAAGTTTTCTCTATATTTGTCAATTCAAAGAATAGTTCTCAACATGACTTCTTTTAATATCTTTAATTAGCAATTGGGTGTAATTTGCCGATTGCGTATTTAAAAGGTCATTTGAAAATTCCAAATCCACTGGAAAAAGAATCACAAACTTGCCGCTTCTCGATTATCTACTAAAATTTCATTCACTCTTGCAAAGCTTACGAAAATACCGTGTACTCTCTAGTAAATCGAGATCCGGAAATTATATTTGCTTTGTTAATTTAGATCCGAAAGTTTCTACCGTCTTTTTAACAACTCCACCTCGAAACCCAGCGAAGCCGCTTACAAATCGACGCCGGTTTTACGCTTGTAGTAATCCATCCTCAGAAATCCTGTCTGATCCGTCGAAAAAATAGCAACACGAAGTCGGTTCATCAGTCAGACCAAAAACAGTAATGAAATTACTACAGACATCGCTGAAGAGCCACGTCCGTAATTATGTTCTTCGATGTGCGTTTCACTCGTCGGACGAATCTGACGCGGACAGTTAATCCACGGTGGATGCGAAAAATGAAAGCTGAGATCTTTTGCAAAATGTTGGCGACTGAAAAAGCCAGCGTCAGATCAACACAGTAAAATATCAATCCTTGTTTCGTTGTTACTAAACCTTAGACTTGCCACTGTCGCTTCGCTACGAATTCCTCGAAAATAAAGGCCGATACTGTTTCGTTCGAAATGCGAACTTGAGCGAAGTGTATCGCTCGGGATGAAATACGATCAATTTTTACAGTTCCCGCCGTGATAAATCAACGGCGGTTTACAGCCAAGTGTACGAGGCCTAAATTCTTCTTCCACGACTATTGCATCGATGCATATCTGATTTGTTCGACTGATTTTCCGCGGAAAGACGCGTTCCAGGAACAGAGGGTAGAGAACGTCGATAAAGTGTCAAAGCGTCGACGAAAGGCGTGCCAGGAACTTTTCAACAGCCTGTATTTTGTTCACCGTCAGCCGAAGACTTTCCTGCTGACGGCATACTTTATCCAGTTGCCACGCCGGCAGCGTGGCTCCGGGGAGGATTTCGCGGGCAAGAATTTAGGATAAAGGCTGATTTACACGCGCCACGACCCTCCAAACCATCCCAGCGGCGGCATCCGCCGCGCGCGACAGCCCATCGATTTCCGGATTCTCCGCGGAAACGAATGCGTATCTGTTTCGCGGCGCTCTGCCTCTATAAACTCAATCTGCCAGGCAGACCTGGCGGCATTCATCGCGAGTAATGCATATGCAAAGTGACTGTAAAATATTGTTTTCGTCCATGCTCTGTCGCGTTAAAAAATGTCGAACGTTTCTGGTCATGGATCGCGCTTCCGCGTGTTCCTGTTTGTGTAAATATCTCCGATACGGGACAAACGAACGTTTATCGTGAGAAATGTGCCGGATTTTCATCTTAGCGTGGAGGGGCGATGCTGCATGAAGTTTGTCGAGAATCAGTCGATGGCGAGGAATTTTCGGTGGAATTTTTCTTTCTTCGGGTCAGCATACGGAGCATTCGTTAAATTGAGAATACGAAATTTTGCGCATCCTCTGGAATAGTTTTCAGAATAGTTTTGTTATCAGACGGTTATTGTATAGTACAAGCATTTTACTCTTAACCGAAGGTATTTTGGAATTTTCGATGGAATTCTTTTTGTCGTTATGGACTTTTTAACCGGGCTATCCGGAATAGTTTTCAAAATAGTTTTGTTATTAAGCAGCGAGTATATAAAATAGAAACATTTCGTTTTCAATTAAAGGGACGGAATTCTGAGCGAAATTCTTTCTGCTGTAGTTTTCGGGAGAATTTTTTGACCAGAAATACGAACGTTTTGGGGACTCGGTGAGATACTTTTTCATTTTTATGATTCCATCGACACGCACCGCTTTTTGCCAAAATGAAATCGTGAATTCTACGAATAACAGAAATACAAATTCGAATGTGCCAGATATTTTAACACGCGTTTGCGAGGACAATGGAAAGCACGCGTGGAATTCCTCGAACCCGTCTGTCTGTTTTCGCGTCAGTGGTACAGCCACGACGTGGGCCAACGTCAAAGACTTCGTTTCGCGTGTAAACAAATCACGGGAGAACCCCAGCGGCGCTAATCCCCGCACGATCCGGATCATGAATCCGATTCAGTCGTCGAATCCGTGGACAATCGGCCAGCAATTAATCCAGAGCGAAGTTTACCCTTCCTACCGGGAGCTGTGTCTAATCGAATCGAAGGACGCGCGATCCAAAGGACTCTCCGGATTCCAGACGACATTAATAGCAGAAGACAGAGGCAGCGATAGAGAACTGAGAGAAGAAGCAGGCGAAGGAGAAGGAACAGAGATGTGCGTTTAAATATTTACACAGCCGAGGAGATCTTATTGAATTCGCATCGCGATGAATCAGCCCAACCACCTTATCCAGAAGAAAATGGTGAAAAAAAGTGAATAGATGGATGAATGGATTTCTCTATGAGCATCTTCCGATGAATTTTTATGCATCGTTCATTCCATCGATTGAAATCTAACGAACTACAAAGTGGACGATTACGAGCGAACCGTTTCATTTTATACGATCGTGGGAAACTACGAGACACAAAAACGCACAGAACGTGCAAAAACAAATACGAAATATTCAGAGTACAGTATATCACAGTATATTATCCCTTGCACAAGTAAAACACTTTTTTACCTAAATTCGATTACTTTAATCGATAAGCGGATGACCGAAGAGGAATGAACAGGGAATTTCAGAGAATTGAACTCTGATTAGGAAGATGCATCGAGTTAGAAAATTTTAAATAGAATAATAATAAGCAGGAATTACGTAAAAGGGAATCATAATTCAAAAAATATTGAGAAAAAATCAGTTTACCGAACGTTTAATTCTTTTAAGAGCATTCGTTTTCTCTTTCTATCGAAATCGCGCGACCAACCAAAATCTCTAACCTATCGCTGCACGATAGAAAAAGACTTGAAAAAGTGGATGGATGGCTGGTTTCCCGCGGCTTTTCGGATGGATTTTTATGCTTCGTTCGTTCGCTCGTGCGCGATTTAACGAAATACCAGACAAACGACAGCGGCGAAAGGAACGTACTCGAGCAGTGCGAGGATAGAGCGAGACGCAAAGAGCTGATGAAGGCTCAGAAATATGCAAACGCGCGCAACATCCCCCGAAGCATCAGCTGTATGAATTACGACCCCGGTACGTATTATCGTTCCTGGTTCCAAGGGGGCGAAAACTCATCCGACTTGCACACGTACAAAGGGCGGCGAACGCGTGGCTAAAAAGGGCCGACGAAAAAATATTGCATCGACGACGTCGACATGACTGTTCGATCTGGGGCAAGAATCGCGTTAATACGCGATAACCGCGATTCAACGAGGGATTTTTCCTTCATCCCTTCGTTTCCTCTTTTCCTCGTTTCGTACCACCGACGCGGCTGTATCCCATAATCCTTCAAATACGGTTGTCGTCGATAGGGACGAAAAAGTTTGCCTATCGATGTTTGAAAATTCTATGCGAGTAAATCGTTTACGTTTTGGTTGATTTACTTTCGTTTGAACTTTTGTATACAGTAAAATAAATGAAATTTATAATTAAAACTTGCCATAGATTTATTATAAAATTTATAAATAAAATTTATTACATTATAAAATTTTCAATGAAGTAAATTAAATATTATTTTATTGCTTGCTACACGAATAATTAGTCTTGTACCTATGACGTATTAGTACTTTCTACGTAACAGATGCTTGTATTTGCGTGTGAGATGTATTGATAATGATTTATGAAATGTACGGGTGCTTAAGGGGTTAATTACGCGCGATGCCAACGTTACATTACGCTATAGCGTAAGATAATGGAAATGGGGAATTAGAATCGCCTCTATGTGTTTCCGAATGATATTATTCCGCGGATTAAGGGTCGTTGACGGCTGCTAGACAATTTTAGCTACTAATTTCTTGGGTGACAATGAGGTCGTACCGTTGTAGTTGGCTAGAATCAATTGGTTAGTCGTATACGGAAGGGTAATTAGAGGCTGAGAAGCTTTGTTTGTTACTGAATTTATGAGGGTCGTAGAGAATATGGAGATAAAGTATGGAGTAATATTGAAGCGATGCAGATAGCAATTTAGAAAATACGCGAGTTATTCTAAATTTATGGAATCAAGTTGTCTATTTTTTAGAGTATTAAGTATTAAGTGTAGCTGGATAGTGAGATCGATCATTTAAAACAACTGATTTTTATCCTTCCAAGAAGCAAAAAGAACAGAATTTTCCTCACTATTCAATGCAATGAAAAAGAAATTCCAATATGATCTTCTTCAAAAAGAGAAATTCTTTTTGTTAAAAACGAAAAAGGAAACAGAAGGTAGGAAATCATGCGGAACGATGTAGAAAACCACGAATTTCAAGCCGTTTGAAAATGGCCAATTAACAATTTTTTCCTAGAAGCGAGGGGCGTCTATTAAAAATAATTATACGAGTCAAATTGACCGGATCATTACAAGCTCGAAATTGGCGGGCTTTCGCGGTTTGGAAATCGCGCGAATCCCTTTATTCGAAATAGCCGTAGTGCGATCCAGTTAATTTTGAAGTATGCAACCCTTGCTAGCGGCCCGTGTGCAACTACCTCGTCGTGATAACGCTATTTCCGCTCCGAACTATGTGAATTCAGCCGTGTGATGCTTGTTTATTCCAGAAGAACTGCCAGACAGCGGTTACGCCGTTATTAGCGAAACCGCGCTGTTACGCAATTATTCGCGCGTTACAATCGCGCTTTATCCCCTAAGATTTCGATAGTTAAACTTTTATCGATAATCTGTCTTCGTAAGAGTGAGAAATCGAGATTTCGAAATTTTGATACGTTGTAACGAGTGACAGCTTGAAATGTTTCATTTCATATACTGTATATCGTCCAGAAAATTCATGCTATTTATTGCTTCGAACCTGCAGCAACTCGTTGTTAAAAGGGACGACAAATTTCTTCCTGGAACAAAGGTTCTTCATGAAATTGCTCAATACACTTATCGTATATGCCATATAATGCTAAAAAAATTTGTTAAATCCTTTGAATATTGCTTAACGTGCATACAGTATACTTTTCTACAAAGGTAATTCAAAAGTGTTAAAAAGAAAAAGAAAACGCTTCTGAAAGTGTAGTTAAGGAGAAAATTTTCGAGCAAGGATCAAAAAAGGGACGAAAAGAGAGTGGAAGGTCGAGTAGAGGCGCGAAGAACACGGGGGATAAGAGGGAGGGCAAACAGTCCGTGTACAAAGCAAAGAATCGAACAGATGGAATTGTTCGTTTAAACGCTTGGTCCTTGTAAATGTACTTCTTCAAACAGATACACGCGCGCCACTTACATCTTGTACATCGTAGAAGGTGTGCAAACAATCCACTCTATCTACAAACTCGCAGGTTCAGAAGGTTCACTCGAAAATCGCGTTTTCTATCGATTTTCGTTGAATCGGCGTATCCTGTTGTCTAAAGTCTTCTGACTTAAAACGATTTAACGTATGGTATCCCCATAAATAATAGAAGGGATTGAATAAGAAATAAGAAACTTACCTTCGTAGACCCAGTCCGGTACTCCATTATAAATAATTCCGAAGACCCCGGTGTCTGTGATTTGATAGTCGACGGCCACTTCTGCTTCCGGTCTATAATAGATATTGTTCTGGTACACGTACACCAGTGCATTGCCTTGTGGTGCCCAGGTTGCTAGTTGCAAGGAAATCGAGTCGTTTGCAGTCAACGAGCTCTCTGATCTGAAAAAAATTGGTTCGCGTAATTTTTTACAATTTTTTCCTATAAATATGTATTACTTCGTAGGATATGAGACACTTTGCGAGGTTATATGTAAATGTGTGCAACGAATGAGAGGCGCAATAGATACCATAACCTCTAATCGTTTCCATCATATTGTTTTAATTCCTATTAATTATGTATGTTATACGTATTTAGATGCATATTACAAATTAATAATTCTAGCATTAAAGTAAATATGTAATAGTAAATCTGGTTATTAAACACGCGAGGTATAATTCATGGTCAACTTGATTGTTAAATAAATGTGTAATAGAAGACTAAATTATTAAACAGACGCCTAGCAAACTCAATTAATGTATAATATGTATATGTATATGTAGTAGTAAACGTGATTGTTAAACAAACGTGAAATAGTACGCTCAATTATATCAAAACAAACTAATAACTAAGTGTAAAAATTATCTTGAAGCTAAAACATAATCGTAATACGAGTTACAGGTTACTCTGGCAGCCAAACGAACGATCCAACAAACACGAACAAAAGATTTTAGAAAACTATTTAATTTTATCACAATAAAAACTACTACGTTATTAAACAAACGTATATTAATAGAACGAAGCTAACAATAGTGCATGAACGTAAAAAGAAGCAATAAGTACGTATAGATACGTAATTGACAGGTTAGGTTATACGATGCACTTCAAACTATATGATTAATGTGTATTAATTAAACATAGTAAAAATAATGAAAAAACTCGTGATACACTAAGGAAGCATTTGAAGCACATTTTTATTACGCAGTTGATAAATTATTACTTTAAGACATTGTAAACGACGTGATACGTCGTTAACGGTACGAAACTCGACACTAAAGTGAGGGTTTGTCTAGCAAATTTGACAATATTTAGGCGCGAAGATTCAAATGCTCTTCTACTCACAATCACGCGACTGAAACTTCGTTCGACGTAGAAATTTCCTCAATCGACGAATTATGAAACTCGAAGCAAATAGTTATACGGAATTGTTAACGTTTTAATTCTGACAATATATTATTATTATTATATTAATTATATTATATATATTATTAATTATATTATTAATTAATATATTGACAATATATTATTAATATTCCGTAAGAGTCTATAACGACTGAAACCGGGAAACAATATCAGAGTCGATATGAAAAAAGGAATGCTTGGAAAAAGGAAAATCTGTAATCCTCCATCAGAAGTGCATAGACTTCATTATGAATTATGAACTGCAGAACGGATGAACGGTTAATGCATTTAACCACGTACTACCGTATTACATAAATTTTAATGGAAATAATCCCCACGATTCAACACATTGCAACAAGGAACGAATGCCAATCAAAGACAATAGCTGCAATATATCCGAACGTGGTAAGACTGCTTATATTCAAATGCGACTTAATCGTGGGTTAAATCTGAAGTCTAATAGGCTTATGGAATCAAATCTGGAATAGATTCGAATAGGTATGTGTATCTTCTAAGCTATACGCTGCAGCTCTAAATCTGCTTTCCGCGTTGCATCTCGAATATCGGCTAACTCCAGTTAACGCTCAAGTTATTCGTGGCTTAACCTCATCTCATCGTCGTATTCATCGGTCTTCGACGAACAGGAGGAATGATGTCGTTACCATTTACTCGGCACTCCTTCTACGAGCGTCGATATTAACGAGAAACGATCGAGACTCGAATTGAAACGATCGAAGAACAGAGTTAGAAAAAGAAGAAGAGAAGGAAGAAGTCGAGGGGAAAACGGCGTCGTTTGAGATTCCGTAACCTGCAGCACGATAAAACGGCGAGATATAAATGGTCGAGGATTCTACGTTCGCGAAGTAACAAGCAGCCATACGATCTTGTTCGATCAGAATTGCCCCGGAAGAAAGCACTCTCTGACGCGATACGAAACAAACCAGAGGCTACAAACGCCCGCAACCCACAAACACGCTGAAAGGAGTAACGTGTGCTCTTGATGCCGCGATTACCGGCGTGGTCGAATGCATACAAGCTCCTCAGGATCTGTCGGTATTCTTATTTCAAAGGCAGTAAAAGCGGCCCGGACGTAAACCAAAGCGCTACGTACATCGAGATTGCTGTGTTACAGAAAACGATCCTCCAAGGATATCGACGTTATGCTCTAAGCTCGATTCGTTCCTTCTTTCGATCTGTCCCGCCAACAGCTTGATTAATATTTATCTCTATCCTGTTACACAGACTGGTTGGTTGATTGTACAGAGCTAGGCGAGAGTCAGCGAGATCAACATCGAGAATTTGCGTTGCGTGTTTTGTACACACAGGCTGAGTTACACAATTTGCCTATCCTGGGAGATCTATGCAGTGTATTGGGCAGAAAATTTAAGGGATGCTTCTGCGAGGCAAAATCGGTAGGACGAAAATAAAGAAGAAAAACATTGCACTCTTCGGCTTTGTTATTTCTCTGACCTACATTCGTTCATTTAAAAAAGTTGCATGCTTCATTTTTGTCTTATTCTGGCTCTTGTGGAAACACCCCTTAAATTCTCAACCACTTACGTACAAACACCACGTAAAGCAATTGCCTGATACATTTATGTGAATTCTATTAGGTTCGCTGGCTGCTATATGAGGTACCGGGCAGAAGATTTAGGCTACGTATGTTGTACTATGTTATACAGAGTAGGTTACATAATTTGCGTATGTATACGACTGGTTCCTAACATACGTGCAAAAATATTTGATATCTAGAAGGAAGTGTATCGCGGTGGAATGATTTTTTTAAGTGAGTTATACGTTTAGGAGATATTCAGAAGATTTTGAATTTATTAAATAGAGTGCATACGTTTTTGTATCAAAATTTAAAAGAGCAATGAATATATGATTCTGTAAATGCGATACTCTGCAGCGCAGAATCCATTGCTACATACATATTTCAGACTGTGTCCAATATCTGGTTATAACTTTGTAGCGAAGTTTTCACTTGCACATTACACGATTTGCCTGCAGTTTGACTGAACAAGTTGGAAACACCCACTATACATTTTATTCCGTCAATATTATCGTACGATATATTGTTAGAAATTGTATAAAGATATAAACTCGAAGAAAAATCTTAATATATACATATATATATATTTGTATCCAAAAAATATTTTTGAAGCTGTTAATGGTGCGCGGTTCTCAACGCGTGGCTTTTGTTTCAATTATCCAAATCCTCAGGATCGTTCATTTAATCGAATGGGAGGAGTAACTCCGCAGGTAGTCGGTAGAATACATTTCCGAGAAGATGTAGATGGGCCTTTTACTTGAAGCGCTGCTTCTTCACTTTTTTTTTATGGTGGAACGTCGTTTTACGAGAACGTTGCTCGGAGATTCTGTCGAGCTTTCGCCTGGTTGGTAGATTCTTGGTTTACGTACCCGCTGTTAGAATATTCGATGCTGGATTCTGGCCTTCGCTTCCGAGATTATGGCATCTTGATTAAACTATAGCATCGAATTTCCCGGCGAACGTTAGATCTCTTATTAAATATCCTCGATTGTGAATCGATTGAAAATCTTGAATTAAGATGGCTATTGAATTACGATAGAAAATGAAATACCGCGAACGACGATGGAATTTCTCGGATTGTAGTGAGTGCTTATTTATACTGGTCTCGCTTTATATTTACTATCGAACACCTTTCACTATTGTAAGAATGCTGAGATGATAGCTTCGTCCTAGATATAATAGATCTTCGAAAATACATCTTATAAATTCATTTCCAGTAAACGCACGAATAAAATGTTGAAAGTGAACATTTACTTAACTGTATTAGATCCCGATATCTTTCTACTTTTACTATTAAACAGTTTTTATCGCTGTAAGAATGTTGGCACGAGCCAATTTCTTAGCTTCTTTCCAGAT
Source organism: Bombus vosnesenskii (assembly GCF_011952255.1). Taxonomy (NCBI): domain Eukaryota; kingdom Metazoa; phylum Arthropoda; class Insecta; order Hymenoptera; family Apidae; genus Bombus; species Bombus vosnesenskii. The sequence goes on along the minus strand of NW_022882944.1, from coordinate 3,761,561 downwards.
ATAAATGCTCTTAGATAGATAGATCCTATAGCTTTTCTTTCCGGATCCTTTTGCTACCTTTTGTTAAAAGTAAATGTCAGAATCTAGCCCGAAATTTAGGTAAATGGCCGCATAATTTTCACAGAACGGGTATGCAAAGTGATGGATCGGGCTGATTGAGATCCTTTTATATCTACGAAAGGCAGTAAAAAGGTATCACCGGAATTCGCTAATGGCTTTTAAAGGTGACTATGGTTAGGAGTTAACGCGAGCCGGTGTGTGTTCATGCAGAGTTGGCACACGGTTGAAAGGCTGAGTAATAAAGAAGCTTGAGCAAGCGCGTTACATTATTTCCCTTTTAGAATTGAATCCGCATGCCAAGCAGATATACGCGGTACGTTGTTAAACTCGGTCACCGAAATTAAATGGCGGCTTAAAGAATTTACGGGGGTCACGATGAGAACTCGAGGAACCATCCTTCGGACATTCGCGTTTTTATTTTCCATCGAGCTGAACCGACCGGAAAAGCTTCCTTTGGTACTTTAGTGAAATTAAAACAACGCCTGTATAGAAGAGATATTTTCCAGATTTGGCTTCAGCTTCGATGGCCATTGCGTTTTTCACAATCAACGGTGTGTTCTTCTATTAAAGAAGTTACGAAGATTGGATTAACCTTCCAATTTTTATTAAATATTCACGTTACGATCCAATATTCCTTTCTGATCTTTATTAAGAATTACAAATTATGTAACATGTTTGGCTCTATAACAAAGATGTTTAGGTATTGTATTAATGTACAATGTATCCACGTAATGGCAAAAAAACTATCAATTTTCTTATCTTACAAAATAAATAAAAGCTGACACACTTGGTTTAGAAATAGGAGGCTAAAGAGTGCAATAAAATCTGAATACCACCCGACAACAAGAACTTCCCTTTTAGAAAATCCAAGTAATGCCTCCTATCCTTAAAAAGACTCCTATAAAACAGTCACCAATAAATTACGTAAAGTGCCAGGTCTTCTCGAAATACCTGATAAACTCTGGGTCAACATCGATATTTCCAGCTAATCCCCAGACGGAAGATCAGTTGTACAACGGGGGGGAAAAAAACTCTAGTAACATGAACAAGAGTAAAAAATTTTTCTTGACTAGTTCGCCGGAATTACTGCAGCAACGATGCCATGGTAGTATCAGAAAAAGAAAAAAAAACAAGTACTTTGCACGGAGGGAGGAATGGGTGGCTGTAAAAAGAGTAGCCTCCTCGTAATTCCTGGTATTTGAATTTTAAGACGTTCAAGCTTAGGCGACTACAGCAACCCTATCTTGCTATAATTTCTGATATTTGAATTTTAAGATGTTCATGTTTAGACGACTTGCGGAATCCTCCGTTATTTGAATTTTAAGATGTTTAAGCTTAAGTGTCTCAAGCAATCCCATCTTATTATAATTTCTGATATTAATATAAGCTATTTGAATTTTAAGACGTTCAAACTTAAACGACTCAAGCAATCCTGTCTTACTATAATCTCTGGTATTCTATACACGTATTACATATAGTATAACATATACTATAATTTATAGTATATTTAAGACGATCAAGCTTAAGTGACTCGAGCAATAACATCTTGTTCTAATTCCCGATATTCGTGTCAGGTATTTGAATATTTCAGGCGTAGATAACGCAAGCAATACCATCTTACTATAATTTTTAGCATTTGAGTGTTAAATACGGAAGTAAAACAATCTTCTCTCGACTCGTTCAACGAAATTTCTGCAGTAACAAAGACCTGATAATACCGCAACAACAACAACAACAACAAAGGAAAGATTCGCTATAAGAGGAAGCTACTAGGGAATTTCATACAATTTATAAAATACATCGTGGCCAATGGGAATTGGAAGAATGGAGGGGGGAATCGATGGAAAGTTTCGCGAGTCTCAGCAGCAGCTATCGTGATGTCAGAGAGGTTCGGCTTCAAAGGAGAAGTTTTGGTCGGGAAGAGCGAAAGAAAGGGGATGGGCGAAGAGTCATAAATAAAGACGCTGGTATTCATGTAGCGTAGAAACCGGGTTTATGGCCGAAACTCTTGTACCTTGTGGTACAAAGTGCACGGGCGTTCGATCCCTTGATTTCAGACTTTAAACCGGGACACGGTTCGTTCCTCCTAATTGATAGGCGAACTGCAAACGCGACAACGACCGGCACGCGAGCGAATTAGCAAGAAATTCGGTCTGGCTGCGAACCACTCGCTGGAGATTTAAAGCGTGCGTCGTCCATGGCTTACAAAGCTTTGTCGAGAGTTTGGTAAGGGAACGTTGTTAAAAGTTAGTCGAAACGCATGCGTTTCCTACGGATCGAATCTGGAGCAGCTTGTACGCGATGCTCTGTCTACTATCCGCTTTTCTCGGTCATATTCATTGATCGTAGTCAGAGGCGTAGGTAGAACGATTTCGAATTGAACGAACTTTGACTTTTGATGTACTATTTTTGGGTGTATTACGTATCGGCGGAGAAACCGAGAAATTGAAAAGAGACCGTTTGGGAATGTTAAAGGAACTAGAGACTTTTTAGCGAGATAAGTCGATCGTCGTTCAGAGTTGAATTTGCTTTGATTTCTGTTCAAGAATTGTAAATTTATCGTTCTTGATGGCTCGAATAATTTAGAACTAAATACACTTTGATATTCGTCACGAATAATTTTCTACTAAATTGCAATATTTAAAAAAAGAAAAGAAATAGAAACGGAAAAATCAAAAAGAAGAACTTTGCTACCAAAGGAATGCGATATTTTCTACAGTATACGGAATACCGGATCCCATTAAATAGTAGAACGTCGTTCAGCGAGACAAAGGCAACGAACCCTTATGGAGGCGAGAGCAGAATTCGGCGAAGATCCATGCCATTCGTGCGGAATAAAGATTGGTGGAATATCGTGTGTGTACATGATGCGAGCGTTGCTATATTGGTTGTAATCAAATTCGTTTAAATGACTCGATCCAAGTTTGGGAAGGCTTGATTGAACAAACGGAGAAAAACACAAAGAGAAGAGAAGACTGAATGCTGGCAGTAACTGGCTCAAGAATCACAAGGATTCCGATGTTATTTCTCAATCGCGGCCCAGAAGAAAGAATTTCTGAATATTTTTCGTTCGTTCGCAGTTGGCGAAACGCTGACAATAAGTCCATCGAGGAATGAACGACAAACGATTCGATACAATCGACCGATGTATTAATGACGAACCAGGAATAATCATTGATCATTCGAATTGTGGTAATGGATCGCGATGTTAAGTACACGTTATTTTCTGTTGTCTTTCTTCGTCTCCATTCGCTCGATCTGCTTGTATAAGTTGCTTGTTATTGTTATTCAAGCTATTATCTTCAAGACTCATTGTATTCTCGACGCAGCAATGTTCCATTGAAGGAAATCGGTCTTATCGAGCTTCGAAACGTCTCGTATACTACGTATTTTGACGGTTCACTATGGCATAAATCATATAAAGAAATCATGTTGACCGAGGAAAAAAGGATTACGTTCATCGTCGAGCGATGGCTTACGCGTTGTTCCGGATGAATCGCGCTTAAAGAGAAAGCGTGCAAACTACGTTCCCTGCTGTAGAGAGAATATTTTATTTGAAAGATCATAATGTGTCTGTGGTGACTGTGTTTCGAGCGAAGCTCTCTGGTTAACTTAGATTGCGTCAAATGGAAATGCTAATTTTCTGGTTTGTTGTCGATTACTCTCAAACGTAGCAAAAGCAAATTACGTACAGTAAAGTATCAAGTATCAAGTATCAAGTTTTTTTCGAATATATAATCTTGTACATCCTAACGTTACCTCGCGGTATCATTTACAGTGAAATGCTACGAAACAGTTCCTCCAAAAGGAAAGTCTTCTTCCGCGTCTTTTGACGTGTATAAAACGTTAACGCCATTAAGAGACGTCGTATTTAATTGCACAAAGAGAGAGTTTAATTATATGCGCGCGGTAACGTTTTTACGTTTTAAACACTTTAATTTCACATTTTCTAGGAATATTACTCGTCAGTACCACCGCATATATATCCAATTTCTAACCAACGTGAAAAGTATTCCTACCTTGAACGACAATCTCCAATTATCTAAGATAGCACCTGTGATAAAATATAATTAAAACGTAATTCGGGATTCGAGGGGTTGACCTCGAAAGAAAAGAGATTCTGCTGGAGCGATGCTTAATTTTCCCGGGATATCATCTTCGTGAGATATCGAACGCGAGACAAGGAGAAGACGGCTGATCGGAAAATTGAAATCTGGAATTCATATCCGAGACGACGGCGGCGAATTTCATTTTCGATGGCACGTTGAAAATTCGCCGAGCATCCTCACAAGCCTACGTAGAGGAAAGCCGACAGAGAGAAAAATGTCGCTGGCAGGGGAACGCGTAGCTTCGTTCGTTCTTCTGGTCACGCCATCGAAGTCATTCATGCGCGCCAACCTACGGCTTTTTGTTCTTAACTTATCAACTCGTTCCACAGCGACCTTTCCCGCATTTCCCTACCGTGACTCCTCGCGTGATCTCTCCGTCGACTGCTCTTTTCCGCGATTATCGTATTTATGAGAGTGGTTTCCCCTCTACGAGAATCCAAGGGGACAATTCTATTTGTACCGTGTTTCTTTAACATCTGAATCTTCCTTGTTGATAGTTACGATTGCAATCTTGCACCTCCATGATAAAACTACATTAGCCTATTTTAATTAGATCGCGGATTTTTATCACAGACTTTTGTATATTACTAGACCGACGACTGTCTAAATTTTCTTTGTGTAAAATGTCCGGATTTTACGTACAACTCTTTCTGCACACGCGCCAGCACTAGATTGGTAAATAAAGTCGACATATAGCAAATTTTACGCCTCTTGTTTTCTTCGATTCTGACACATGTCAGTTCGGTGATTAAATTGTGCAGCGACAAACTGTAACGTGAACACGTTATGTTACTTTCACCTGGTGTTTACTGCGTAAAACTTGCTCTACGATAGATCGACGTAAACGAAATGCCAATACCATATTTTAAGTTGCTCTGTGTATAACTTGTAGTTTTCAATTATTTAGATGTTAAATTGTCCATATGACAATAATAAACAGTTATCGATGCAATAGTATTAATTGTACGAATACTATAATATTCTAGAATTATAATGTTATATGCATATCACGTCGATCAACAATATCGATAAAATATAGCTATCGACTTAGCCACGTTTGTATGTTTGCATGCAATATCGAAATAAAAACTTAATTTTGTACTCTCCAAGTGATTGCATTTTTTGTTCCATGCAAATCGTATGCTTTGCGTTTCTAATACAAATATTAAAATATTTTGTATGCTACGATCATAATCATTTCACCGTTGAAGTGCATGCACAGAAACAGTACGCACACCTTATATGTGTTATATCTATTCGTAGTACGTAAAATCGTGGACACCTTGTGCACAAAGAGTTAGCAATCTAGTAATACGTTAGGTTGTCCGAAAAGTTTCTTTCCTTCCATAAGGTGATAATAGATGAACAACAATTTCTACTTTATATTATTTTATTGAATTAGGTACGATCCATTTCGTTCTATTTCTATTATTACGTTCGTGCATAATTCAATAAACTAATATAAAACAAGAAACATTGTGCGTCTATTATTTCCTTATAAAACGAAAGAAACATTTCGGACAACCTAATACATATAGAAGTCTATGATTTTTATGCAAAATTTGTATTGACGTAATTAAAATAGTAAAAGTTAAAAAAACAGATCCGTTGAAAAATACAAATACCCTACTTTCGGTATTTTATGTATTTTTGTGTGTCATATGCGTTGTATATCGCATGGCTTCGGGCTGTAACTGTGCCATACGTATCTAGAACACTGTCTGTATTTACTATTCTAATGCTAGTTATATCAACCATAGAACTATAGCTCCCCTCATCAATATTTAACTGCTAGCTGCATCCAACGTAATACCTGCGCTCGCTCGTAAGAATAATTGTAGTAGCACTCCACTTGCAGATTTAGCTAGCGTCCATATTTATACCTGAGGTAACGGATTAAAGGGAGAGAAAATTATCTGCGTTGCATTTAAGCCAAGCTACACGCGTCTTGCAGAGGAGCACAGTTATCCCATCACTCGTCCGTACTGAATATCGATCTTAACTGAAACCATTGTAACATTCAAAACCACTGTCTTGTTAGAAAATGAAATTACTTTGTGATTAGATAAAAAGATTATAGTTTCAGTGGTCTACTAAATTAGAAAATTAACAAAGATGATAATATTTTGATACAAGTCATTTGAACCTACCAAGCTTCCTTCGCGTGGTTTTGCAATGAAATTTCTTAAAATACTTAAAATACGATAAATTTCTGAACAATACGAACGATCTATATAACATGGCTAGAAAGAAATGTGCGAATACGATATCATATATCGCAAAAGTACAATTTTATGGCGCGGTATATTTCAATCTATCGCGGCTGCTAGGCAAAAATATATAAAATTCGCGTGGTGGCTCGCGTGTTAATGGCTCGGAGAATAAACGTAGACGGTAAATGTTCCAAATGTTTCTCAAACGAAACGCGATGGACGAGCTTCCTGGTTTGAAATACGGCCGCGGCTATAACTCCGAACTTTGAAGGACCGAACTTTCGAAATACGCCGGCGTGAACAGCGAAAAGTTCCCGCCATTTCTGAAACCGTTCTCGACCCTTGCTCCCGTCAACGAAAAAACCCTCTAACCTTTCGAACAATATTGGTTGTTACGTTTCTATAGAACTTTCATGCTCCATTCGAAACTTTATGGAAGGCTTCCGCGGCTTTTCGCCAGCTTCCGATCTAACGTCGTTTACCAAGCGGATAATCCGTCGGGAATCGGTTTTCACTCCCACTCTACCCAACGTAAATCTACTACTTTAGCCTTAAGGGGTCTTAAGATGAAAATACCGATCGATATTCGGCTGTAATTAGCGAGCTTTCCTCGAAAGTTTCTCATTCTAATCGAGGAAGTCGATACGCGCGAGGCTTAACACGGTCACAGTTCGTGACGAAAATTTATCTCCTATGGATGTTGGCAGGAGAGTTACACGTGTCACGTGAGGTAACATGTGCAATAACGTGTTGTGCAATTACGTTAAATAATATTTGTGACAGGATATATCGCGTAGATTCTTTGAAACTTGTTAAGGAAATGCATGCGATACAGGTTGGCGAAAGTGTTTCACGAACATGGTAAGTACGTTGTGCCGAACATAGTGAGATTTAATTAGCGCTATGATTAGAGCTTGAAACTAACTTGACCTTATACAGGGTGGTTGGTAACTGGTGGTACAAACGGAAAGGGGGTGATTCTACACGAAAAAAGAAGTCGAAAATATAGAATAAAAAATTTTTTGTTTTTTAATTTTTCCATCGAGACAACGATCTACAGTGAGATCCGTTACAACGAGACGTGATAAAGTGCACGCGTACCGAGCGAAAATTCAAAGTCGATTTTCTCGAAAACAAAGCCTCGAACGAAAAACTTTTATTCTATATTTTCGACTTCTTTTTTCGCGTAGAATCACCCCCTTCTCGTTTGTACCACCAGTTACCAACCACCCTGTATATAGAAATTACAAGATATTTATTAGAAACATATATTTGGGCATGTATAGCTCGATACGTAGAAACGAAGAAATTTCACGTAATTATCATCCGCTCGAAACTATTCTCTCAGGCTACAACATCATCTCGTCGTACGTACGAAGTTGAAAAGCCGCGAAGGATAGCAATAAAGACTTCGGGGCAGTGACTGCAAGAGAAATTCGTGGCGCACCAGCGAGTACGATTAAGCCAGTGGCAAAGTGGGTGGAAACGAATTCCAGGTAAGCGGCGTTGGCTCTAATCGTAATATAAGCACTGTTAAATGGAAAATTAACGTCCAGAGATCTGCCGAGTAAACTCCTACTGCTGGCGAGTTCGAGAAAAGCGAGAGTTTTAAATTTTAAACGACGATGGTGAAAAATTTCACGATGACGAGATTACACAATATTAGAACACCTACTCGTTACATCTGGCGAAAATCTTCGACCACAAATTTTGCTTTAGCAGTTGGCTCATAATACGAGTAAAATGACAGATATGTAATAAAACGTTTAAAGAATAAAGACAACGGAAGGCGTACAATTTGTGCAAACTATGGCTGTTGTTCTAATTACTAATACTTTTCTCCGGCATATCTTTGCTTCTTCAACAAAATATCGTTCTCACGTCTGTCCCGAAGAAGTAAACCGAGGAACAAGCCGCAACGTGCTAATAAAAACAGCCGGGTTGTGAAACCCGAGAAACCACAAATATGTCAACTAGGGAAAAGGATTGGGGAGAAGCTTCGCGTCGCGTTTCGCGATTAAAACGAACACCGCGGGTTAGGTCGCTGTGGATGAAATTCTCGCGGTCGTAATTTGCACGCCGGCAGGCCCTTTCGAGTGATCGCGCCGCTTCGCGGTGGCGCGAAGATTAAAATGCAAATCTGAAGTTCTGTGACCCCTGTGTCAGGTGGAATAAGTTTGAGATACGATTAGGTGAAATGGCCCGCGGCCTCGCCACTCGTTTACTTACAAGGTCTGCAGATTCACGATCCTGTAGTGAGCCAAGTACGTGTGTCGATAGAGCTGCAACAGAAAGAAGAGCAACGGAGAATGTTTATTAGCCGAGACTGTCGGGGAAACTTGACCGGGGAAATTGGATGCCGGCAAGCTTTTAAGGGTTAAATAAACGCTCCCGGGTCTTATCGCGACGTTCTTGTCGTTTACTCTCAGTTTCTCCTTTTTTCTTTTTCAGAATCATTTTCTTTTTTTTTTTTTTACTTTTTCGAATCTCTCTCTCTCTCTTTCTCTCTCTTTGTCCCTGTCGGGCACATGCTCTTCGTTTAATATGTTCCCCGGGCGAATCACGTTCGAGAGATTACGTCCTCAGGGACGGATTCTGTTGAAGCTATATTAAAATTGGTAGAGATGCAACCGACAGGACGATGGGCATTTTCTTTTTGAGAGACGTAGCAAGATTTGTAGAGGAAAAAAGAATTTACATGTATGAATTCGGTTAGGACGAGGTAAATTATTGTAGAAAATTATACAATTTAGAATTTTTAATATTATTATCCGCTGCGATTTATCTCGCCCTAATCAAATTCATACTGCAATAATTATACTTTCCAGACATCTTGTGATTGAATGTGGCTTAAGAAAACGGACCTTGTTACGTGTCGTATATAGCAGTAGTATTTATTTATCGTATAAGGCTTATGCCCAGTGCAATCTTGTTATATATACATATATAATATAACATATACATACGTATATAAGCGTACGTAGTAAATGAATATAAAATAAATGGTGTTTTAAGTTTATACAGTGGATTAACTGTTTCGTTAAGGCTGTGTGGTCCCTTGCTGTTAGCTAATTCGATAGATCGATTTTCTCCAATTTGCTCCCATTATAATGCCCAACTTATTTTCCTATTCAGCCTTCTAAGTAGAGGCATTTTAATCTCGTGCACGATTTTATGCATATGTATATATCTTTTGTTAGCTTTTCTTCTCGAAGGAAAAGGATGCCTGCAACGTCCACATTTTTTTTAAGGAAGCTGACCTGCATTGCCTATTTGTGAGGACACTTGATCAGAATATGTTCTCCTGTCGCCATTTCGCTACTACTATACAGTACAATTTCTTATACTTTATCACGTTTTAACAACATTAATTGTAAGTGACACAATTTCGATGAAATAAAATAAATGGCACCTTCAGTGACATAGAAAAATGAGGCTCGTATAATATTAATTTATCTACAGATTTAGCTGCGTTTCGTTACCGTTAACCTATATTCTCCTACTTCACATCTTTTCAATGAATTTTCAATTTATGCGACACACGTGAAAGGGTTTCCGAATAAATTCCATGTCTTCGACACGTATATCCACTTTCGACCCTCGCCAAATGTCTGTGACGTTTTTTTACTACAATGTAAAATCGAAATGAAATCACGGCGAATTTTTATGCCACACAATTTTTATCCCAACAGGAGAATTCCCAACGTGCATGCCACTTCTTCTTGCTACGATATTCTTCTTACGTCGCGGGCGCATGAATTTGATATAAAATTATTTCGCTCGAAGCGCATTGCACCTAACCACTGGCGAAGGATGGAAAACGGCACGTAATTTTTATTTCAATAGGGAAAGGGCCGCTAACTAACGAACCCTTTACTAGCAGATTTACCTGAAACCAGTCGTCGCGAAACACCGACTATTTCAGCGTAGAGCGCCATAACGATAACGCGACTCATACGCCGGAGGACGGCTAATTACGAAACAGAAGCACGAGGCTGCCGCGTAATCGGAATTTTCAGTTTCGAACAAAAAAAGCTATGGCGATAATCCGACACGGTTGCGCGAGCTTTTAAAACAAATGCAAATTTCGTCGAAAATTATACAACAGATGAAACGCGTCTTTGGAAACGGCAAAAATGAAGAAACGAGAGATTGCAATGTTTGGAAATTTTATATTTCCGCTAACTAAGACTGATTTTAAATTTTGATGCGCTGTATCTTTTATAAGAAAAAGAAGAAAAAGCATCGGAAGAAATGTGCTTCTCTTATGAAAAATTAATATTCGCATAGGCAACTAGGATCGTTCGTATCTCGAGCGATATTTCATTCGCAAGGCAAGAAAAGCCTTTCAAACATTTGGCTTACAAACTGATTGTATAACGTAGTACAGATTTCGGCAAATATCCTAAAATCCTCTCAGATCTTTTGTCAAAGATTGGAGTAATAAAGGAAATGAATGTAAACGTAAACGACTGATTTTGCTCGTGGCAGATTAAATAGGTATCATCGTTAAATATATCGGCAATTAAAAAGATATTTGATTCGAATAAATGGCTCGTATCTCCTCTTGCTTACAGAGGAAAAAAATGGAACGAGATATAAAGAAATAAAAGAGTTGAGAGTTGGAGAAAAATACTAAAATAGTCGTCGTATAAGGAAGAATAAAAATGGCAGATGTTTCACGATGGGACGAACATCGAGGCAGCGTCGCTTATCTCTGGAAATGTAAGCGGTTATGGTACTTGCGTTTTTCCCTTATGTTTCATAGCTCGTACAAAACCCCTTATCGTTGCCGTTATAATTCATCTTTCGCCGGAAATTCAAATGCAGCTTTCGTATCGACTTTCACGTCACGATGCAATAATGGCCAGGCTGTTTCCTTTTTCTCCTGTTTCTGCGCGGTTTTAGCGTGCCTTTCGAATTGCGTGACGGGCGAAACAGTCGTTTAAAGACTCTGCCTCGCCGTCTTATCAACTTGAATTATCGTTTCTAAGTTTAAATAGAAAAACGGAATTCTAATTGCTAGCATTTATACCTATAGGTCTCCTTTGCTTAAGACCTTTCCGTGTTCCGTTCGAGGAAAGTAAGTAATTATTTCACCTTTCACAGTTCTATTAGACGTTAACGGAGTATTTTAATCTGTTCGTTTTGCGTGTCGGATAGCGCGATTAAAATAATCGGCGAATTATTGTAATTCGAGCGGAAAGAATTTCCGACAGAAAGGAAATTAAATGAACGTTTGAAGACACACGTTGCAGATTAACAGCTTCTGATATTCAGTTTTATTGGATAGAAGAGAAACTTCAAGTCTTTAATGAGAAAGTATGAATAGAATATATTTTGATTTGATATGTACAACGACGCGGGCGAATATTCATAAAACGAGAGTTGAAACGACAAAAATGTTATTCCGTAATTTTCGATTTATTTTCACAGTTGGAATAATCTTCTGCCTGTTACTCGCTCCTGTTTAATCGACAATTAGTCAAATGCACGTATACTCGACAAATCGAATCGCGCAGTTACAAAATTGAGACTATTCAACGTAAACTCCGCAGACTCGTTGCGAAACATCCTGACTGCCCTGTGCTTCCCTTTTCTCGCGTTTATGACACGGTTCTCAGTGATTTGAATCTTCAGTCGTTGAGAGGTATAAGGATCATGTTCGATGTCATTTTTGCTTGTAACGTATTCAAAAATCTTATATCTGATCTCGATATTATTCAGCTACTTTCCATAAACGTTCTTTACAGAAGCCCAAGGAATTTCAATTTGCTTCATTCTGAACAATACCGTGCAGCATACACGTGTTTTAATTATGTAAATCGCATAGCTGTTCATATTCCAGGATTGATCCATTTGACTAGCCCCTTGATTCGTTCAAACATTCTTCGATACACTTGCTATAGATACATGCGTTTAAATTTTACGTTTATTTTTCCTGTAATTTTTTTATTCTTACAATATGTGTGCCTCTTTTTACATTGCAAAATACCAAAGGGACTTCTCCCCGCGAACAGATAAATTAAACAAAAGTTAAAAAGCTTTCAAGCTCGATTTTCTCGAAAGTAAATCTTCCAAGGCAGTTTCGTTATTCTTGATTTTTCTCTTGCGTTTGTCTTATTTTTGCGATAATTCGAGCTACCAAAGATGGTTTGTCATTTATGTCCAAGCGTAGCAGTTAGTCAAGTGAAATTTCTTCGTGTAGTCTGAATTCGATGGTCAGAGGTAGTAGTTGTGCCTTATCGGACCAACGTGATGCACTGTATCGTGCCTCGAAAGAGTTTATGGAGGCAAAACAGAGTGGAGAGAGTGTCATGAATCCTTCCGTATCGTTGCACACTGTCGATGCACACTGTTCGATGGTATCGCGATCCACGAACCCGGGTTTGGGTTATTTATCGCCAAAGTCCGGCTGTTTTTCGTTAGTCGATGATTGCCGAATTTTCTGCATCGTCCAGTGAGTAAATAGAGAACTTTAATTCGTAGATTCCTTTGCTTCGGCAAATTCTTCTCTTTTATAATTAAACATTTAAACAAGTTTAAAGGTTTGAAAGAAGATCGAACGATTTTTAATTGTTTTTTTAGGATAATATATATTTATTCCTCGATATTAATATTGTCCAGTTTCAAAGCAATGTCCATTAACAATAATACACTTTTTCCAACGTTTTCTCCATCCCTGAAAACATTTTTGAAATTCGCTTTGTTGCACGCCTCTTAGTTCTTTTGTTTTATGCCCTCGATGCTGTGAAATCGTTGTCCTTTCATAGTTTTCTTCGTTCTTGCAACCGAAAAGAAGTGGAACGCTGCCATATCTGTTGATCATGGTGGTTGAGAAATTGTATTGCTTTTTCGTCGAAAAGTTTCTAACGAGCAACGACGTTATACTCTTTGTTGTTCGGTTTCAAACGATCAGAAAATCCGAAGTCGTAGAAATACGACTTATTTAGTAGACAATCAAATTTTAATCAAAATTTAAGGAATCAACGACATAGGAACGATCGTTTCTTCAATCGACATTTTCTAGACCGGGAAACTAGAAAGTTTTTGATTTTTCAGAAAAGCAACTTTTTGATCAAGCTCATATAATACACAAAAATATATAAAATATCGAAGATATGGTTATAATTATCGTTAGGCTGTTTCGTATTTCTATGAGAACTGAAAAAATGAAACTTACGCGTGCTATGATAATTTATTTCGCCTACCAAAAATTATAACCAGTACTCGGCTTTGAATATTTTCTACATTTTCGTATAATACGTGCAACCTGTGAATTTCTGCGCTTTTCAATTTATCATAAATGTGGGAGAATCCGTAGTATAATAATTATTATTAATTGTTTCGTTGGATGTTCCTCTCTTTTCAAAATGGTGCAATGGATTTGGAAAGATACAGAAAGTTTCTTCGACGAGAACGCGTGATTATCGACCAGCAGACACGTTGCAATTTTTTACCGAACAATTTCAGTTTCCGTGCCGTTTCACTGGCTACTCGATCAAACGGTTAACCTTCAGCATCGAATTCGCGCCTCCTTGTTCGTAGCTCGTATTTAAATTACATTCGTGTTTCTATTCAACACGCTCGCATCTGTATTCCCGTTTTACGTTTTTACGATTCGAGCATTCTAGTATTCTAAAGATTGCGTGACGAGATGCAGATAGTGGTAACAATAAGTGCAAGCGATAATAAACGACGTTTAACCGTTGGCTATGACTGTACGTCCAATATTGCTTAGAACGTAATAAACATTGCCATAATTACGCAATCAAGCAACACACGAGGCTGAATGTTTCCAATTAAGTCCAATGTCCCACTGTATAAGTCGAAATCTAATTTTCGTCAAATTTAAATTTCATCCAAATTTCATTATTTTCCAATTACCCGCGCAATCGATATATTTCCATCTCGTCACGGCAATTAATTTAATTATACTTTTCAATCGTTATGCTTTTTCTATTTCGACATTCGGCCGGAAATATTCCTCACGTGTTATCTTTCACGTCCGCGTTTCCATATCTTCTATCCTCGCAAGCTCTTCTCAGGAAACTTGCGAGAAGTTCGAAGGTAAAAAAAGCTACTAGCTGAAAAATAGCGCAAAAAGAGCGTCAGAATTAAGAATTAAGCGTAACGAGAGATGCTACAAAACGAACATTTTTTCGACGGAGCACTTGGTCCTCGAGGGACCCGTTGTCCGAAATTACTTTTTTCCCCCAAAACAAAGCGATTTTCGACAAAACTGCAGCTTGTGTTTTCGATTTAGTTTCCCGTGAAAAATTGCCCGTTACTATCGCGACAGGTTATACATGCGTGGAGTAAGCATACAGTGCGTCATGAAGCACGATAAGCGAAACAACGAAACGCGAATCCTGGAAAATGTCGTTTTTCTCGATCGGTATTCCTCCTATTTTCATCAATGTACTTTGTATATGAAATCTACTCCGCCTGTCGATGGTAATCGATATTTATTCGCAGCTGCGAGGCCCGCGTCGATTTTTTAATAAAAACGGAAGAAAAAAGAAAACTGTCAGCACGTCGAGAAGGGAGGTCACGCGATGAAAATCGAAAAACGAACAATTAATTCAACGTGGGTGTCGCTACGAAAGGTTAATTAATTGCATTTCAGGCTCATGAATGGCGCGGTAACGATCAATCGAACGGGATTTCGCGCGACAGCTCTCGGCTTCGAGCGCGACGCGTCCAAAGAGATACGATTGCCGGCCAAATATTTTCACGGCGGATTTTTCGGCCGTGCGGTCCACCGACGAAAATTGATTTACAGGTGAAAGATAATAGCGGAGCGTGGACCGGACAGCCTCGGCTATATCTTGATATCGGTGGAATTTGTTTTTTAATTTGCCATCCGAAAGCGCGGATTTTCCCGCCGCTGGGATCGCCAAACGGCGACAGGATCGAGCGCGTTCCAAGCAGCTTCGAATATCAAATTTTCGAATAAAAGCCATTTTATTTTTACCAGTACTTTGAAAGTAGTAGGACTGACTTATGTTCGTAAAAGTTGCGCAATCGTTGTAGCTTTTAGATTGTATTTCTTCGGCAAAATCATTTCAATGTACCTACGGATTTATAGCGTTCATGCAGCAGTTGTAACTGTACATCTTCTCGATAAAATCATTTCAAAATTCCTATAGATTTATAGCAATTACATAATAGTTTATAACTGCGTATTTTCTTTCGATAAAATCATTCGAAAGCATCGAATCAGAGAATAAATCGTTCCAAACGTTGTGCACAAGACAGACCTGGATGAATGATGGGATCAAATATATTCCATAACGCAGATAACGCAGAAAAATAGAAAATAACTTCTTACGGCCAGTGATCTAGCGTCAGAAATTAAAACAAGACGTTCGTGTCTATGAAAAAATTGACTAAGATTGGCGAGTGTATATCGAACTTGGTTCTATCGCTATCATCAAATTTTCGCCGAATTCTGTGTCCCTTTGCCTCTATTCTCTTTATTCTTCCTGAATTTTTCGCCAGAATTCGATCCTGGCGAGCGTGCCTTTTGCATGCTCGATTTTCCAGCCCCCGAAACGCGCTCGCCGAATTTTGAGGTGTCACGGCGTCAAATCTGCGGTTCCACCCAGAACTTGCGGAATTCCCTAGTTTTGTCACCAACGGCACACACACACACATACACACAGACACATACACGCACCCTCGCAACGCCTCGCTACGGGGCTACTTCGATTTTGTAATTAATCTCCCCCACCAACCGGAAACTTCAATTTTACAGGGCAAACTTGCCACCCCTGCGGCTTCGACTTGCACGATTCAATTTGGGAGCCGCATCCTGTCTTGATAAATTGCGAATTCTATTACCGTCGTCCCCCGAGCTATTTGTAAATTTTCGGACACTGCCAGTCGAATATATTTCCCTGTTACGCGTTTCTTACGATTGCTATTTTCCAATTTTCGAGCAAATTACGCGACGCTACGTCAGAAATTCCATATCCTTTTCGCGATAGGTTCGGAAGGAGGGTAAAGGAATTACCGTTATTAGACTGCAGATTGCAAAGCGCATTCGTAATAATCGAGCTGTGGATTTTCATGCATCTATAAAAGCTTTCGGGTCGTAAAAATGCAGGAAATGCAGAATATGCAGAAACATGTAAAATATCCACCGTATAAATACTCTGTACGATATTCACTGGAAGAAACGCTTTTCCATCTAACTCCTATTTCTTTCATTAGATTCAGAAAAACATGATTTTGCATGAATATTCGCAACGCGGTAATAATCGAGGCAATATTTTTCAACACATGTTCGCATATTTCAGTAAATTCGTTATTTCTCACGCGTACCGGGTTACACAAACTTTTGAATAAAATTATACATCAAGCGATACGGTTGAATTTGCCTCGATGAAATTCAGCCATTTCGTAGAAAGAAACGCTATATCGTAATATCGTGAATTAAAATGACATCTTTGGGGACACTGTTAGCCTGAGAAATTCTTTCGATAAAAATCCATCTAGATAAATATTGACTTGGCAACTAAGTGATTTACCTATCTATAATAAGTATTAACTTATTGTAAATAAACAGCCATGTCACTGCGCCACGCCAGAAAAATTACTGAAAATTCTCAACGCGAGAATTGATTGTAATTTCAACAAATAAGTAAAAAAAAAAACTAAGTGATTGCGGATTTTGTCAATATCACCTAATGACAAAATCCGCAATCACTTAGTTGCCAACCCAATACAATGAAACACCATCGTTGTCCGGCAGATTATTTTCGAATTGATTAAACAAGTTATTAATGTCGAAGTGGTCGCCACTTCTAAGAAAACTCTACATCTGGTCTTTTTAGTTTTCTCAAGCACTGAAGCCATCGACAGCGTGTAGACAAAAGACTACGACGAAGACAGACCATAAACGGTAGACAGGCGACGTTGGTTTCGGGGTTTTCAGTTATTGGGTAACACAGCTAGCGTGCGGATCTGGACCAGCTCAAATTTTATTCCTACTTGTAATTACACTTCTGTTTGAATATATTTTCTGCCTTACAATTTATCCACGAGTTTGCTCTGTTTACACATCGAATAACCTCAACAATTAATATCAAGTTATTAAGAATATATACAGGCGGCTACAGAAATGATTGCAAACTTTCGTCTATAAAAGAGCAAATAAATAGAAGAACTATACACCAGTGGAATATTCGGAGCAAGTTGCATGAAACTGAGGGCTCGTTTGGGATCCTTCTTGCGAATTCGGCAGCAGCGCAACAACTACAATCCCTGTTTGCGATTTTATCGCTTGGCAAACTGGCGGCACGAGTCATTTTACACTTGCCGACCGCAGTTTTCCAATTCGACTGTGTAATTCGGCCGGCTTAATTAGAGCCAAGTTCCGCGACGTTTTCTCCAAGCCTCTTGCATTGGCCATCTCTGAATTTCGATTTACCAACCCCAGAAGTCTTCTAATCCGAGATCGGTTCGTCCATCAGCGATATTTCTTAATTAAAATCCAAAACTTTGGCCGGCCTTTGTTATTGCTTTAATTTCCCGCTAGCCTAATTAAACTAGAAATTCAAGACGCGACATGCAAACGACCGATTGGAAATCACACAGCCGGTGGTAAAAGAAAATTTGCTAGTTTATTTATAAATAACTTTATTTATCCACGTAGCGGAATGGTCCACGTAGCGCGACTGTTGCCACACAGAATGGTCGTAATATCCATAGAAAAGGAAAAAACACGTTTCTCTCACGACACTGTGCTTCAAGGACGCGTGTGCTTTCAAATGACGTTTCATTCGATAATAATTCGAGTTATTACCTACGACATTACGGACAGAGTATGGCCGATTTAATAGCGAGCATCGAAATTACGATGCAGAAATAATCGAATTAACTGCTGGAAATATTCTGCGTTCTAATTGCCACGCTATAGCAACGATAACGCATTTTATTGTCCTTACGTTGTTATAATGTTGTTATTCATTTGTTTCGTATAAATTTGTACAACCTTCAACGATAATCGCCGTTATAAAAATCTAATCAAAGCCGAAGTACACGATTTACCGTATTATTTATCGCTTCGTTTATAATTCTTCGTTAATTACAATTAATCGATATTTTTTCTCTAAATGACCTGATTCTGAACACAGGCGCGCTATCACTTTATTCAGAAAAATGCGCAGTAAGAAAGACGCGTAGGAGGGCGAATGAAATAAAGGATTTAACCTTGGGTTATTCCATAAGCTGGAAGGATCGTTGGTTCGTTTGGTCTTCATTATCCCAGTCGGCATACAAAATCTGGAATATTATGGCGGAAGAAAAGACGCTTCGACTCGTGTCGCGACTGTTCCGCCACGAGTATGGCCGGGTGAGAAAATCGCCGCATAATGGAAGAATCATCGTTAAAACGTGCACGCTGCTCGGTCATCTTCAATGGAATATCCTCGGACACGGAGCGAGCAACGCGGATATTTCATAAGGACGAAGCTTAAGGGCGGGAAATCTTCGTAATCACGGGGCAACGTTCCCAACGCGATGAGGAAATTCGTGAAACTTGGAAGGGCGAGGAAAACGTGTCGCCGCGAAAGCGGACATTTGAAATGGAACTGTTGTTTCAGGTAACTTGCAGGTCTTTGCCTCTAACGTGTAATTAGTCAATACGTTTGGTAAAAATCCAGCACGTAACTGTATTCTGTCTGTAGATCATCGTGTTAATTTAATGTTAAAAAAAGCTTCTTTAAAGAAAGAAGAAAAGAAAAAATACATGGCAAGAATCTTCTTTATTTTCTCAAAGATATTAATTATGCCCATTACGATATTGTAAGTTACAGTTGCAACGACAAGCACTTGGCGTGTTTGATAATAATTAAATATAGTCTTTCAAATAATTTTAAATTAATTCGATGAGATGTATCCGACGACCGTAAGATTTGAAAAAGCGTCGCTGATGCTTTTTAGATAACACGACGTTGAAAAGCTTAGAGATCGTAAGGCGGAAAAGGTATGAATTTTTCAAAAGAAACAAATGTCCCAGCGGAAAATGTATGCGTCCAAGGTAAAAAGCGCATCGCCTTTTCTTGCATCTTCATGCATTAAAAGGAAGATCCATTTAATATTAACAATTCGTTCGGGGAGCGGAAAGTCGCCCGGAAATAATACCGAAGAAACGACGACAAAGTATCGACTTTTTAAATAATATTCCTGTCTTCCTTCGAGCTGACAATTTGTCGCATATGAAACGTTTCTTCCATGTTTCTATTTACCGTTCCTATTAATACGCTCGATGTGATCCTATCGTTACGTTAAAGAAAAAGAAATTCTCTATAAATTGCGTATACATCGATCGGTGATATTTATAAACGAGACATTAGAAATCTTATTATTAATCGTCGTGAATAATTGGAATACGCGTACGATTTTCTTACGTGAATTTCATTTTGGAAAAAGTGCTATGCAAATTTGTTAAATATAAATGTATTATTCAGGTAAGTTAATCCTTTCATGCTTGACGATCGATTAAATAATAAATATATTTATCTTCGTTAATATTGAAGCAGATTCGATCACGCTACGTTCTCTTTACAAGAACATAAGGAAAGATGTGTTTCCATGATCAATAATTCACGAAGAAGAAATATTTTCCACGATCCGAAAGAAAGTCGATTCTAAAAGAGCTAAAAGCATCGTCTATTCCATGCAGATGATTTTTCAACGCGTTTATCCGGAAATTCTGGAACTGATAATTCTTGTAAATCTGAGTAATAAAACTACATAGCCGTCCCAGAAAAACATGTTTAATTTTACGAAAGTTACTTTGATCAAACGATATATAGTTTTAGACAAATTATTTCACACGCACGAACGTGATAAGATCTTATTTAGAAAATTCAGACAAGCACAATTAATTATATAATACGTTGTATATATTGTATAATTAATATTTATAGTAATCTGGATGATGACGTGTAACTTGTTGCGACAAAAGTGTGCCAGAGTTTAACAAGTTCTCGACAGATGAAGAGAGAGAGAGAAATAGAACGTTGCCACGGTTATTATATTTACCCAAGTTTTTCCTGGCGAGCTATAAAGCTATTAAAACTTTCCCCTCCGATTTTCATGAATCATCCATCGAAATCATGAAATCGAGTTTTTCTTCCCGCGGGACGAGACGCGTATCATCGCACTCGTGTTTCTGTAATCAAGGAAAACTCATTCGACAATTAATATAGACCGAGTTAAAACGCGTGTCGATAGGAATTTATTTCAAACTATTGAATTAAACGGAATAAAACTGGGATATAACGTAAATACTTAACGGTGTTCGAGAAAATCAGCTTTTAAGATGTCGTGTCAGCATTGTTCCATAAATTACAAACGCCTAACGTGTTCGCTTCTTGCGTTCAACGTTACGTGCATTGCGTTCTGATTAAATACCCACAACCTACGTGTACTAAAACTATCGACAGGGACCGTAGAACGTGGAACCATATTTTGCTGTTAATTCAACTTTGACCTAGGCGCGCTATTATTATTCGAGCTTTCCATGCAAACTCTGCTTCTACGTTTGAACTCTTGAATTCTATTTCAGTTATTTTATGCTCATTATGAAGGCATTTAACGACTGCAATGTTGGTTGCGCAAATTTCCTGCATTTCGCCTCGTTCCTCTTCCTATTTGTCTCGTAAATTCAAAAGTTACGAAGCTAAAACATTAAGTACAGCGTTTCCTATAGATTTCCCATGAATTTCACGATTGATTACCGGACTTGGTCGGTAGAAAATGAAATATCGAGTACAACGCGCAGTTGTAAAATATGGAATGTGGATTAATAAAGTGTGGAACACGGCAGGCAGAGATAGAATATAAAATGTAGAATAAAAACGATGTAGAATTGCAAATGAAGAGTTATGAATTCTGTGCTTTGTTATGGGCGAAGCTTTACGGTGCAAAAAAAGGGTAATAATAAAGAGAAGAAAAAAAAAGAAAAACAACAAAAAGCGTGAAAAGTACAGAGAGGTGGAATACATAACGCGATCGATGATGTCTTTTAAACTGGAATTACGTAAACGAAATACTAACAAGCAATTATAACTACGTTCTGTTGCAATTCAATGGAGTAACGGTTATGTAATCACGGATATTCAGGATGCTGGAAACGTGCGAGAGCTTCATTAAACAAAACATCGGCAAAGCGAAAGATCCGGCTTCTCCGCGTAGAAACTAATTATATTATTGTTACGTTCTGTTCCAGCTACGAAACGGATGAAAATAAAAACCGGTTACACGGATTTGTCGGTGTAATTGTTAAAAATTATCCTCGACGATCGGAACGATACGTAAAATTTTTCGTTTTTAACGAAAATGGCAAGAAGATCGGATAACAAATATATCCATACACCCGGAAGAACGAAGGCTTGCTCTACGTGAATTGTTCGTATACTCGTATGTACTTAATTGAGAATACCGTAGAAGCAAGAAAATTGTTGAACAAACTTCAATTATACCATGATTACGATATCAGATTTTCTTATTGCAGACGAGCTTTTCAAAATTAGCATTTCATCGAGCTATAAAATTCTAGCATCTACATTAACCAGACTGCGAATTTTTATGAACAGAATCAAGGGAATGAAATTATTTGCAAATCTGCTTCACTCTTTAAACGTTTTAATGAATATTCCGCTTTGTATATTTGTATACTTTGCCATGCCATTGCGTACTATATGCGCTGCGTATAATTTTTTTATTTTCAAATATGTCGCAAATGTCGACGATGGCAA
Organism: Bombus vosnesenskii; assembly: GCF_011952255.1. NCBI lineage: Eukaryota > Metazoa > Arthropoda > Insecta > Hymenoptera > Apidae > Bombus > Bombus vosnesenskii. Next base: position 3,739,406 of record NW_022882944.1, on the reverse strand, counting down.
AGAGTAAAATCAATACGAGCCTTGTTAATTTATTTACGAATGGATCGCATGCAAAAGAGCAAAGGGAAGCGCAAGCATTCCGATACTTTTGTGCTTTGTACATTCCTTCTACATACTGTACAATTTTTGAAACAATAATGTAAAAAGAAAGGAAGAGGAAATATAGAAACATAGATCTCGAAGCGGAAATCACGACCGATCTCGAAGCAGAGGGAAAAAGAAAGGGTAGAAAGCATCGTCTATAATCGAGTCCATAAAACTGCTCGAAATTTCATTCTTCTACAGCCTCGTTCTCGTTATCAACGGTCCGTTGGAATATAACGCGGTTAAACGACAGGGAAACGGCCACGATGAAAAATAATCGTCGAAATCGAGAGCATCGGTTGCACGAGAGAAATTAAATCTTTCGTTTCTTCCGGACGCTCGTCAGCGACATACACGACCGAAATTACTCTTACAGAGTAACAAAAAAAAAAAAAAAAAAAAAGAAATAGCCAGCTATGTACGTGCTCGAGTCGTGAAAATTGACCAATTGTTCTCTATGAAATTTCGTCCCTGAAAAATTCTTATCTCTTCTTGGAAATATTTGACACGGGACAGGATATCGAAGAACGACGCTAATTCCACTAAACGATGCTGTCATATTTCATAGATATTAGCACATTTATGGAAAATGAGGCTTTCTATAGAAAACAATGTGGAAGATAATCGACGGTTGTTAAGAAGTTGTATTATTTTTTATTTTCAACGGAACTCCGCTTGTCCGAGAACTTCGTTCGTCGAAAAATCGTGTTTCGTGTTACTCGATTGATTTAGGATGTCGAGAAGAAGATAAAAGTACAAAATACTTTAGGAATATTATGTTGACGCAACACTTTTACTTTTATTTAACCCTGAATATCTCGAGTTTGTATCTTACGCGAATTAATCCGTTAATAACAAATTAATCTATTAATAACATCGACGTCGATTCAAAATCACAGTTTATACGAAATCAGTAGCGTTCGAACACCTGTGAACAGGGGCGTACGTGTACGATATGAAGCGAGAACCAGTGGACGAAAAGAAACAGGAAAGATTATCAACGAATGATGAAGCGCGATCACCACGAGATCGAAGATCGAAAAGGAATCGTGGTTTTTGCCCAGCGTCGAGCCAATTTTTAATTTCATCCCCCTTTTCACAACCACCCCTCTCGTTCATCTCGGCTAATTTCTCCAGGATTAATTAATCGTCTGGTCGTTGGAAAAGTAACCTTGCCATGCACACAACGTCCAAGAGAATGATAATACGTCGAGGATTGTACGCAGAGGAGGATGCAGTGGCAGACTGGGGGGTGCAGCAGGGGGCGGGAAATACGCAGAAGATCAATACTGTCCTAGTGAACGCACAAGACGTAACCACTGCTGCGGTTATTTTCGAGTAATTGCGTTTGCCACTTCGATTAAGCGTTTACAGCCTCGTCCATTTTCTGCAGCTTGAAGGTACGCTTGTGAATCGGGCGCAAAGTCACAGACGCGCATTTAAAAGCGCGAGAGAAGAAAGTTGGATGCTAGTTTCGATTATCATACGCTTCATCGACGTGTAAGCCGCTTCGACGTCGATTATCGGCAAGTTGACGGCCCGATTCGACTCGATTATCATGCACGTACGCTTGTTTCGAAAATCAACGAGCTCCGTTTCGATCAGTCAGCCTCCGGCGATGATTATGCCGCCTGTGGCGTGCGATGAAATATAGTGGTCAGCGATTGGTTTCGTCGTACCGTGTTCTATGTGTTTTTGGGCTCGGAGCGTCGAGAAAATGATATCAGAGCTTTACGTTAACGCCACTCGTGTGCGGAGCGGAAAATTTATATGAAAAAATGATGACGAAGAAACGATCGGCGCGTAAAAATGTACTTTACGATGTAAGGTGAGAATATACTTCGCGAGAAATCGTTTAAATCTTCAAAAATTGGTTTCGTCGTACTGTGCTTCGCACGTGCTTTTGGGAAGGTTCAATTTTGGTTTGGGCTTAGGGCGTTAAAAATACTTGCGAAACCGTGAAAGTTGAGCCGAAGGTTTACGTTAACGCTACTGACGACTAAAGTATAAAATTTCCAATACTAAAGGTATCGACGATGAAAATACGAAATTCGAAAGACGACAGTAATCTTCTTACTGTTCTAGGCTTCTTAAAAAAAAATCTAAAAATTTACTTACATACTTATCAACGTGTCTATCGTACTATACAATAGTTGGTTAAGTTATACATTTAAAACGCTCTTCAACAAATATCCAAAAACAGAATTCCTCTTGTATCTCCGATGACCTATTTCGTATGCATAAATAGTTAACGCAGACAATATTTGCACATGTTAAAAGTAATATTTAGTACGTGTATAAATTCGAAATTTTACGTTTAAATATTTAATACGCATTGAAATCTGGTATTTTACATTTGGATATTTAATGCGTGTCGGAATTTATGAATTTTACGTTCAAATATTCGATACCGCGTTAAACTTTAGTGTTCTTCATTCGGATATTTAACGTGCATCGAAAATGAAGATTTTTCCATTTAAATATTTTACTACGAAGCACTAACGCTGATACAAACGTTTTTGAGATTAGGTTAGTGGCAAGGATGGAATTCAGGCTGGCTTCTTCGAGATCGTGTCGGAGGGTTGATGAGCGGGGTGGTTTCCTGAATTTTGCATAAGTGTGCGGCTATACAAGGTGGAAATACTCCGCACGTTCCTGTTTCGGACTAGGCAACCCATAATTCCCTTCGTTCATATCCTCTCAAGGACTGTATTTATCACGGTTGAGGAAGTTTCGGTGTTTATCGAGGAAAGGGAAGGAGTTTCCAGCCCTTGTAGCCTTAATTAGAATCGCAGAGGGTTTTTCTTGTCACTGACGAGGAAGGAAGAAACAAAACACCGGAAGAATGGAGATTGCGAATATTTAAAGCGAAAGGCAGAGTCACGTTTGTTTCATTTGATATTCTTTCAACTTGATATTCTGCCTTTCTCGGCACGAAGAGAAGAATTATACTCTGGGTTCCTTTAATTTACCTACTTTCTTCACACTGTTTATACAAACTAAAATATTTCGACATCTGCCATGGAAAATTTTTATAAATCAGATTTCATTTGTTTAATAATTCTTTTGCTACCTTGATGAATTCTGCCAAGTGTACGGTGTTCTTAGTTTGTCCTAAATAAATAAAAAGATATAATTTATCCTGTTTACTCTGCGTTATTTATAAGCAGCAATATTAGAATACAGCAACGAAATAATCAACTTTATTATAATAATTAACTTCCGGACACAGTAAAATTAAAAGTTACCAATGTGATTCAGAAGAGTTTCAATATAATCTGCAGCGATCGCAATTATAATCGTCGTATGCTCGGAAAAGTTTTGCCCTAAGTCAGAAGACAGAGAAGCCACAAAAAAAAAAGAAAATATTCCTATACACAACATAATAAAGATAATTCCAAAAATACTAGGAGACTCGATAACTCGATTCACGTGTCACATAAAATTGGTAGATTAGCATAGAATTTCTTTTGACATTGGTTTCGGTATAAACAATCGCCTTTAGATTTTACATTTGCATTTGACATTTTCATCTTGGTCCTGCTTTTCGTACACACTGCAATCGACTTTCTTATCCAAGAAGCCGATATCAAGATATTCGGCCATCGCGAAAGCTTGAAACGCAAAGTCTATAATTTATACGACGCGTCTAATTGTGACACAACGATAAATCGATCTTCTTAACTGTACAATGTGCAACACGTAACTGGAGCGTGTCGAAATCTGACTGTTGTTTGTTTTATCTGCTCTGTCTAAATATTTTCATAAGCAACTACGATTACTACATTAATAATATACATACATTGTATTATTAGCAATATATATTGTATTATGAGTATTCGCTTATCTTCGAGCGAGTTTATACCCGTAGCTAAATTATTTGAGAAACCTTATGTTAACAATGTCATGTACAGCGTAAAGCGTCGAGTAAATGTTATCTTCCAGTTACATAGCATAGTATCCCTCACGAATACGTAACACCATAGTTTAGCTGGTAAACGAGGCACGATTAACATATCAACGTATTTGTGAATTAAATGAACAGCAACAAACGAACATTAATTATTATGTATCTAACTACACCGACGGCGATAACCTTCGCCTATGTGATGCGTAAAAAATTGGTCAACGAGATAACAGACTTTTCGTCGTCGTTCGATAATTCTTCCATTTACCTGTTCTTTTCGCTCGATTTTTCTCTCTCTTCGTTTTCCATGCTGTTACGTATTAAATTTTCTTAAATTCTTCAATTTTCTTTCGACAAACTTCGAATTTGTTAAACAAGCCACAAATCCCGTTAATTACTAGTACCATGAAAATCTACTTTCGACTTGCTCACGCGAATATCTGCGTGGTTCCATTTCGTTCTTTTTCCATTTTCACGTGAATTATGGAAGCTTTGTTGAAAGCTTGGTTGTAAAAGAAGAGCAGAAAGAGAGAGAGGGGGGGAGTGAATGGAACACGAATCGCGAAGTAACGAGGTTGGTTTTGGTAAATAACAAGGACGCTGACCGGAGAATGTTTTTGCATTTTCAACCGTATACGCCGTTGACACAGCATTTTCTCCGTTAGCAAAGCGAAGGTCTTGTTTTGCAATTCCGTCTTTTATCCATTACGTGGCGCAAATCATTCCGATAAAAACGTATACCAGCGAGTTATTCAATGAGAATCGAAATTGACAAAAAGCCGTGCTTTTTGGTACCGCCATTACATCTGACATAGCGCTTGCATCTTTTATATACTTTTTACTAGCTCCTGGTAAATACCGCCTTGCTTCATAAAAATTCATGAAAATAAACAAGCCGGAAATAAACAAAATCTCGCACTGCTATACTCCTGTTTCTTTGTTCCCAATCGAACTTAACAATCTTGCAACATCTTTTGCCTAAATTACCTTTACACTCGTGCGTTTCCGCAAATCGTCCCTTACAAACGTAAGGAAAATGACAAGGCTAAATAGAGTGCAATTGCCGATGTGTGGCGTCGCTAAGCGAAGACAGTTTCGTGTTTCACGAAATTTTCGCCCGACAGCCGTACTTGAAAGTTTAAAACAGCGCCGTTATTCTTAAATAGATTCTTGTGTTCACAGAAATAAAAATTTGCATAAAAATTCGCAATAGCAAATAGCGCGTTGCTACGTTAAAAGTCAATCTATATCGACCTTGTCGACCCAATTTGACTATTGCACCATCTTTGCAGCATCCAGTGCAACGATGCAAAATCATCGACGCGATTCTCAAGTAACGGCCGTGCCATTAACAGAACCATTTTCATAGACGAATGGCCAGGACTCCTTGCTGCTGAGACTCTTCTATAGATACCCGGTCAAGTGTCGAGTCTTACCAACAAGTATCGTGGAGACGAGTCCCGAGACTCGAGCGTATAAAGGAACCAGGCCAATAAATCTTTCGAGGATATATCAGCGGATCGTTTCGATTTCGCGGTCATATTTATGCCCGCGACGACAAAAACGTCGGCCTGAAGCGTAGCCACGTCACACAGTTGCCTGATGCAACGACGCGCAACTTCTCGAATATCGAAACTTCGGTTTTCGTTGGTTCGATCCGACCGGAGTGTCGACAGAATAGACGAGACGAAAAAGGGGAAGAAAAGCTCGTAACCGATCGTCCGTGAGATCAAAGACGTGCGATATCGAGAGTCGAAATCACTCTGGATCGGCGATTTTCAAACTTTCTCGTCTCATCGAACGTGTATAAACTAATTGCCAGGATGCTGCGACACGCCAAAAGATACAAAGGCGGACGAAAGAAAGTTATCCTTTTTCTTTTTTTAATTTACTTATCGCTTATCGTGGTAATTTAATACAGCTATGATAGACTTGTTAATTAACAAACGATTAGTCAGTTACTAGTTTGCGAATTCGTTTTCGTTTCAGTTTCGCATACTTTGATAGGCCATGCGAAAGATCTATTTCGCTTGGGAAACTTGAAGTCTTTCTGCTTATTGTGCTCGATTCGTTAGACGCGATCGCATACTGTTGGGTATTTTGAAGTTGCGCGTTGTATCTTCGAATTTGGTGCAGTAGGAAAGTGAATGTTTGTTGGCGTTGCAATGCTCACACGGTTCAGGATTCTGTCGCTTGGTGAGACGCGAGTGTGTAACGTTGGAGTGAACTATGTCGGTTATTTGTATCTGCACCTCAAAATTCATACTTGCGTGCAATGATTACGTTAATAGTAACTTCGTTGTATCGAACATTTGTCACCGTGATGAAGACAGAGCGCGAATCCAAGCTTTTAGGTAGACACGTTTAAATTCCTTGTAGTAATGGCCGCATCGAGTAGGCAAGATAAAAAAAATAGGAAATGGAAAGAATATGCGTGTGCAAAGATAAATGGCTGCGGAAAATGCGTGTGCGAGTCAGTTAAAGGTTAGCAGTAAAGTAGAGAGTCGGCTGTATGAGCCAGACTTTTACAGAGTGAATAAGAGCTTTTAGCGAGAGTTTGATGCAGTGTTTTATCGTACAAAGCAAGAATTATAGCTCAGTCAAACCGTTATTGTTAGCATACGTTGTCGTTATCATTATTCTCTTTCGTATTTAACCTAATATTTTTATATATCGTATAATATTTGGAAAAACTAATTTCTATTTAACAAGCACTGTACTATTAATAACTGGAACGCGAGTACGTTTGTATTAGGCTGTCCGAAAAGTGTCTTTCTTTTACAGACACGTCTTTTACAACGGTGCATCTTTATACAAACACGAAACCTAATTTGTAACCTTTATTTTGATAGATCAAGAAAGAATGATACGTAATTCGATAAAATAATATAAAATGGAAAATATTGTGCATCCATTATTTCCTTATCAAACGAAAGAAACTTTTCGGACGACCTAATATAAATTCGTATCTCTATCGACGTGTACATTGAAGTTGAAATACAGATTTCTTTCATCTGCTATGTAAATAGCATAATGTCACGCGAATATTGCGAGTTTGTGCAATTTTTACAACCTGTAAATCCTACGCATTCTGTGAACTTTCGCATCACTAAATTTTCCACACTTAAATAATCCACAGACTATTAACGACTCATCGTTAAAAAGAAAGAAAGATTACATTACCAAAATGCGAATATAACATTTATCCAGCGTCTATTAATAACTTATCGTTGAAAAAAAGTACTTGGTGAAATTTATAACATTCGCATAAATCTTCCCAGTTCCGCGTTGCAGAAATTTAAAAACTCCTCGTATAAAGGTCTAACGAAACACATTAGCTGCAAAGTTCCCGTGTAATTTTTCTACCGGCGCACAATGGCGAAGCCTCTTCCCGTTTGCATAATATTCCTGACGAAAGACGATTATACATCGTCGTATATCGTCGGCCAAAGACTTGCGCGCCGCTAAAGACCATTACGAATGATGAATGACCGTGGTGATTCGGCCGGGGTGGCAACGTTTCAATGAATTATCGTTCAATTTCCACCTGTCACGCGGCGACAATATCACCGAAGAAAAAAAAAGAAAAATGAAAAAACAAGTCGATCCGCGATAAGCGGGTCACGGTTAAAAATAATTATTACGTTACAGCCAAGACCTTTCCGTTATTTCAGTTTCTACCTAACTAGCGATCATAATCGGGAGAAGCACGTCGCTGACGTTGAATCCAGCCAACGATTTCCAACCCGCTTCGACGTTGTCGAACGTCGTTATCGAAACATGGGTATCCAATCGTGTGTGTACACATCGTTGCATAATAATTATACGATTATTCGTATTGCTCGATACTACTTGATTATTCGTATTAGGTCATCCTATAAACAACGTCGTTTCTCGTTAACATATGTATTTTATATTAATATTCGTATTATGTTTAGATGGTGTACCGTAGTAATAATATGCTTTCAGAAACATATATTTTACGAACATATAGGTGTACGTGTATTTTACGAACGTATTGCTCGTATTATACGAAACTTAGCGAAGTTCTATTTTATAGCGAGAAAATTCGAAATCAACGTGGAAGTGAATATAAAAGTTGGAAGGTATTTACAACAGGTATTAATTATTGATCAGAAATTAATATCCAGCGCGAACAGTGGTCTTAAATATATCTATAATTAGTGGTAGAGAGGATTCTATTAAATACCGTGGATTATTAACATAATGGATAATCGACTGTTTGAATATTTAACATTCTGTAGCATCAAATATCTTGTAGCTTTTATGTACGTTTTCAGACGTACAGTTTCAACCTTCATCTGCACAATCACGATAATCATGACGATGAACTTATAAAAAGCTTTTTCAAGTCTTCGAGTACTTGGAACATATTAAAAAGTTCAACAGTGCAGAGCACATAAAAACAGTTTGATAATTTTCCAAGTTTACCTTGTTTTTCTTTGTATATCTATTATGTATTAATACTTATAAACAGGAATGTGCATGTATATAAAATTGACTAACAACATATTTTATTTCCAAATCGTCCCCTGAAATAAAAAAACCTCGTTTTTCTCGAAATGCTATAAACTAAATACTAGAATACTAAATACCAGTACTGTAAATACTGTACACTGTACGCATGTAGAGTGTTCTAGAACTCTGCTATTTCCCAGCGTTTTTTTTTTGTCGTAAGCGATAAACACGAGGAAAGAACGAAGGCGGAGAAAGGAGGGAAAATATGAAATGAAGAAGATGAAAGGGGAGAAAGAAGGAAAGATGTCATATGGACAAGATGAAAGAGGAAGCAGAATGAGAAATATCATACGAAGAGCAAGAAAAGACGCAAATATTCTTGTATTTGCGTTCCCTTCGTCTTACGTATGATAAATTCTACAAAATTAAACTGAAAGCATCTTTGAAATTAACCAGTCTCCGACCGTGTCACTCCGACACATTTTTCCCTCGGAACAAATATGCAAAAAAAAAACAATCTTTTTCCATTTAAAAAAATAGCGCAACTGCAAAATGCGCATGTATTTTTTCACTCGCAAAACAAAATATTATCTGGAATACGCAGTTCACGTTGAACCGTACGTCTTTCATGCTTGTCGCTCGCGAGAAAAACGCTGGGAACTAACAGCGCGGACAACCTGTATATAAAATTGATCGACGAAACGTAGAATTTCAAAGTTTGTCGATCGAAAATGATAAATTGCTGCTAAAACACCAAATGTATGACGCATCGTGTTCTTCTCGTCTGTGACGTTTATACGGCACGACCCAATACAAAGATAATACTGGCGTTGCACGTCGCGCTGCGCCGGTTCCTCAATTGTTCGCGCGGCACGCAGGAGGATTCTCGCGATTTTCGACATCGTCCATTACGCACATAGGTCACGAGAACTTACGCGCTCCGAGTTTTAGATTTATGTAATCGTGTGGACAGGCAAACACACGTTGCACGTAATTACACGCGCTGCTAGGAAAAAATATCGAACACATCCGCCTTGCAGCACACTAGCTCGGGCCTCGTTAATGCGCGCATGCCGTTTTCTCTGCGCTCGCAGTGATTTACTGGGGCCGACGCGTTTGCGACCCGGAGCTTCCGTGGCTCGAGATTTACTATTTCTTCCGTTTATATCGGGCATCTGGCTAATTTTTATGGTCACTGTAAATTATCCTTCGAACCAACGACTTGCAGTTTTGGATTTACCGTGCTTTATTTTACGCGCGACTCGAAGGTGATACTAAAATGGATGGATTACAGGAATTTATCGATTCGAACTCGAACAGCCATCTTATACGGGAGAAACGAAGAACTGGATGGAAAAATGGTACGAGTGGACTTTCCTTCTAAACGAAATTTCTGCTCGTATCTATCGGCGATTATGTTACGAAGTTTCGAGAATTTGATCGATGCAAATAGTAATTTTGAATGATCGGACGAAAAATTCAGTGGGAAAGGGTACAGGATCTTTTTTCTTCACGAGGTTTACGTTTATGTCCTAAGGGTACTCTTACTTTAAAATTATTTTAGGAATATTTTAAGCTTGTCAACTGAAAGAATCATTAGATATTGCCAATGCGATATTGTCAATATCGTACAATGATTCTGACAAGCTTGAAATATTGGCGATATTATTGATTATCTGAGAACACCCTGAGGGACTTTGTTATGAATTTTTAATGTTCGAAGATGTGCATATTCTCCGATATCGTAATGGACGAATTACAGCAATTTATCGATTCGGACAGGAGTCTAATAACTGAAGGATTTTATTCAAAAATGGGTACTATATAACCTTGTTACTTTACGTACACGTTACTTTCCATTGGACTATGTAATATTAGGTTGTCGGAAAAGTTTCTTTCGTTTTATAAGGAAATAATAGACGCACGATGTTCTTTGTTTTATATTAGTTTATTGAATTATGCACGAACATAATAATAGAAATAAAACGAAATGGATCATACCTAATTCAATAAAATAATAACAGAAATAAAACCTAATTCAATAAAATAAAACAGAAATTATTGCTCGTCTATTATCACCTTATGAAACGAAAGAAACTTTTCGGACAACCTAATACGCTTGAAAAGTGCCATTTGTACTTGAAATGTCATTTATCTGTTACTGATTAAATTCCAAATCTTTCTCAATACAAGGTATCTCATATCTTTGTATACGATTAATCTCAAACAAAAGAGACATTGCATCGCATAATACCAGACTAGTACAATTACTCTCTGGGAATATAATACTTAACTTCATACTCTGGGATTAAGGTAATAATTCTTGAAGATTTTAATAATTTCATAACAATCGTTCCAATTTACTTAACACTAACCTTACCAGAGCCGGTCAAGCGACCGGTTTCGACATTTAATTTAACATTGTAATTAATTTCTGTAAATTCTTGTATTATCCGATTAGTCAATTTCTCAATTCTTTTCTTACCAAGGAATACTCATCGCCTGTCTTTAGATTATTTTTACTGGTAGAAATATGGCTTTTACAGAATTTGACAAATAACCGTGGCGATTAGACACTCGAGATGTTAATGACAATGATCTTAGGTTCAATAACGAATCCACGGCCAACGGGATAACTCTTCGTTAAACGTAGAATATATTTTAAAGCACAAAAATGTTCGCTGGGACGCTCGGTATATACTGCTCGTAAAGACAATGTGAAACTCTCCGAGGAGATCGCACGAAATAAAAGACTGATGAAAACTTTCCTCTTCTTGCGATCGCGTTAGTTCGTTGTATATTGGTCGGGGATACCAACAAAATTCCAACCGCCGTTGCTAGGCAGTCCCGCGTAGCGACGATATTGAGTTTGATTGTTAATACAACGTGTGTCCCATGATATTGGCACTTCTGAGGCAAAACTACACGTGGCTTGATTTGTCCTCGTGCCCGTGTACCGCTACAACTATATTTTTTTAAGGAAAACTATACAATTGCTCCATACCTGTGTTAGGTAAAAACGTCCATCCTGTGACCACGGCTACGTTCAGTGGCCAGTTTTGTCAACCAATCTGAGCCCAAGCTAACAAATCTCGGGCAAACATAGTCGCGTTGAATCATAAACAACTACTTCTAAGTTTTATTATTTATGCACAGCTATAATAAATAGTCTACACTAAAGTATTGGAGATCTTCTCAAAAATTCCAAAAGAAATGCCCCGATGTCCTTTCAACTCCGGCATATATATCATAATAAATAATAATATAACAGCGAATGATAATACAAAGAGTCTATTAATATTATTATTGTCTGCAACAAAATCCTGTATGATAGTGAATTACTCAGCAAGCGATTGTTTTAACTGAAAGTACAAAAGCCACGTTGGGGAGGAATGGCTGGCCGAGAAATTACACTCAACGAAAGTTAGGACGTATAGACGTCTGTATTACAATAGAATGGGCCAGGATGCTGGTACGTGGACCACGTGAGTTGTGGTTATGCGGTATGCGGGTATGCGAATAAGCAGAAGGAAGATTGGCTCGCGAGGCTGCTGCCGAATGGAACATTTGTTAAAACGATGATGCGAAATGAACCGACCGAATCCACCAGCGACTCGACCGCCTCCTTAGATCGACTTTAACTGCTTCATCCTCCATCGCGATTCGCGCCGTTTCCGGTTCTCCAAAGAACAGTCGAGAATTCCGCCGGAAAGTTGCGTAGTAATTAATTTTAATGTGCTTCTCGGATCCGCGTTTAATACTCTTCACGATGTAATTTCAAAGTCTGGTACATTTATGTGCGCGTTTTTCAACCGAGACAAATATTCGATATAATTATGACATTATCAAAAATATTATTCTACCATTAATTAATTGTCAAAATTTATTAATTCGAGCGAAGAACACGCGACGCGATTCTGTGAATCAGATTTTAATTTCGAGTAGTAGTTATCAATCAAATAATGGGATTCATGGAAACAGAGACTCAAGGACCTTGCATTTTTCTTGTTAATAATAATCTTGGCGAATTATAATAATTATTTGCCTTTAAATTCCTCGTTCTTTGTCGCGTATCACAAAGAGATCCAAAGTGTTCGAGTTCAAGAAGGAACCTCGAGAGATCCATGGAATCGCCGCAAAATCCCGAGGGATCTGAGGAGCTCGGGGAGTCTGGAGAAGCCCTAAGAGATAAGAGGAACCTCGAGAGATCCAAGGAATCTCAAGGAATCGCGGCAAATCCGTGAAACTGTCGAAGATCCACAGAATTTCGAGAGATCCTTCGAATTCGAAGAAACTTCAAAGGGTCCCTCAAGATCCAACAACTTTCACAATACAACCAGGAAATATCAGAACCCACTGAAAATTCTACCCTCGTTCTTCGTCTTGGGAATTCCAAAATAAAAAACGTATCTGAGTAGAATACGTAACATTCTTATATAGGAATTTTACGTCACGAATACTTCGAATGACTTTTTTTCTAAATAACAGAAGACAATTTTTTGAACCATTTTTCAAATGTTAATATTAAATTTACCAGGAACTTGGATCGCGCACGCCAGACTTAAAATCGTCACATTTGACTCACACACGCGTATCTAATCTCAAAATGTAACCGCAGCTATCTACGACATCCGCAATTATCAAATTATCTTCGAACGCGTCCTCTTAAACTGCTGTAAACACAATTGTTCTCGCAACAAAGAACGGATCAGAGAAACTCTAAGTGGGCGTCTCTGTGACGAAGATCAAGTTTTAAAGTTTTTTCTCCTTCCTGAAAAACATGTAGTTATTTAGCAAAATCTAGCCAGTAAATCACTTTCTCTCTGTTCATATTGTCGTCATGGTCGTTGATAACAGGGTAGATGTAATCGATGCAACGTTACAGCCTGTATGAAAGAAAAAAAAAAAAGAAAGAAATTTAATTATTCTGTGCAACATTCAAGGTTGAATGATAATCTCTTCAGCTGACTCGAATGACCGCACCTTCGACGTTGTTTCGTGGCACGAAAAAGCATAATATTTCTCTCGGGACTAGAATGGAGCAGCGATATTAACATAGATGGACGAACGTACAGCTTCCTGTTTCTGTGTGGAAAGGGCCATAAATTTCAACTTTCTGACAGTTGATGTTCCGTTTGCTGATAAAACTGTACAAATTCGTCGGCCATGTAACATGGTTGCGTTTCGTACTGAGAAACCAGGATACTCTCGCTCGTTCGAGCCTTCTTTTTTTTCCATCGTTTTTTATTCGTTTCCGTTCTTTTTTTTTTTTTTCGACAGAGAAAAAACACAGCCGAGTTCTTCGGTGAAATTGAAAATACCACAGAGAGGAGAGACGAAAACAGAAAAAGAAAGAGCAAGATAGAACAAAATTTGGAGCAACGCTTTAGAAACGGTCAGACGTACACAGTTTAACGCCGCAGTTATCGCGTTGCGAATTGCATTCCACTTTTTACTTTCCCTTCGTTCGCTGTGATATCGATGAAAATGCGTGGAGAACGTTTCACGCGGCTTCCGTCTCGCTCGTATCACAGAAATTATATTGCGGCAAAGCTGCAGAACCTTCGGTAAACAACGTTCGCGTATCGATACATGGCGTCGCATCAAACGAAGATGAATATTTCTTTCTATATTTTTTGCCACCTATCTCCTCTCAAACGTTACTTCTACTTTGATCTACGATTTAACGCGTGTCTTCAAAGCTCCACTTAAACACCGAATGTCGGAGGTTGCTCGTTTTACTCGAAAAAATCTCACGCGACCCGCACGACGACGAGTTTTACCGGCAACCTGATTCTTCCACAGTCTTTCCACTTGCTTCGAGACTCGAAGATGAGATCTTACGTAACTGTTTGAGGAACAGAGCGCCTAACGAGAATCTTTGCATGAAACGAAACGAGAATTCGATGTGGAGAATTGCGATTAGAAATATTCCATCATCGAAATTCGATCAGAGGATCGTTACGAATGACGATACAGAGTTTTCAATGGCTTTTTATCCAGCGAACGTTCGACCTAGAAATACGATTTCAAAGATGCAATTCCCTTTAACAATTAACAGATCGCTGCTGTTGACATTTACATAAAATCAAGCGGCCGTTCGATCTTGAAACGCAATCGGACAAATACGATTATCGTTCGACGATCAAACAGTCGTTGTTCGTAACAGGAATCCTTCAACACTGTTTAAAAAAGATCGCATACATGCGCGATCGAGAGGAACGAAATGTGACACGAACGAATCGATGCTCGAGCATATTACTCCGGCAAAGGTGAAAAAAGTAGATTGAAGTTGTCAATGTACGTGTACATAACGTGTCATGGAAGAATAATCGTTGCTTATAATATCTCTTTGTCGGAAAAAGTCGTCTCTTGCCAACTGATCGTACGCGTGTTACACGTTAGCTAAAAGCAGCTGGTAAATGAATCGTTAGAAACAAACGACAAAACGAAAGATAATTTATTTATTTAGTATGGTGATAAACGTATACAACTGCGACAATATTGTATACAAATATATCGAAATACGCGGATACTGAAGATCTAAAGCATACGAGAAGTTACGATGTGTCTATTATTTATCAAGTAGTAAACGAGATAAACGTAACGTGTTACCGACAAGCGGCGTATTTAACGACTAAAATAAAATACACAGACAGAGAGGGGAGGTGGGTATAAAAATGAAAGTGACTAGATTCCGTAATTGTTTCGTAGCAAGGGTGTATTAAATTGAAGAAAAATCGAACAACGACGCGGCTGTTCGGGTTAACTGGCGCCCTCGGGCGATACGTGTCCCATCTGTCGAGTAAAAGCTCGTCACGGCTGGGGAATTTTATTCGTTGCACGACTCCCCGACGAATATCAAATTATTCCGGCAACGTAATCGATAGCGAATGTATATACGGTAGGGTGGACGAGGCAATCGCGACTAAACGATTAAATTTATTCGGCATTTCGCTCATTTTGAGCGAGGCCGTCGCGATTAAATGATAAAATTTGTTTATCACCGTTGCGGGGCCGGCGGGACGACTGGAATAATCGCGACGCAGCGGCAAAAGAAGGTGGATTTTTCCGGCGAAACGATAAGCGAATTCCCGTGGCAATTTCTGAACGGTCATACTGAACGTCAGGGCAAACGTACGATTATGACTACCAACAAGTATTCCTGCTCCGTGAAACTGCGAGAACGCTATCGATATTTGGGCAGAGTAGAAGAAAAGGAGGAGAAAAATAATAAAGGAAGTGCGGCAGGACAATGTAGGAAAATAATTGGCGATATTTTCTTGTTTCTTTGCCGAGTTTATTTGTTACGGTAGAGATAGAGGCGTGCTATTGATATTTAGGAGAAATAAGAGAAAGATGCACGGTATTAAAATGAAAGAGATACTCAAGAGAAATATGAGAAAATAATTGGTAATATAAAAGTTGCGTGATATTCGGAGAAAAGTAACAGAAGAGATATTAAGGTGAAAGAAATATTCGAGAAGAAACGAAAAGGTAATTTCCATCGGTTCACTGCATGAGCAACGTTGTCTCTTATTTTGCGCTTTCAAGTTCCAAGGTAATATTAAACGCCGACTACTGGAATTTTGACAACTTTTTAAGAAAAGAATCTGAAAATGACGAAGAAGGTGAAACGTAGTTTTAGAAATTACGAGATACGTCGTTTGTTGGCGACGAAATATCGTGAACTTTTTACGTTTCAATGTTCTTTAGTCTTTGAAGTTACTTTATAAAATGGCTTAACGATATAAAAAGTGTTCTTCTGTCTGTTTATTTTTATGACTTCATAATCTCGTTTTTATTTATTTAATAGCCTTTGGTAGAAACAAAAGCAGTGTATTTCGAGTTCAAAACAATTATTGCGTAATATTTATGGACGATATGAAAAATGTTATTTTGTAATTGTCCAGTAGCTGGAATTTAATCGGTTCAATTTATGAAGTAACTTTTTCATTTTCAACGAACGAATTTGCAAATTTATTTGTTTATTTTTTCGTTATATTGGTTTTCTGATCATTTAACATGCAGGTTTTGTTTCCGTTAAAACAACTCGCAAATTCATAACTGCTTATTTTTTCAATAGATTAACTTTTCGCATTCTATTAATTTCACATCAGCAAATATATTAAATTGGGAAATTGAAACACGCACGAGATTTACGTTTTCCATAATCAAATACATTTATCACCTGATTGCCTAATAATTTCGTAAGATTCAATGTTGCGTGTAAACAAAATCAAACATAAAACAGTCAAACTGCAAAAATTCTGCTCAATCACAGTATCACATAAAAAAACAAGATTCTATTTTACAAAATTCGGTAAGATTCAACGTCGCGCATAAATAATGTCAAACATAAAGTGATGGAATAGAAAAATTGCAATTAATCATAATCCAGCCATCTCGTAAACGACTAAAAAATTGTAATCTACAAAACTAAAAGTCTTCGTGTACACATAAACATTTAAATATCATAAGAGAAAAAAACTAGAAAACATCGATTCGTCTACACGGTGGCACGTTTGAACGAGGACACTGGAGAAAAATCAAAATTCGCGGGCCACGTTCGCGCACTATGTTCGCACGGTCGCAGATCAGGTTTGCACGTTTGCGAGCCACATCCGCACGGTTACAGGTCGAGTTCGCACGTTTGCACGTTCTCACGCCCCACAACGCGGTACATCGAACTAGAATTCTCTACAAAGACAAAAAAATGCATACAACGTGCATGCAATTGTCCCGAACTTGATATCGGAGGATGCGACGCGAGTACCAATCTGATTATCAAATCTTTATTTTTCCCTATATTTTCCTTGCTCTCTGCCATGGTTAAGGTATCTCGAATATTTGTCTCTTTGTCTTATCGCGCTCAATGCACGTTTAAGGAAACGATACCGATGCCGTGAAGGATCTATCCATCTTTTCGTAAGAGTCATACTGAAATCATTTATGGCTATTTATGCTAACATTTAATATTGAACATAATTCTCGAATAATTTTGAAAATTTTCTTGCAACAAGTGTGACCAGAAATGCATTCTTCGACCAACTTGCAATTGCCGGTGGATTTGACTTTGACAAAATAAAGAGCATCCAGTTTGTGGCAGAAAAACGTTGCATAGCAATGCGACATAATATCTTTTCGACACAGAAGAATTATAATTGCATATTTTTTAAATCGCATTTCGAAGAAATAAAGAAAGAAATCTTTTGGTCGAACATTAGAATTATACACATCTTCGCTCAGATTCTCCACATTTAAGGAGTAACACGCACAGTTTAACAGGAATTGACGATCAGGTATGTCTAACGAACGTGCTAATCTTCACGTGATCGGATTTTGATGTAGGAACGAGACACTTGCTAATTCTCTATCGATCTTTTGTCGATCTATCGTTTACATTCGCGTTATTTACAGGCTGATGTCATTGAACAGTAATATGGAAATCGAACAGCGATTATTTCGATTTTTGTTCTCTGGATGGCGAACTGTGCGTGCCCTCATTTTTCACATCATTAGCAAGTTGTTATTCGTCGGTGAACGCGAGAGATCGAGTTTGGAAAGTTCGTTGCCATATTTGAATCAGACTGTAACTAAAATGAACCCGGAGCACGTTTAATTCGCAACAGAGACCCTCGATGCGAACCGGCCTCCGGCTCTTCGCTGTCTTCGTTTCGCCCGTTTTCATTTCCAACTTGACAGGACGAATTGGGTTTTCACGTGCTGGCAAGTTCGTTTAATGAGTAATGTCGCGGGAATAGCGATTTAAATCGAGTCCGTCGGTCCGTATCGTTTAATAACGCCAATTGCCACCGCGGTCGCCGCTAGCCAGATGTAAATTGCGCTCTGCATTGATAATAACTGTTGATCCGACGGCGAAAAAGGGAAAACACCGAATTGCCAATGATTCGAATAACCGATTAAACGAATTCCGTTTCCTATGTTTCCCCTACGTTTCGTTTCCATCCAATTTCTACTTTTTTTATATATATATATATTTTACGCGGAGGAAATCCGCACGGACGCCAGGCCGCTTCTGGGGAAAGCGGCGTGGTAGTGTCGGACTCCAACCGACTAAAACACCTCCACGATAACCGTCCCGGCTGCGATCGAGAGAGGCCCGGGAATCGCTGTGAGTGTCGCAACGGGGCCTCCCCCGCGCGCCTAATACCACCGCTGATGGAGCGGCGTGTGACCCATTGTCACACCCCACCTCGTCGCCGGAGCCGCCGTGCCAGGCAGGCCGGTTTGCCTGGCGCTGAGCCGCCAAGCGTCGAAGCCCGAATCCCACGGGGTGGGGGGCGGGCGCGGGCCCGGTGCGCTTCGCCAACGCCACACGGAGTCCCAGGCGTTCACCCATCATCCAAGTACTACCCGTGCCCGGCGCTGCTTAACTTTCGTGATCTGACGGGAGCGAGTGCATTCAGCGCGGCCAGGGCGTTGACGTTGCGAGTAAATGGCTCTTTACCAACGTTTTTCTTCCATCTTTCCGGATTCCACTCCTCAATCATCGATCTCGTTTTCTTGGTCTATGACGTCGTTCGACGTCTCATTAGCAGGATAATTAGTTTCCTCTTTTGACAAATTTTTATCTCTGTTGAGATGCGATTACATCTTTAGACACAACGTTAGGCAATATTCTGAGGGGACAAGAAGTACTGGAAGGAATGGTAAAGAAAATTTGACTTATGACATATAAGAATTATTTATTTTATTATGTAAATAGACTGCGGTTTTTTACGCATTTGTGAAAAATTTACACGACGAAAATACGACGAAATATATATGCTTCCTTTAATATTTTTCTATAATACTTAATAGGTAATGCAATTGTCTACGCTTTTGTCTTTTACCGGGATTTTACTGTTTTAAATATATTCTCGCAGATAAATTTGCATAAAAATCTGTAAGTCTAATTATAAAATATTATTGTAGGAATTATCAAAAAATATGGACAACGGGGCCCCAGGGGGATGTAAACCTGGAATCTGTAGCTGGACTACTACACTAAGGCAATGGCAGTACGGATATTCACAAACTTATTTTTCTTCACAACCACTTCGATGACAGGTGACCTTCGGTTTCGTTGTTAATATCAATCTTGCTGTGTTACAAGTATTGCGAATATGAGGAGGAAGAGTTTTTTTTCCTTTTTCTTTTTTTTTTTTGTTTTTTCTATGTTGTTTTCATAGGT
This sequence comes from Bombus vosnesenskii, assembly GCF_011952255.1. NCBI lineage: Eukaryota > Metazoa > Arthropoda > Insecta > Hymenoptera > Apidae > Bombus > Bombus vosnesenskii. The sequence continues at coordinate 3,719,739 of NW_022882944.1, read as the reverse complement.
TTGCTTTTATTTTTTTTATTTTTTTTTTTATCTTTTTTTTTTTTTTTTTTTTCACATCTCAGGAGGTAATTTCCTAGAGAGACCTAAGACGTAGAAGCTGCGTGTCGCCCAAGTACGGATTCTTCTCACACATTTCACTTTTCACCTTTGATCCTGAACACACTTATATTAAAATCCAGGAGGGCACGGATTCGAACCGCCAACCTATGTGTTTGCAGTCAGCTACAGTAACCACATCGCCACCGTCGTCCTGTACGAACTGTAGTTCCATAATTCCTATTTGAGGCTAAACATTCTGATCTCGCACTATTAGATATATATTATTCATTATTTCCCCTTCCCCGCGCCTTCCCTCCCAACCCACCCCTCCCCAAAGTTACACAGCACCCAAAAAGCAGGCTACCGGAGCGTCCTGTTTTGCGACCAAATTTACAGAACAGAAAAAAATGCGTGGTAGTGTCGGACTCCAACCGACTAAAACCTCCACGATAACCGTCCCCCGGCTGCGATCGAGAGAGGCCCGGGAATCGCTGTAGCGTCGCCACGGGGCCTCCCCCGCGCGCCTACTACCACCGCTTATGGAGCGGTGTATAACCATTGTCACACCGCCTGGTCGCCGGAGCCGCCGTGCCAGGCAGCTCGGTTCCCCCACCGGACTGCTTGGCGGCCCCGAGACGCTGAGCCGCCAAGCGTCGAAGCCCGAACCCCACGGGATGGGGGGTGGGGGGGCTCGGGCCCGGCGCGCTTCGCCAACGCCACACAGAGTCCCAGGCGTTCACCCATCCAAGTACTACCCGTGCCCGGCGCTGCTTAACTTTCGTGATCTGACGGGAACGAGTGCACTCAGCGCGGTCAGGGCGTTGGCGTTGCGAATAAATGCCTCTTTACCAAAGTTTTTCTTCCATCTTTCCGGGTTCCACTCCTCAAGCATCGATCTCGTTTTCTTGGTCTACGACGTCGTTCGACGTCTCATTAGCAGGATAATTAGTTTCCTCTTTTGACAAATTTTTATCTCTGTTGAGCTGCGATTACATCTTTAGACACAACGTTAGGCAATATTCTGAGGGGACAAGAAGTTCTGGAGGGAATGGTAAAGAAAATTTGACTTATGACACATAAGAATTATTTATTTTATTATGTAAATGGACTGCGGTTTTTTACGCATTTGTGTAAAATTTGCACGTAATACGACGAAATATATATGCTTCCTTTAATATTTTTCTATAATACTTAATAGGTAATGCAATTGTCTACCCTTTTGTCTTTTACCGGGATTTTACTTTTTTAAATATATTCTCGTAGATAAATTTGCATATAAACCTGTAAGTCTAATTATAAAATATTATTGTAGGAATTATCAAAAAATATGGACAACGGGGCCCCAGGCGGATGTAAACCTGGAATCTGTAGCTGGACTACTACACTAAGGCAATGGCAGTACGAATATTTACAAACTTATTCTTCTTCACAACCACTTCGATGACAGGTGATCTTCGTTTCGTTGTTAATATCAATCTTGCTGTGTTACAAGTATTGCGAATATGAGGAGGAAGAATTTTTTTTCCTTTTTCTTTTTTTTTTCTATGTTGTTTTCATAGGTTTGCTTTTTTATTTTTTATTTTTTTTTATTTTTTTATTTTTTTTATTTTTTTTATTTTTTATTTTTTTATCTTTTTTTTATTTTCTTTTCACATCTTAAGAGGTAATTTCCTAGGGAGACCTAAGACGTAGAAGCTGCGCGTCACCCAAGTACGGATTCTTCTCACACATTTCACTTTTCACCTTTGATCCTGAACACACTTATATCAAAATCCAGGAGGGCACGGATTCGAACCGCCAACCTATGTGTTTGCAGTCAGCTACAGTAACCACATCGCCACCGTCGTCCTGTACGAACTGTAGTTCCATAATTCCCATTTGAGGCTAAACATTCTGATCTCGCACTATTAGATATATATTATTCATTATTCCCCCTCCCCCACGCCCTCCCTCTCAACCCACCCCTCCCCAAAGTTACACAGCACCCAAAAAGCAGACTACCAAATTTACAGGATAGAAAAAAATGCGTGGTAATGTCGGACTCCAACCGACTAAAACACCTCCACGATAACCGTCCCGGCTGCGATCGAGAGAGGCCTGGCAATCGCTGTGAGCATCGCAACGGGGCCTCCCCCGCGCGCCTAATAACCACCGCTGATGTGTAAACATCATTGTCATCACACCCTCCGTTGCCGGAGCCGCCGTGCCAGGTAGCCGCCCCGTTCCCCCACCGGACTGCTTGGCGGCCCCGAGACGCTGCGCCGCCAAGCGTCGAAGCCCGGAACTCACGGGATGGGGGGAGGGGGGCACGGGCCCGGCGCGCTTCGCCAACGCCACACGGAGTCCCAGGCGTTCACCCATCCAAGTACTTACCCGTGCCCGGCGCTGCTTAACTTTCGTGATCTGACGGGAGCGAGTGCACTCAGCGCGGCCAGGGCGTTGGCATATCCCATTTCTACTAACTTGAAACTAATTGCGATACGTGGTGCACGCGTGATATTCTGATTCTGATAATTGTTCCACCTGCGCCAAGTTTCCTTTACGATTTACTTTTATAATTCTTCAGTTCAATTAGGTTAAACCAGCGGTGCTCGTTGCAACCTTTAAAGGTTAAAACAAATGCTTGTTTAAAGGTACACGTAAAAAACAGGAATTTGCATAAACATGCGCAGTGCATTTATAAGCAGAGTCGTAATCTGCGTACAATGTAACAACATATAATTTGCCAACCACGATTCAGTTAAATATATCAAATCTAGGTTAGCATTATCACGAAATATCAGAGCACCGAATCTACATATAAAGGCAACATTTTCCCACAAGCCTTGCTCCATCGTGATACCACCGAGAAACGTGAACTTCCACTATAAAACTCGTCTATATATTAATCAAGAATTACCGACAGATTAACTCTCTATCGTGGAATACTCGTGCAATACGAATAAAGAAGACTAAATAGTCTAAAATTAACTCGCCAAGGATTAACCAAGCGACGTAAACGATATTTCACAGTGATAGCACCGATAAAAATACCTTGCTTTCTCTAAATTTCATACGATCGTACAGTCTACTGAGACAGATGGACCAAACCACGGCGAAAACCATACTGAACGAAGTGGAAATTACCTTGCAAAGCCACGAGATCCTTTCAAGACGGAACTCGAACGTAACGATTTCGATTAATTGACGAAGAAAAAAAGAAAAGAAAGACAAATTTGCCAACGAAACGTTGCAACGTAAAAGATTAAGAAATTCCTTAACGATGGAAAAACACGATTCGCTGAAAAACGAGGTAAAGTGCACAACAGGGTCAACGTGCAACGCATGCATGTCGTTTTTTTTTTTTTTTCGCATAAATGTTTCCCCGTTTTCGGCCGAGCTTTCGTGACCGATAGCAGCTTCAGAGATCGACCGATTTCGTATCCATTAAACCGTTTTCAAGTGCCACATGCCCGATACGTGTTGAGTAGGCGCGACATTTTTGGTTTTCGCACGTTTTCCCGTGTACACACTTAATTTCCCAGAGGCGAGCTACCGGCTATTCAGTTCGGCTGGCAGCATTCCAACCGAAGTGGCTCATACAGTCGACGATGGCGGCGGTGGCGGCGGTGGCGGCGGTAGCGGCGAGGAGAGGGCGGTTCTGTTCGAGTTCTTGAAATAAATCAGCCGGCCGATAAAAAGCGCGGAATTTTCAGCATATACACTTGCGCTCGTCGACAAGATCGATACACCAGCGACCGATAAATAAAAACGTTGTTTTTAAAAGCGACTAGTCGCGTCGCTGATGCTCTTCCGATCGCGTCCCACCGACGATTCTTTCGCCGGGTTAGATTAATGGAGTTCGATAGTCGAGATTATTGTGGCCGCAGCCGGACACTTTTCAACCCTGCTAATGTTTCTCGGCCATTTTCAAACCAATTATATCCGGCCAACGTGAACGTGTATCTTCGCACACAGACGCCACAGAACGAATATCGAGAATTGGGAATCTAGTTACACGAGCGTCAAAATTAATTAAAGTTACGACTATAGTCGGAGGAAACATTCAACTTCGTTATACGTGACGGATGAGCGAACTGTGGATTTTTATACAAATTCCTACTTTCGTAAATGTGCATATAATTAAACCAATGGAGTTTGGGCAGAAATTTATTTCGTCAACCGAGCGTTACAATAAGCGTTGTATCTTGGCTTTTCTGATACTTTTCCACGTTATACGCGAGCTTGCGATCTTATATGTCCCATGAATGCGTGAGAATGCGCAGTCTATCGAGAAGAACATATTTGTAATATCAAACGTACGAGTAGCTTGCGGTCTGACGTTTCAAGCGATGTTTGGTCGCGCTACATTCTCTCCATCATTTTCGACGTAATTATGACCGTCTGATGTTGAAAGATATCCCCACAGTTCGAATCGAAACACGAACATCGACTTCTCGATTTGGTTTTACATTTGACACCTTGTTGCTTGTTAGAAATTCGTTTCGCTGCTTCGAGCGAGAACAAACGCGAAACATAAAAATTGTTGGAAGACCGTGACAACCAAGTCGCCGAACGATATCGCGAACGAATATTTAAACGATACTGATGCTGTTTCGAATAAATAGAAAAAAAGGAGGAATAGTTGCGCGACGTTTTATCGACCGTCGAACTCGAAAACGAGTTAATTGCGCTAGGTGTGAGGACCGCGGATAATAAAAGCGCGATTTAAAACACAGCGTAATCCGTGCACTTTGGCCCCGAGCCAAATGCGTGCTCTAAATGCGGCCGTACGCGCGAACCGCCCACTTTTTCCATCTAATTTACATTTTTCTCGCAACTTTATCTCTGCTCTCTTAGAACCGAGTCGCTGGGAATAACGCGTCGCCCTCTTAAACCTATCTTTTTCAGGCCGATTTGGCTAAACAAAAGTACGTTTCAGTGTGTAGAACGTGTTACGATGCAAAGTGATGATAATAGCGTAAGATAATGGCTTTTGCAGCATCATGATTTTTGAATAAATTAACGTTTAAAGTAGACGAAGAGATAATAATGGATTGGTTTAAAGAGATAATAAATTTCTTGCGAATTATAGTTGCAAGGCAAATGATGGTTATACGTAAGGCTAACAGGTATCTCGATAAAAACAATGGCTCGCTCGGGTAAACTTTACTGGAGGGCTGAAGATTACAGCGATGTTAGTCAGCGCACGTTTCTATAATAATATTCTATAAAGATAAAAATAAAAATCTTCTGCGTTTATTGTTTGAAAGAATTCGGTATATGTTTCCGAGTCACGTAAACATCGCCGCATGAAATTGTAATTTAATTAATTTAATTAATACTACACGCGAACGAAAGAAATTATACTTTCGTGGGTTGAGATACGCAACTGAAAATCTTGATTTAGTAAAAAACCATCATGTTATTCGATAAATCAGCCAACATTCTGCTGAATAAAAGATTCTACAGAAATACGTTATTTTCGAATTCGTCTCGGAATTCGCCGCGATCTTCCTGAACAGCCAAGCTATAATTTAATAAGAAATTACGGAGACACGTAGTTATTTCACAAAATATAAAAAAAATTCTAATTCCACAAAAATACGTTATTTTCCAATTTCCAAGTGACAATCTTTTAAAGAACCAAACCACGCTATCGTTTCACAAATTATTCAACGTTCAGCGTAAAAATGGCGAGACTGGTGCGACCTAATCCTTCGAAAACTCATAATATATTCAATCCGGCGAATGGAGCGCGAAACGCGTTTGCAAAGCCGCTGGAATGTGCGACGAGATTCGTTTCCATTTGCGGAACTTTTTTCTATCCCTGGCGACTTTATCCAGCGTCCGGTGTATTTCGTCGTCGATTAGAGGCATTCGCATTCTCGCGTAATCGAGTGGCCGGTGTTAGCGAAATGCTGGCATTCCGCGTCATGGGAGTCGCGGGAATACAAGTGGCTGACGGGAACAAGGTTGCCGGCAAAAACGCGTTGCCTTCGACAAAGAAAATGCCCACAAACCTTTGCCAAGGAAGTCGGTGAATTAGCCACTGGAGAGAAAAAAGCCGGGCTCGAAGCTGCTGGAAAATTGCACGATCCCATCTGGGAAATTTTGGACGTACCATTCGCTTCCTTGTCTTAGACTTTTGCCTTTTCCTACCGTCATCTCGTATTCTTCCCAGTGTTCTTCAGTTTTGAAAGTTTCACTTCCTCGGAGTTGGTTAAAGAGCGTAAGTTTTCGAGGAGACAAAGAAGCGCAAGTGAAAAATCTACTCGTATTACTCGTAACTTCGTTTTCGAAAAACTTTTGAATACTCATTTTTTTTTTTTATTGATGTTCTAATAAAAATGTTTAATTGTTCAATGGGGCACTTTTTATTTCAAAGTATCTTCTATTTATCGGTTATATTTAAAACGCCCTAACTGTCAATTTTCATACAATTTTTACAATTGTAAGAAGTTCGAGCGCTCCGGTCATCAAGGGACCAACGTGGCAGGGACCAAAGTGTTAAGAGCTTCGAAGGGAGGCAGCAAATTAGGAGAAGAGACAAGTAAGAAAAGAAAAACAGTTGACCAAGCAGGGAACTAAACTTGGATCAATGTTTTCATGTTTTTTACTAACACGATCAATTACTTAGATCTCTTAGAATGTACCAAGTAGTTTGCCGGTACAGGACAACGAGTTACAAATTACATTTTTTAATTCTTGCAAATTACAGCACAATTTTTGTTCCCCTTTGCGGATTATTAATTAACTTCTAACTTATAATTATTAATCAGCTTATGAGGAAATTGAAGAAAATCGATTTGTCCCCTTTTTACGAGTACACCATTTGCGTTGCAAATTAACTTTTACTAAAAGTAGCGCAAGTTATAGCACAGAAACTTGAAGTGGCCGATACCGTACGACTGTTTCTAGTACAAAAATCATCGTCGTGACTATCGCACACGTTTCTGAAACGCGAGCTATCATTTCAAATTATTGACTTTTATCTGTATACTTGGAATAAAATTTATCGCCTGAGTACAGCTGAGGCATATGAGTTTTGCATAATATCGAAGAGAAGGACAGTTGATAGCGCAAACGTGACGACAATTTGCCAAGCAAACTCAGCAGCGCTCGATTAATCGACGATGATGCAAATCGGTCGTAATCAGCCGTCTCGCTTTGTCAAACAGCTGAAAATTGGTGGCTGGGTGAAATGTAAATTGGGGGGAAAAACGTAGAATAACAGAAATCCAACGAAGTGAGTGTGGGGAAGATATGAAGAAGGTTGAAGGGACGTATTTATCGTGTAACCCCAATTTCATTGTCACGAGCTATGAATTCCACGCGTTGAATGCGCCATGCATTATGTATCCTGGGAATGTGTAAACTCGCCGAACAGAATTGCCCGCATTTATTGCGAGTTAACACGCCGCCTTGAATAAAACATCGTCGCCTAACGATCACCGTAGCAAGCATTTTTTTACGGTTCGTTTCCTTCTTCGAAATTATCACCGGTACGCGATTTCCAGGATAAAATCGATCTTTCGATGACTTTTTTATTCAATGACTACTTTGCCTGGTATTTGAATAAATTTCTTTGTTGGATAATATCCGAAACGATTTCTTATTTTACTATGTCGACGTCGCCACGTATTAGAATATAACTCGGTTAAAAGTAAATTAATGTTGAAACGAATAACGTTAAAACGTCTAAGAAAAACGAACGAATAACGAAACTGTTACTAAAATCCGGGCTGCTTGTTATTTTGTTCTAAAGGGTCAATTAAAAGTGAATTTTAATAGAAACTAAAGCTACTCTTCCTATGCTGTTTCTGAAATACAGATAACGAAGTGTGACCCGTTACTTCAAAATCTGTTATCAAACGAGAACTAAAGGAATATACTGTAGGATCTTTACTACAATTACAATTCGCATTACTAAAATATCGATGGGAGCACCTAGCAGAGAACGCTTGGTACTGCTGTACGTGTGGCCTGACGAAGATTTCTTTGAGAACACGCGTGGCAGTCAACGTGTTAAGCAAAAAAAAAAAAAAAAAAAGAGAGAAGACACCCAGAAAACGCGAAGTTCTCCTCCCTCGATAAGAAAACCCGTTAGTTACAACGATATAACGATACCTCGACACACAGTGGACGAATGAAAACGGAGATATGGACAAATATTCAACATTTGCAAACATTCGAGACACAACGATGCTCGTAACTATTGTCCATTCTACGGAAATCCTTCGAATTCCCACGGGGGATCGATAATGAATTTCATTCGCGTCACCGTTTGACAATAATTTATTTACCCGCCGCTTTATGTCGGCGGAATGAAGTTGGTATGTTGAATCGATTGAAACCAAAGATCAATGTACCGTGCACCGTTCGTAATTTATTTATTTGCCATTGGTGTGGCAAAACTGAACCAACGCGCGCACGAGAGAGAGAAAGAGAGAGAAAAAGAGAAAGACGAGAATTAAATTCACTCGCGAACGCATATCAATTAAAGTTAGAAATTAATGTATCGCGCTTCGTTAATTATATGTTTGCTGTACCAGTCGATCGACGTGCCATCGCGTAATCTACGCTATCGATTCATCCTGATTCGTTCGTATATCATCTTTCTTCTTCCGCGGAAAATTGTAACGAAATTCGCTTGAAATTATAGCGAAACATTAATCAACGTTCCGTTGACTTTGTCCACTTTAGAATAGAATTTATCCCATAACGGCACCTAAAATTGACATTCCACCAGGCAATCAAGCCACGTTGCTAATTATTCGTTTGTTATCGTTATCGTTATCATTGTCAAAGGCAATAATAATATAATTAATAAATCACGCGTGTTTGAAATCAGCAGCGTTCTGTGGCGGCTTGGTTAACAACGGTGTATACCGTGGGGGTCACCGGTGGCCGAGATTAGATTCATTAGTGATAACATTTGAACACTGACGACTGGCAATGTTGAAATTAATTCTGCGAGTACTTTGGAACATCCAAAGACTGTTTGAATTGTGGAAAAAGTATTTACGTTAATTAATTTCTCTTTCAAGCTCGTAGAGCGATATTCTATTTTAGTAAGTTATTAATTAACAAGATACCAAATGTAAATATTCTTGACGAAATTAATCTCGCATTTTAAGCTATTATATTCTCTTTACAAGACCATTCAAAAAGATTGTACATCCAAATATAGCATTAACAATTAATTAAATACAATTATTTGTTTCAGATGACGCATATGTTGCGTCTATTCAATTATCATATTTATCGTTAGTTTCTAATTATAACTTCTACTATCTTCGTCTAATTTGGTGACACGTTTTTGAATTCGTATGTTCTGAAAGAGAACAGCTCGGGCTACAAACGAATAGGATCATTGAAAAAGCTAATAACAGAAACACGTATCGTTGGATACTTTTGTAGGAAAAATGTGACGTGTTAAAATCTATGGTAATTAAGATAAGCAGCTTCGTTTATCGTCTAGTCAGTTAATAACTTGTTAAATCATAATGTTGTTCATAGGCAACGTCAAATATCAACGGGTTAATTGAACTGTTTAACATATTCACTGTTACTGACGCATACGGTGCGTCGATTCAATTATCTTACTTATTGTTATATTCCAGTCTGCTGACACGTTTTCAAATTTATGTATCTATTTCGACATACAAGAAGACCAACGAAACAATCATATTAAACTGTCATAATAAACATTATTACGAGCAGAAATATCGAGGGGAAAAAAATAAATAATTTAATGTATTAGATTGTCGGAAAAGTTTCTTTCGTCTTATAAGGAAATAATAGACGCACAATGTTTTTTGTTTTATATTAGTTTACTGAATTATGCAACATAAAAATAGAAATAGAACGAAATGGATCATACCTAATTCATTAAAATAATATAAAACAGAAATTATTGTCCATCTGTTATCATCTTATGAAACGAAAGAAACTTTTCGGACAACCTAATATATTATCAATAGACGAACACTAATTTCTTTTTCATTATACATTAATAATTATGCACGAACATAGTAATACAAATATAACGAAATTGATCATACCTAATTCAATAAAATAATATAAAACAGAAATTGTTGTCCATCTGTTATCACCTTATGAAACGAAAGAAACTTTTCGGACAACCTAACGTATTATCAATAGACGAACATTAATTTCTTTTTCATTATACATTAATAATCTGCCATATTCGTAAAATTCTCAACAAAAAAAAGAAACAGTTGCAAAATTGTTCGCCGTTGTTATTTAAAAGCCGCGTTAAAATTAAGTTAAAATAACGATATAAAATACGAAATATGCTATCAAGCACTTCAACAATTTTATTTTTTCGCCAACAATGTACTGTAACTGCGTATAGCGACGCATCGTGCTTGAATAAGCGACAGTTCTGGTCGCAGGCGAGATACATGTACAAAATTCACCCGCCAGTCAACGTGTTAACCCTTCCAATGCTATGAACCCATACATGAGTTTCGAAAGATGGTTCACTATGCGCTGTGAGCAATTTATGTGTCCATCTAAAGCCATTGAATGCGCGCTATGAATCTATACGTATTTCCAATACTATCTCTGCTATTGTAGCTACGATAGTGTCTTTGTACTTCATTGTGCTTCAACGATTTTGTACTTCAACGTGTTTGACAAATGTTTGCCTTATCCAAGCTTCTCTCTCAAAAATTGCCACGTTTAGAAATATCATTATCTTTCCAAGAATAAACAATATGATTTATTTTCTACCTCTAACCGTATCATCGAAACGCTAGTATTTCAATTTTCCTTTTTCTAATTTTCTAACCGAACAATCGAATTGTTACTAAATTTTGATTTATCTTGCAAAAAGGATAAAGTTCTTTAAGAGCCACCGTGCGATAATTATCAATTCGAACGTAAAAACGTTAAAAAATGAAAACTAAAACTTGCAACAATTTACCTGATACCACGTTATGTTTCTCGAGTTCCTTTATCCGAAAAATTGATCAGTTAAGAAATATATTTTGTCGCAGAAAAATGATAAAAATTACAGAACCTTCTCGATACGAGAATTCTTCTTTCTTTTTTTTTTTTTTTTTTTTTTTTGTCTAGCTTTTCCTCGATATCTCTCGAAAACTACGAGTACAAAGGATCCCCGGAGTCGTAAGAATCCGTGTAACCGGAGCCGAAGTACGAATTGAATTCGCTCGAATTATCCTGCCGGGTGTCGCGTTTTCAAAGGAAGCTTAAGAATCCGCGCAGAAAGTTTTCGACAGATCGATACACGCGAGAACACGATCGGGACGCCTACCGTGATCGAGCGACGATGATATCGCCGCAAAAATGACCGGGACATCTGTCGCGCTCACCACATTCTATGGCTCCGTTTCGTTCTCGCGATCCGTTCGATCGGATCGCGATAGCAGTGGACCGATGCGAAACGATGAATTCAGCAGTTCGAACAAAGCTGCAGCAATCGAGGTTAACGCTTTACGCGTAAACCACTTCCGATAGCTCGCCACCGATCTCCATCTCTCTTTGGCACTTTTTCTTCTTTTGTTCCGCAGCTGGCTGCGTGTAAATTGTTTCCTTTTCAATCGGCCGCGATCATATCGACAACAAGCTTGTCATGCGACTGGCACGTACGGAGAAATGCATTTTCACGTTCGATTTTATCAAGTACAGTGACTCGCACAACTACATCCACGTTTACAGTGAAGAAGTTTTGTCAATATAAATAACACGCGTTGCGTAAAACGCATTTTGGAACTTCGTTAACGTTGTAACACGAGACACAAGTGTCGTAATTAATTGGCCAAATTTGAGAACAGTCTGAGAATGTACATAGCTGGTGCAACGTATGTTCTGCAAATTTGTATTTAGCAAAAGATAAATATACAGTAGGAATAGTCATCCTTTTCTCTTTCTTCTACTTCTTTTTCTCTCTTTTTGGAGGGGTATTTACGGCTAGAATATTTTACACGATATATGCATAGCTTAATGACTACTGCAACGCTTAAACAGTTTACAAAAAGAATTCTTATTAACCTAATGGCTGTGAGTTTAGTATTCGTAGACCGTACCAGGGACAATTTTGGGGCAAATAAAACACAGACGGGAATTTTTAATGGAAAATGAGCGGTTACACAGACTTTTGAATTGTAATAGACAGCTACGATTATTTCTTATCGCGATAATTTGATTGAACAAGTAAACCGTATGAGGTGATCGTCGGTGAAGATGCCCACAAGAAATACTCTTGATTTTCAACAATATCGTTTATTAAACTCTTAACAATTAGCAACAAATAACGATTAACCACGATTAACGATTAACATTGAATTATCAAGAGTCAATAACCCGTTTCTCTAATTGTGTTCGCTTCGCTATGACGCTTAACCTTTCGCAGCTCGGGGCAGAATGAATCTTTTGGTTCGAAATCAAACAGATTCTTTCCTTTGTTGCTCCTCGATATTCCCACTACGCGCCTATTTATTAGAAATCCGCGACGATGCGAATATTCGGCGAAAGAACCGCAGGGATATCGATGGTACATTAGACCTGTCGGTCTTACGCTTTGAAGGTATAGAGCGCTTTGTGTCGCGAGGCCGTTGAAATTTCTGTGGTCGAGTACCGCCACATGTACATGCGCAAGCACTATAACGCAAGCACTATAAGAGAATAACTATGCATTTTGGAAAGAACACAGGGAAAGGGAGCGTGTATAATTAATCTAAAAAGAAGTACTGATTGGTCATTAGATACCTTTTTATAACGGAACATAATCGAAGTATAATGGAGCCACGCCAATCCGAATTCCATTCGAATGAGATTAATTAATTATAGAATTGTGGCGGCATTCGACCACGGAAATTTCCAACGGCTTCGCGCCACAAAGCGCTATACCTTCAAAGCCGTATATACCGTAGAATGCATACGCGGCAACCGCCGCGGACTTCTAACAAACGCGAGCATAGTGGGGATATCGAGGGGCAGCAAAGAAAAAAATCTGTTCGATTTCGAACCAAAAGATTCGTTCTGCCCCGAGCTGCGAAAGGTTAAGCGTCACAGCGAAGCAAACACAATTAGAGAAACGGGTTATTGACTCTTGATAATTCAGTGTTAATCGTTGTTAATCGTTAATCGTGGTTAATCGTTATTTGTTGTTAATAATTAAGAGTTTAATAAAGGTTATTGTTGAAAATCAAGAGTATTTCTTGTGGGCACCTTTACGGACGATCACCTCAGAATGTTTAATTACAATTCGTCCTAAGCAAATAGGATCGTCGATGAAACGAGTGAAACTTTATCCTCGGATTTGTTCAAGAAGAATTCTTTTTATCGAGGAGGCATGGAAATAATTTTCTGAACGACTAGGTAGAATTTTCTGAAATTATTCGAAAATTTGTGATGGTAAAATAATTAGTGGAAGTTGATTGAAGTAAGCAGACGCGAATAAATGATGGGAGCATCGGGATAAAACATTACGGTACTTATAGTTCATAGTTAGAAGGATGATAATCACGGTGGATACAAATTCGCGATCAATTTTCCTGGCGCTTGGTGCTCGTAAACCTTCCACCGGATTAATGCACGGGTTAGTGGACCAAACTTAACAATATTCAAACAATAATTTTCACAACTACATAGCCGACAGAAGTTACCGGTTAAATTTCAACTTTGACTATGTGGGATTAAAACAGGCATCTGAGTTCAATCAAAGCTAGCTTTAACGAATTAGTACGTAGATACTGAAAATATGCAAAAAAAGGAGGAATAATCTGAAAAGTAAATGGAGAAAAACGAAGATGGCAAAAATATTCTAAACCGCAAGTATATAATAAAAAGAAAGTAAGAAGAATCGAAGCTAAAAATAAAAGGAACACTTTCAAGGAGAGGGATAATTGTTGTAGAGGAATGTGTATAAAGTTGTAAAGCGAAAGTTGGAACTTACGCACAGAAATATGCCGAAGAAATAACATAAAATAAATAACAAGGATAGTACAACAACGAAAGGAAATAAGAGACTAAAAATGTAATAAGAATTTAAAATAAAGTCGGAGAAAAATCTTCAGAGTTAAAAAGAAATTCAAGGCAAAGTTAAAAGATACGTAAGAAAAGGCAAATACTAAGAACAGTTTGGCAGAAAAAAAGGGGGCAAGGAGAAGCTTTAAATGTGATAAGGATTTAAAATAAAAATTTTAGAGACACTTTCGGTCTTAAGAAAGAAAAATAACGAGGAAGCTAAATCGTGTACTGAAGGAACAAACTAAAACCGAAGAGGCAAGAAGCAGCAAAAATATAGTAGGGAATAATCTAATAAGAAAAACAGAAACGAGGAATCAGAAGATTAAAGGGAACTTAAGGTAGAAATTGCAGGCACACCTGTAGGTTTAAAAAAGAAATCCAAGACAAAACATAGATTACGACATCGACAAGAGAAAAGACAAAATTGGAGGAGCGTAGTAACAATAATCTAATAACAAAGAAAAGCTACAAGAAATTGGAAACGTAACGGGAACTTCAAATGAAAATTACGCAACATCTGCAGGCTCGAAAGGGAATATAAAGGTACAGTCAAAAACATACGGAGGAAAAGAGGCAGAAAAGAACAGAGCCGAGAAATCAAGAACACGCAATAAGAATAATCCGACAACGAAAAGACTAACAAGAAAACGTGATATGAAAAATAGGAGGCGTAATAAGAAAAGAACGAAAATAAAAATTATGCAGATAGACATCTCCCATCTGGAAAAGAAAAACGCGAAGAAAATAAAAACACGGAAGGAAGTAGCAATAGTAAGAATAATCTAATACCAAAACGAGAAACAAGAGGCACGAAATAGAATCTCGCTAGCTTGAAAAAAAAAAAAAAAAAAAAGAAAACGGCGCAAACCCGCTAGTACAAACCTTTGTAACAAAGAGTCAGCGCCAAAGAGGAAACAATTTCCCAACTGCGAAATCCTTCAAAGTCTCAATCCTCGCGATACACGAATTCCCCGTTAGAACATCGGTGAAAAAAACATGCTGACTGGTTCTACGAGGTAGAAAAGCCAGCCGACGAGTTAAAAGCTTCCAACTTCAAAATCCATGATCTATCGGGATTACACGTTGGATCCCTTAGTAGCAGCAAACAGGGTCCGCGCGCTCGTACGGCTCGACCGAAGTAAACGAAGTAAATTTGAACGAGCCGAGCTCGCCGAGTATCGATTCCAATACGTTAAGAATTAATCCTAATGCAGTCGAAGTTACCGTGGATTAAGGACGATACACGAGGGTCACGAGGAACCCGAGGATAGCTGGCAAGAGCAGGTGGCTGGACCGTGGTCTGCAGGTATCTGCACGCTTAAAATTAATGCAATTCCGTGCGAAATTTACTATTTATATGACGATGCACAGGTATCCAGATACTCGGTGCAGTTCCATTAAGAGCTTGACATTTCTGTTACATTTTTTAAAGACAAGACCGAAGGACGTTTCTCTATTTTCTAATTTTCTACGTTTCCCCATAACCAGGATAAAACGCTTCGATTAAATTCTTCGTAACGAAAGCTAAGAAAAAGTTCGCTGGGGTTAAACTGTTGCACGAGATAAAATCGCCAGATGAAAGTTCGGTTAAAGATGTTCAGTAAGAGGTATACTTCGTATATTTGCGATAATTTGCAAGTGTTGGAATACTTACGAGCGATGGTGTAGTTATAGAGGGACATGATTTGGCGCACGGCAGAAATTCAGATGAAATGGGCCAATGTAAATCAAGAAGTGCCCGGCACACACGAGCCCCTTATCAATTTCACTGGAAGCTTGACCGCATTTTTCCGTCGTCGGAAATTCCAAGGATCGTCTTGGAAATTTGCATCGTCGGCTATTATTTCAGAGTTATACTGGGCCATGCTCGATGATATCGCCTCTTAACATACGCAGAGATTGAAATTGGGAATCTTGGCATTTTTCTGACCTCGTAGTCTCATGCAGATTTAGCGAAATGTATTTCGGTCGACCGAAAGTTCGATGTCTCGACCCTCCGTAAGCAACTTGGGTCTTTTATGATTCTGTGCGAAATTCAAGTGCTAACATAACAAGAAGAATGCTTGCAAAATTTTTTATTACATTCACGAATAAGTTGTGTTCGTCCAAAAAGAAATTAATTGTTTCAACTGAAATTGCTTCAGCGCGATCCAAAGATAACTCTTATCTTATCCATACGTACGGTACGTTCTGAAATGAGACATTTGTCGCTATCATTCGTACTTTTCCAAATATTTCAGCGTTTTCGGTTAAACATCCACAAGGTAGGAACAAGTACGAATTTCCGAAGAAGCAACGAAATTTCGCGTTTCCCATCGACGACGTAGCTTTCCTCTACCTGGTGGAATAAAATCCGATAGGAGGATCGATGAAAAGAGAGGAAGAGAGAGGAATGGAACGCGGACTTTATCAGATGAGTGGCCGCGAATATTCGAAAATTCTGCAGGATCGGCTGCCGTGTGTGCCAGGGCCGCGTGGTTCGAACGATGGGACATGAAAAATGCACCGGTGTCCCAAAAACGTGGCGCTTTAATTGCAATCACGCGGAATATCGTGAAAGTTTTGTCGATTCCGGTGGAATGTTGGCAGAAACCTCCGCGACATAGAAATTCCTGATCGATCGACAGGACACGACGAATATAAAGTACAGCAGCAAGATGATTTACCTTCTGCCGATAAAATGAAATATGCAAAAATGAAAGGAAACGGCAGAACATCGGAAAGAAATTAGAATTTCACGGTATCTCGAAGGGACGAAAGCTACACGAGAATCTTTGCAAATTCCAATTTTCTTTACAAAGTCGTCGAATTAATTTACGTATCTAGTCGCTAGAATGTAACACAAAGGATGCCTGATTTTATTATTACGCGATCTAACAGCCTTTAGGATGTCTAGCTTTTGCAACATTAATTAACGATAATAAGAAATTTGACTAATAAACGCAAGTATTTACTACATTCTACCCAGATATGTAACCTACACTCAGCCTAATTGCTAGTAGTGATACAATGTCCCTATGATGAGATGAAGTGACGCGAATGATGTATGCATTCTGATGTGGTGTTATGCTATTATTGACCTCCTGTCTAGACACCAAGGGATACATTTAACCCTTGCCTGAGTAAACTGGATCGTTTATATATTCAGGCTTAGTTTCTTAACAACTCCAGGCTCATGAAAGATCGAAGAATGGTAAGAAGAAATGTTTGGAACGTTCTGCGACGAGACGAGAAATCTGAAGGAAAAGAACCAAAGTTAAAAAGGCATCGTCTCATCTGCGAAACATTAATCTTCAACAGAATTTTCTTCGTAACTTCTTTTAGACTGTAAAACCGCAATAAAAAGCCGCAATAAAGGTACTACAGCAAAGACAGTAGATACTACGATTAAAGACTTCTTTCCCGTACTTTAATCGAAGTTGCCGACTAAGAAACTTTACGATAAAACCGTAGGAACGTTATTCAAAGCACGAAAACGAACGCGAGATTGCGTGGCAACTGGTAGAAAATTTTTCGTTTCGTCGATCAAATAAGAAAATCGCGAATGAAGTAGCAACTTGCAGAGAATCGTTATCGTAGCAGTTCGATGACTAACGAAGCATCTGTCTCGAGATCTGCTGCACTCGAGATTGCCCAGGGCTGTTCATTATCATAATCAGCTCGCGCTGCGTTCGACAATCCGATTCCCTCAGCGGTGCACGTTAATGGGCTCTACAGGCGCACGACAGATTAACACAACTGACGCGGGCCTGTGTCTCCGCTCGGAAGGAGCTTCAGGCAGCTACTTCAGCTGTCATACCCGGAATTTGTATCTTCCCAATTCGCACGAGTTGGCACAGTCGTCAAGTTCGTATACATTCGACTGTGTCCAGGTGGGGAGGTATACACACGCGGAATTTGATGGCGCATCGCCTGCCTACGCCGAGGAAAATGAGTCTTGGTAAACACCGGCACGAAGCATCTTCTTCGAAACTTTGCCGACGAGATCCTCGAGAAACGATCTCTGTGCCGCTGCGTCGAAATTCTATCCGCTTGCAATTTCCAAAATCCGCGCCTTTGGCTTTGCCTTCGCTCAAACTATCTACTGTGCATCTACTGTACACGACTTAGCGGCTGATAATAATCGAAGTGATATCGGTAGCGAAATTTAACGACCCATAATTCGTTGTCTTTTTCCTCTGGAAGGTTGCAAGGTATTGGTAGATTGGGATTAGGTTGGGTTCAGTCTGTTAGTGTTTGAAAAAACTAAAGGATATCGTTAAAATTTATCGACAGTGCCAATGCTACTCTTCGAGGTATATTAGTGGTGGTACTGCCACTCGAATTTGTTAACGTTGGAGAATTTTGTTCTTAAATAATAGCTGATACTGCGTATATTCCTCAAATCTACGATTGATATTGGTAAAATTGGTAAATTTTCTTGCAGTATGAACGTAGATTCTATTGGGTTGGCAACTAAGTGATCGCGGATTCTGTCATTAGGTGGTAATGGCAAACTCCGCAATCACTTAGTTGCCAACCCAATATTTAGTTACAGAGACACGTTGTCTTGTCGTACACCGGAAACAAGAATTTCCTATGAGACAATTCAAGTAAGATTGTTATACCGTACTGGTGAAATTAGTGGACAAGTCACGAGTTCACGAAGCTAATTAACACACCGCTGACCGGTCACGGGAGAACTTGTGTTCTCGTGCATGAAGTTAAGTTGTTCGATTTTGCATAAAATAAACGACGACAGGGTTTTGCATAGAATAACCGGCCAACGATACGTTGAAAGGATAAGTCTTGGACAGAGAATTTTCCATCTACCGAGTATTGTAACGCGAGTACTGTATTTTGCATGCTTCGCGTATCTTTCAGCAGCCTATAATTTTACAGGAAATATGCGAGTTTCCGCGAATCAATGGCGATTTATTTAACGCTACTTTATTCTAGAAAAGAGCAATTTTTTATCGACAACCTTCATAAATATGCTATTTTATTCTATGCTATTCCATTGATTAATTTACTAATGCTATTATATTAATACGAAAATAGAATTTTTAGAAATAACTTGCACCGTGAAAAACAAAGAATATTCCCTGACTTTACGCTAATTTCAGCCAACATCTCTCCTCAACGAGGATCTGTTGGAAGTTGTCCTGTTCCAAAGGGAGCAATGATTCTCTTATCAAGACTTCAGACGGATGCCATTCGCTTGGATCCACGTATCTAGCGTAAAATTGCTGGAAAATATGTTTCCAACGTTTCGTGGAATAACAGCGATCCGAGGTGGCTCGCATGAGGGAAGCAATTAGTCTCGCACGAGGTATGGTCGCGCATATCTCGAAGAATACTAAAGGAACCGCATACAATAATGCATCGCATGACGAACGTAATTGGACTCGCGTGAACCGCGCTCCCCGTCCATTGATAACTCTTCGGTTGTAATGCTTCTTTGCAACGCAAAAAGAATACAAAAAGAGAGAAAGAACATCGTTCTATGGAAAAAGGAATTATTGAAATTTAAATAATAATCACGATCGAATCAACGATAAGCCAAGATTTACCTACTACAAATTGGAGCGATTGGGTTGAGGGTGGCATTAAGATTTCGCAGATCTCGCTTTTATCGATATGGAAATGAAGTTCGAGGAAAATATGCACACGTGAAATTTTTCCACACGATATATGGTACAACGATAACGAATAATGCATGAAACCTTGCCGATACGATAAATGGCGTAATACGGGAAAATGACGTTGAAAATTATAAAATTGGCAAGATCGAAGTAATTTGTAAATTTTTCAAGCAGAAGATCTATGGATCTCATACATAATTAATAGGATGTGCGAAGCTTACGGAATACTTGTCACGTGCCATCGTTCTTCTGTAAGAGCCTTCTTGTTTCTTCTCTACGTTTCTGCATCCAACGTGATTAATTTTATATTTCGTCGAGGTTCTTTGATTCATTAATTCCTAAACGCATACTTTTTGACAACGTACAATTATTAAACTACTGCAAAAACTTTCTTAACGATGTAAAGTATAATACTTTGTCGTATTTCCACGACGATAGTTTTTTCTCACGATTGAAAGAACAGAAAAAAAATTGTCGAAAGTAAATAATTAATAAATGTTGATCGCGTTAAAAAAGAACGTCAGATATTGAACAAAAATCGTAGCAACGAGAAAATGAAATTGCTGCAGTGTATCTCGGAGAAAATATACGTTTTAATTTAGCGGGATATTCATAATAAATGCACATAAATTCGTACAGACGAATAACTAGATCAAGATATCAATTCATAATGACGAATGATTAAATAACACGTGAATTTACAGAGACCAGGAATATCAATTCGTAGATATCGATAACTGAAAATAATAATCTTATACTCTTATACGCCACGTGCATCGGATACTTGATTATTCTCCAATAATTTTCCCGATTTCCGGCGGAATTAAAACTTTTAAACAAAATTAACCACGTTCAAACTCTCCGGTATACTTAAATTAATGGACTGAGGCAACGTTCACTTTATCGAGCGAGATTGGAAGGTGTCAAAATTGCACCGCGAGGTTCGAACTTCATTGGCCGGGTGAAATTCAAGACAGCTCGTACGATTCGAATCGAATCCTGAGTTAGTCTATCAGAGCTTTCTCCGGCGGATCTCCAAGTGGAAAACCACGTACTCGAGGTCAGCTATTTCGAACGGAACCCTGAAGGCGGTTGGATACCTTTTCGAAGTAACAGTTCCCAAACCGAATCCAAAGTTCTGTACATTTTCCCGAAGGACAGCCCTTGAATTTAATCTAACCCCTTCGTCACCATCCAGCAATTTATATTCAACACATTTCTACTTTTTTCTTCCAGCGTAACCGCTTCTTGGCCTTGATGAAACTTTGAACACGTAGGAATCTAAGAAAAACTTCGTTCGTAACAAACGAAGTTTCCCGGTTACTTAAATATCGAAGTTGCCTGGACTATCGGAAAAAAGAAGAAAAGAAAGAAAAAAAGGAAAAAAATATACAGGTGAATGTGGCCACAAAGCAAATAAAAGCAGCCATTTCGTTGTTGAATAATTAAATCGTTGATTCACCGGATGATAAAGACGAATTGCTAGGGCCAAATACGTTGGTCGTTCATTTCCTCTGGAAATCCAAGATATTTTCTCTCTCTTTTTTTCTCTGCGAAAACAAGAACGAAGGAAAGAAAGTTTATAAGATCAGAAGCGTTCTATAAAGAGACATCGTAACTTCGCGAAACGGATTTATCTTCGACAAAGAACACAATGAATAAATGTGATGTATAGGACAGAACGAACCAGCGTCGTAGAAAATTTCTAGAGTAAAAATTATTCAACGCCACAGTGTATAAATTTGAAAGTTTCCTCTACGCGCCACTGTATACGTTTTATTTAAATAAAAATTATCATTCTATAGAACGTACGAACTGCATGTGCGAAAGTAAATATATCTTTGAAACGTCATAACTTTCTACCAAACAATCGATGTAACGATAAACGCTTTCGATCGCAGAACGTTATTATTCCACGCAGCGTACGAGCTTGTACATGCAAAGTCAAACGTATTGTTAAAACATCGTAACGTTTTATCAAATAAACAATACAGCGATGAATACTTCCAATGGAAGAACGAATAGAAAATAATACTCGAACGTCGAACGATCATTAATCAATCATCAACTCGGTACATTAATCATCGCTATGCGCATCGTAAATGTAGATCGATCGACGATATCACTTCCGTGGTACCCGTAATTTTCCTTTTGTTTCGCGATCGAGGATTAACAACAAGAATCGGCAAATAGACGTCCGCGGTTCACAAACGAATTAAGATTGCCCGTGGTGTCTGTTATCGCGGAGCGCGAGTCTCGGGTGTTTTGCTCCATTCAAAAGCGTTTTGTGAAAAACCAAACTCGTGCCCACGATATTACGTTAATTAGTTAATTTAAGCGTTCGAGGGAACGCGAGCGAAAAGTGCGGCCGACGATCCCACGAGCCGTGTATCCCGCAATCTGGTTACTCGAACTTGAATAAATTTCCCACGACACCGAGACAACTACATTTTCTGGTCATCGAATCAGGACTGCGCGAAACTTTCAATATTATATCATGTTTTTACAAAGTCAAATCGCGAGAGAATTATAATAGCAAAGGTTAAAATTGTCAAGCTGTTACGCGACGCTCGAAGGATATACTTTTCACGAACATGTTAAGCGTATCGTATCGATAATGTTTGGAATCTGAAAATGTACGTAAAAACTGCAAGATATTTAATCTTTTTTCTATTTATCACACAAGTGTTTAGGAAGCTAATTATTCGTATCGGTAAACTTGAATATTAAGGACATCTTCGACATTTGTTATAGGTTTAGGATAGCTATTCATACCGTATACTAGTTCTTTACTAAATATGTTTGTGGTTAAATGTCTTGTAATTTTTGAAGTATAAATTAAGTTGAAAAGTGGCGTCTAAAGTAAAATAAGAAGACTTCTGACGTTAATTACTGCCAGTAAATGCATATGTATAGTAGAATACAAATACGTAATGTAGTAAATGATGGAATATATCATTGCTATTGCTGTATCATTATTGTGTGTATTTTACAAGTGTATCACATAGTCGTATATCGTAATTTTTAGGTATAAATCAAGTTAAAAAGTGGGGTCTAAAGTAAAATAAGAAGACTTCTGACGTTAATTACTGCCAGTAAATGCATATGTACAGTAGAATACAAATACGTAATGTAGTAAATGATGGAATATATCATTGCTATTGCTGTATCATTATTGTGTGTATTTTACAAGTGTATCACATAGTCGTATATCGTAATTTTTAGGTATAAATCAAGTTAAAAAGTGGGGCCCAAACTAAAATAAGAAGACTTGCGACGTTAATATAACCAGTAAATGCATATGTACAGTAGAATACAAACACGTAATATAGTAAATGATGGAATATATCATTGCTATTGTCGTATCGTTATTTTATGTATTTTACAAATGTATCACATAGTCGTATATCGCTGTACATATTATGTAAGTGTAATACAGCGCTATATGTTGTACGTATTATACAATATTGTATCGTTTAGAGTTGTGTATACGTATGTATAAGATCGTCAGATTATAGTAAGGCCAGAAATACATCGTAGAAATTTAAACAATGTATACTTGGCTCCCACGTTTCTTCTCCCCATGGATCTCAAACACAGTTGGAATAATTTATTACACGCGATACGCCATTACGCCTGATCCTCTGTGATTGCCACCGCAGACATTCGCGTTTCACGTTTCATTCCGTGAATAATAAATTTCGATCCCAGGTTTTTCATCGTGCGACGAGATTTCGAACGAATCGTCTGGTTATATGGCGCGTTAAAAGAGGATTTATTTCGTACCTTTTGATCGTAATGTACCGCTATTCAGCGGAAATATTTAAAAACAAAAATTCTCATTGAGAAGCACAGAAAGAGAGAGAGAGAGAGAAAGAGAGTGGATTTTATATAAGAGAAAAATCGGACGGTTCTCTGTCATTCGTTTATGAAAAAAAAATTCGATTGGAAACTGGGAAACAGATTCGCCCTCATATTCATGGCTTGTAATGTAACGTACGCGCGTATTTAAAATCGGCCACGTTTTATTTGCATTCTATTTGCGTATCGGCAGGCATTCGACGTGCCACGCCGAATCACACGTAACGCGGCTACATTTTTAATGAACGCGTATACACTTGGAAAAAATACTGGCTCTAACGAGATTTCGATCGTTGTACACGCACGCGGTAAATAAGTATTACAGCGTGGCAAATTTTACAGCGACGGATGAATTAGAGGATTATCTTTTAAAACTGCAAACGATGCTTGGAGAGTTATTTCTATCGGAAAGGACGTGTTAACGATTAAGAAAAATCTATAATAAAATCTTTGATAAAATAACGCGTCTCTATCGTATCTTCCACGTGTTTAAAGAATTTTCTCACGATAGAGAAATACGAGTCGATGGTAAATGACTGGAATACGTTGTTAGAGTAATTAAAATTAAATAACGATTATAGACTTAACTATATTTACCATAATTCGTATTTAATAATATCCGGCGGCGTTTTTATAGATTAAAATTTACCGACACATTATTCCAGAGGCATTCTTTTACAGTAGCAACGGGTAATTAATTCTTCTACCCTTTTCCCCCGAGGACATTCGATTCTCTCCTATTTTTCTCAAGTATTTTCTTCGCCAAATAATTTCCAAGCATAAATAAGAAACCTTACTCGGAATAAAAAGCAGCATTTTCTCTTGTGCCACAAGTCCAACGTCAAGAACAGCCGCGGAACGCGAGAGAATTAATAAATAAGCCTGAAAAAACCAGTAGAAGGAGAGATCGCTTGTCTACGTTTTTCCGTATAATTCCGAACGAGGAGCGCGTCGAAAGTGGCCGAAAAAACGATCAGCTTACGGCGATGCCCGGTCATCGAATTGAAATCGCTTCTTCTATATTCGCTTTTATTTTCTTACAGTATCGCTGTATATTATGACCAACTAATATAATGAAAAATTTACTGCTCCACCACTTGGTCGATCTCTGGTCGCTGCATCCTATACGAATGTAGCGGCACATGCGTCACAGGACGTTTCGATTCGAAGATGCCTCACGTAGTTGTTTTGCCACAGAGGATTAACACTGTACAACGCACATAATGTAATAAAGAAACTCCGGACAAAGCAATATCGCGGCTACGTGCAACTGTCAACCGCAGCCAAGTTCAAACCTTCCAGTACCCCCCGCCCCCTCTTGACCAGTATAAATGGACGACTATGTTCTTCAGACATAGTCAGTCAGTCAGTTCAGTCGCGAATCAATATCAGTATAACTAAGTATAAATAAGTATAACGAATCAATCTAGCGAATCAGCATAACAATTAGTATGAATAGCGCAGTATAACGCGATCTTCTAACGAATATCATCGAGACAGCAACGCTTGCGATTAACTTTGTATCCTACATTTTAAAATATCTGTAAATATAGTTAACGAGATCAACTCGTCTTGTTATTAATTTAACCAACAACACGTCACACCGCACGTATCCGAATAACGATATCCAAATAATTCCGAGTATCTCAAAGAATCAAAACTGCTCACTGATTCCCAATTACTTATCGGCGAGTTGAATTGAGATAAGTCAAGGATACGCGCTCGAACGGTGGTTCACCCAAGTCGCAGAAGATACTCCACCGCATTATCCGGACTGAATTCGCTTGTTTACAGCGGCGCCGCAGTTTCTTGCAAGTCGGCCGTGCAAGCAGTCAGGGAGAAATTCGAGAACTTCGTAGTACGTATACGTAGAGAAAGAGGAAGCCAGAGAGAGAGAGAGAGAGAGAAAGAGAAAGAGATGGAGATAGAGAAGATTCACGAGCGAAAAACTGACGAACCTCTGGCAAGAAGCCTCTGTCAATCAGGCTAGAGTTTACGAGAGGCAAGTGTAGTTGAAATTCTGCGCTACGTTGGTCGACGATACTTAAACAGGGCTTCGTACGTAACCTGGCAGAAGCTGTTTCTCTTTTGCGACTGAGGGTCGTAGCTGACGCAAAGATAGGAACGAGCGGGAACTTTGCTAATTCCATGTTACGGTAATCTTCGACAGTGTCGTCGTCACGACGAATTACAACGACGAACGTCACCAGATTCTATGCGTATCTCGCGATTACTAATTCCTGTTGGTCGTTGCGCGACGAATAATTTCCCCCGAAGATTATTCGGATAATCTTCCCTCTGCGCTCTGGGTTTACGTTAAAGTTCCGGAAACTTCTATTAATTTATTGTTACAGCCGGACTGCGGACGTTCATTGGCCGATGGAAAATTCGAAGGCGCGAGAATAAATAAAAACAGATGCAAATAATATGCAAAAGTGAATAGGATATCGAAAGTTGGAGCGTGGAAATTTTATTATTTTATTGTTACGGTTAAATTTTTATGCATTTGTAGGGAATTTACAGGTGCGACAGTGGATAAAACGGAATCCACGTAACATGGAAAAATATAGACAAACGTAGGCAAAGTTCGAGCATGAAATTTCATTAATTTATTGTTACCGGTGGACCGCGGTTCTTTATGTGCTTATGGAAAAATTGGAGAAGCGAAAATCCACATTATATATATATATGGAAATATGTAAAATATTCAAAATATAGTACTCGTGAAAATACGCGTACAATAGATAATGTGCTAAAGAATGCATTCTCTGCTTGGATTCCATTCTTTTAACGCTAGAGGCGCTAGAATGGTGAAATAACCGATCCGCATATTATTTTTCCTTTCATTATTTTTCCATTCGTATATTCTTTATAAAATATATCAAAGTTTGCCTGTCCCTTTAAATCACAATATTTTTTCGTATTAGATTGTCCCAAAATCTTCTTTCGCTTTTACAAGCAAATAATACATGCGCAACATTTTTTGTTTTATATTATTTTCTCGAATTATGGCTCTATTTCTATTACTACGATCATACCAAATTCAATGAAATAATACGAAACAAAACATGTCGCGCATCCATTATTTCTATTATTTTATAAAACGAAAGAAACTTTGGCACCGCCTAATACATCTTCCACTTTGATTTCTTCGCTACAAGCCTTACATTTCCTATTAATTATATTCGTAGAAATATGAAGTTGCATAAATAACACCCTGGTAACAGCTCTAAGACGTCTGAACAAAGGTATATAATATCCGGGGAAAGGATTCTCGTCATTCAACGAGTGACAGGAACGGGGAAATATCGTGGAACGATGGTTAGTTTCATCAGGAGCGTGTCGACGTCGACAGGTGCGAGGTACGTTTGAAAAATCGGCGATGATTCAAGGAAGGCGGAGAAATTAATCCGGGACTTAAACGGACGTCACGAGAGCGAGAAACGTGTCCCGTGGCCAATTTTCATGATGCATTGCCAGCCGCAACGCGCATATTGCTGCGTAGATGTGGGAAATATTCAACGTAGGGTGCGAGGTTTTCGGTGAAACACGGCTAATGAAACCGTACGTTCTCCGCTCGAGCTGGAAATTCCACCAGTGTTTCCGTGTTTAAAGTTAGGAAATGAAGAAGTCTCGTCCCTTTGATCATGTACGCGATGAACGTGGTAGAAATTTGATAATCCCATTTGAAGATTTTACGATTCTGTTTGTAATAAGCAACGTTTCGCTCTGTTTGCGAATTTTCGGCCAGTTTCGTAAGTGAAATTCTCGAGATGCAGAACTTCTTGTCGCTGTCTCGTATTAATATTTAACAAGTAACGTTCGTACATCGTAGTAAGTGTATTTATGCCGCGTTAAGATGATTTGTATTATTTGTTGATATTTATTTCGTTAACTGGAAGAGCCACGAATATGTAGATAATTTATTTATCGCGACGATGTTTATCGAAACACGCGTGCAATTTAAAATTCATGATCTACGCCACGTAACAAAATTTTATCGAAAATAGCAGATAGGAAGTACGAACTTTGGGCGTGTCCACGTGCTTGACATTGAAGTCACGACATTTTACGAAATTTTGAAAATTCCAAAGAACATGGATTTTAACAATATCGGACGAGAATCTTTAAATTATATGATTTTTAAAGCTAACAGGATTTTCCAAGGCTAAAAAGTCAGTTACTGTATGAAAGGGGTAATCTTCTTGATGAGGGCAGCTAATTAACGTCACTCAATCTGCAGAATAATTTTTAAGAAGAAGAGCGCAGGGTTTAATGAAGAGTTGCTGGATGAAAGCCGGAGGAAATGTAATCCAGCTAAGAGAAAGAAAGATGTTTCATACGGCAGAAGAGGCAAACTTGCGAACTTCGTACTTGGTAAAAAAGATCGAAAGAACGTGAACTTAACCCCATAAATACTTGTTCAACGTACATATCCTATCAAATAAAGGAACATCTAAAAGTAGAAAAGAGATCCCTCTCTACCTGAAACTGAGATCCTAAGAACTCAGGCCTATCATGTTACAACCTTTATCCTACAAAAGAAACAAAAATCTTCAACTATAAACTACCCACGTCGATTTCTTGGGGTAAGATAATATGGCCAGAAATCTTTATCAAAGTACGATCGACATTCACAGTTTCGTTTCAACGAATCGTACGAGTGTGTGTTCTACGCGAGAAGAAGAATTCTTCATTAAGCTATAAGCCATCCGTGTTGATTTATTCGTCTAAATAAATCACACACGTAGACAGAGTATACCCAGAAATTCTTTTCAAATTGAAATCAATGGACCTAATACTGTCAAGTTAGGATCTATGTTCTATACAAGAAAAAGAATCCTTCATTAAGCTATAAATTCTGTCCATTTATTCCTATAAATAAATTACACGCTAAACAGTGTATCTAGAAATTCTGTCCAAATTGAAATCAACGGGCCAACGCAGCTAAATTACGATCTATGTTCCATACAAGAAGAATTCTCGATTAAGCTATAAACCACCCCGTCGCTTGTTTCGGACAAATAAATTGCGCAAGTAAAATACGCTTAAAATTCATTTCGAATTAGCAGCAAAACTCAGAACCCATCTGAGAACCGGATTACGATTCCCTTCGCATGATCCATATAACACGAACTTACAAACCAGCTGTTATCCTCGCCAAATCACAACGAAAACTTCGAAAGCAAAAGATCCAAACAACTATCTCTAACGACCCTAACCCGATTTAGAACGGCAACTCTTAACTAAGCTGTAAACCACGCTCTATCCGCCAATCTTTTGATAAATAAATTACACGATCGTTTCAGACACCGCGTAATTAAGATAAGTAATCTTCGAACGATCGTTCGCGTGTCACAAACGGGATCAGGCGTAGGGAAAGCTGCTAGGAGGCGCGCGATATAAACGGCGTGCAAGACTCTGCCCCTTCTGTATCTTCCTGGCTATCAGAATTTCGTTGGTTCGAACGATTAACGAAACTTCGTTCCAAGTGGACTTAAGCGCGTTCGCCGACGAGCCTAGTCAACCACTTGCAGGGACGGGGAGTGGTTTCGCTAATCGCGAATAAAAGCAGAAACTTTCAGATAGGGTCGCGGCAACGTTTGCCGCCTGCTGCTATAATCCTTGCACGGTCACCTTCTCAAACCCGGAACAACTTCTTTAATTCCATAAACTTTCCTTTTAGTGACTCTGAATACATTAACGAGCGGACGTGACCCTCGCTAAAACTACGATTTATCTTAGACCCATAGAGAACACGGGGATACGAGGTGTCGCGTACCTCCTTTCTTGCGCACTTCCGGTTCGTAGATGTCGAGGGCGGATAGCGCCTCGGGCTGTCTTTCATGGATGGTTAGGTTAGGTTGCTTCGCGTTCTTCTTTTTCCTTTCCTTTTTTTTTTTTTTTTTTTTTTTTTTTGAGGAGGCGAGCAAACATCCGACAGAAGAAAGATCGATTTTTAATTTAACGTTTCACGTCAGGGAAAGTTAATACAGCGAAGTTCATAAGCGAAGAATTAGAAATTCCTTGTAAAGATCATCCTTATTGCTGTTGATAAACGAATCAGACGGGAGTAGATCCGGTTAAACCGATCCTCTTAGGGTTTTTTCGTTTTATTAATATTTGTGAGATTCGATAATTTATTCGTGTCATCTTTTAGCTTTTAGGTTCGTTCGGACGAATGTTGGTACATTCTGTGCGGAATTTTAGCAACACGCAGAACATGTTGCAGAGTGATAATAAAATCAATGATAATTCATACGACACCCATTAATATCGTGCATTTACAAAGTAAAAAGACCATAACATACACTGGTTATGTCTGGTTACTGATTCAGTTACGAATACCATGCCAGCCTTCCGTTAATTCGTTTATACATTTATTTCCTTGTATTCGGTCAATTTGCATTATTGAATCGTACTTGTTGACTCAGACACGCTTATCATGTTTACAGGAAAATTGTAAAATAACGTTCCTACACCTCTCCTGCGACTTTTAGCTGCATTGTTCGCGTTTAATATTGTTCTTCGCAGTGAGAATAATACTAATTATGAGGGCTATTATGAATATGCGTATAATTCACGTTAAATTACAAACAGACAATGAAATTTAATCAGACTCGATTTTAATCTCCAACTGAAAATGAAATTATATCGTGAAAATATGTATGAGTTGTAAGAATTTGCTTAGTACTACATTTCTCTTCCGCTTAAATCCTACGATTGCTATAAAGTTTGAAAACATCGAGGTGTAATTCCTTAAATCTCATTCTAACACGCGCAATGGATTTCCACAAAGTATTTGATATTCTTCCACGAAATTTCTATCCCATTCAATCTGTAACTTTCTTTCTCCGAATTTTTCAACGCCAACGCGATTATTTCACGATCTTTCGCTTGACTCTGCAGCGAATAGAGAACATGTAAATAAATATATCTCCTGCACAATGCTAATTTTGTTTCAACTGAACGTGAAACGGAACAGAACGGTAAAAATCAATCGCTCGGCAATTATCGATGAGAGACGATGACTACGAAAGACATAAAATGATTTCAGCAGAAATATCCCGTTCGCAAACGGTTCTTAGTTTTCCTAGCGTTTTACAGGCCGGTTGATTCTTCTCGCAGGAAGGAGCGAGCGGACAATAAAGTCCATAAATTTCTGAAAAATTTATTAAACAATAAACGTCAAAGATACAATGGGAATAGACGGCGGAGAAGGTTAGGGGAAAACGAACGATCGATTCCTTCGACTTTTCCATTGGATATCCCCGTGGCACGGTAACCACCAAGCCGGCTGACTGTATTTCTATTTGTTCCGGCGATCGAAAATGGAGCAAAACGCTTCGCCGGTTGGTCTGTCGATTTTCAAAGCCGTTAGAAAAGAAAAAGTACGCGCGCTCGTACATAGCTCTAAGCGACGCGTCAACTATAAATCTCGCTACCACGGCGAAACGCAATAACTCGTTCTGCCTCGAATGTAAATGTCACGCGACCACCCCATAGAAACTAGCCGACTAACAAACAAACCTAGAAAGAGCGTCGTTGCGCTATTTGCAGCTGCGTTTCATGATTATTCGAGGAGCTCGTGCTGCCTCGAGAAACGTAATACTTCCCCTGGTACACAATATGAGAATTCCAAGACCGCGTACGAAATCGTATTACTCGAGGCCTTAGGTCTACAGCTTTCGTATTTACGACAGGAACCGGGTGAACGAAAATTTTATCGTAAAAAAAAAAAAAAAAAGAAAGAAAGAGAATTCGGTCATTTGGTCCTTGACGAATTCGAAGGCGGTCGAATAAACGTCGATTGAGAGAATCAGGGGTGAAAGGAAGATTTTATCAGAGTTGGTAACGTCAAAGAGGAAAGGAAGGAAAGGATCAAGGACACATAGAAACAAAGATTCGATAGATATCTCGTGCAATTTTCTCTAAATCGAATCAATCTTCGAGTCGTGGATTTACACCCTTACAACGGCAAGCGATTCCAAGCATTTTCGCTCGGCGTGACATACTCGTCACTTCGTTTCGTCCCGAAGAGAGAAAGAAACTTCGAAACTTGCCTCGATCAACGTTTCTTTCGCGAGCAACCGGTCCATCGTCAATCAACCGAACGAAACAAGCCTCGATCCAACTCGTCGCAATATTTTCGAAAACCAATTAGGTGTTTCGAACACGTTTATTCCGTTAGAACTGCATCCCCCTTTGCTGCCGACATAAGTTCGAAATTGGTTAAAACTAATGGAAACTTGGCAGTTCGGTTCGGCTGCTCCGTCATTCGATCTTCACCATCTTCGTCCGTTGGTCATTGTAACGTTACTGTTACATTTCGAAATTGATAGGATCTCGCGTAATTAGACAGTTGCCTTCCGTTCGAAACGAAATTTATCGCTTCTTCGTTCGGTTTCGACGTAAAACGAACTTTCTTTGTATTCGCTGCTGAACAAGGTATTTCTCTTTACGGAAGATCTACGCTCGTCTATGTGAGTATTTTTTAGCAAATGTAACGGTCGAGAGAAGAATCTCGTGTTTTATGTCTTTTTTAGTTGACGCTTATGCGAGTACGAACATTTTTTATCGTTCGAGCAAAAGGTGACACAGTCTAGATATCCCTACGAGTGCCAATTTAAGCCGATACAGCAAAAGTTTAGATTTTTCCGGCGATACGAAAGTAGCTTGAAGTAGCTTTCTTGCTCGGAAAATTCGTTCGCGGTTGGAAGCTTAAAATTTTGAAAATTAATTATTTATTACCGGTTCTACCCAAAGAAGAAAATGTTTAAAAACCGATGTTCCTTTTCGTTTTGTTCCCCCTCTTTACACACTGCGCGTTAATAAATCATCCAAGCGGAAAAAATCTAAGCAAAGTTATCTCGGCATTTCATACAGAAATGCGAGAGATTTTTCACGGTTGGCTTCAAATTTTCGCGATTAAATTCCTTCTTCAACGATAAAATATGTACGAACCGGTCGAAACGAGCGAAGGAACACGAAAAATCGTAATTGTGTCGCGGTTATTTCCAAACGTTATATACAGTGTCTCTCATTTGTTCCAATAACTTTGTTCCATTCCTACCACTTAAACGCCTCGTTGCCTAGTTCTAATTACAAACTCCAGCTACCGAATCGCGAAATAGACTACGCCTAATAATGTAAATAGTACGCAAGGCCGCGGATGTTTGATTGACTGGCGTGATTGAAACGTCTGCGCGATAATTCAGCCCAGCAGAGGGCTAAGGAGGAAACTGCGAGACAGAACTATGCCAACATGCGCGAACATAATTAGCAAGAACGTCGGTAGAAGATGGAATCAGCGAAACGAGAATCGAGATCTCGTCTTCGAGATAGATTGGCTTCGGCAAACAGTGTCCTTCGCCGAGAACATCGTGCGAGTGAATGAAGATCGATCCATTCTAAGATTAGTTCAACAACTTCTTGATGTCTCTTGGATCGTTCAATCGTCGATACGTTATCGAACGTGTTACTCATAGGCTGAGAATATTTCCAAAGAAAATTAGAAGACATTGTTATTAACTGTTGAGAATTTTGGATCTTAATTGCCGAAATAATGGTACAGGAACACTAAATTAACACTTAGAATTTATATTAGGATAGTTATATATTTATTCGATAAACGATTTCAAAGATATTCATCGATACACACTTGCACGCGTCTCACCTTCTTCCGTACCAGACTGTTAACTGAACAGCTTACATTCCTTTGTTTTCGAGACACCGCGTACATACAAACTTCCACATACTGATATTCACATACAAGTATCACTGCTAGTCTAGCACATAAAATTATACTCTGTTAAATGTTGGTTACTCGTTTCTTGGCTTTTGTCTATTTCGAAGAACGCCAGCTGTCTGAAACGAATGAAATATCGGATTCTCTTTACGATTAAACACATTCAGGATTCTTTACAAATACAGTTTAGTTTTTCTCTAAACTTCAACTACGTTAACGCACAAGTTTCCCTTTCCTCTTGAAAAACCTGTTTCTCGGCACTTGCAGTGTTTTCTACCAGCGCTCTTCAAGCCAGGATCACTTTTCTCGAATTGGGCCACGTTATAGTCCATCCAGAACTGTCTATTTAAACGAATGATATCTATCTAAATGAATGGAACGTTTAGTTTCCTTTACAACCCAGAGACGGCGTATACGAAGTTTTCTATAGATACACTTTTCCTTTTCAGGAATTTGGGTTACGCTACATCAACGCGTAAGGCGTCTTTCCCCTGACGTTGAAAACCTTGTTTCTTAGCACTTACAGTGTTTTCTTCAACCACTCTTCTTCGTTTACGTAAATTTCTATCTCCAAAAATACGCTTGAAGAAACGAGAAGATACCGTAACAAACAGATACTACGCTTTGAACATTTTGTGTTTCCCTTTCGCGTATTATGCGCGCGCTAGTCGCCCTTCGAATTTCTTACGAACGCGTAAGAATTCGATCTCGCACACTGAATACTCTTTCGGAAAGAATTCACAAGTCGTGCAGCGCGGTGATAAAAAGATGAGAATGCAAGCGAAAGACTGTGGCAAACTTTTCGACGATGAGGTTGAAAGGTTCTCATTATCGGCATTCCACTCGCCGATTACATCTACCGCGTCCTCCTTCTATTCATTCCGTCTGCAACGTGTCAGTTGGAAGTCAAGGTCCACGGAAGATATAATGGAATTGTCGACAGAAGGTCTTGCCAGCGAGGAAGAAACTCATCTTTTATATTAGATGTTTAAGCAAATCAGCTGCAAGTCTATGATGACAATCTGCGACAAGCTTTGATAGAAGATAAAAGGTACGCTGCGCGCTACATTATCTCATCGTCAATTGCAATCAAGCGTGTAATGCTAGCGGAGTATACTCGTGGGATGCAAGGATGTGTGCGAAAGATGAAACATCGTTGAAATCCATTGAACTCGCGAAGTAGCAGTAACTTGACCAAGGCTTCGTATAATTGGCTCGGTGTTGCGGAACGGCCGAGCTCCTCGAACGTTACCCAACGCAAATGGGCAGGCAGCCGAGTGAAGTGGAATTCGTCGGGACTGAATCAAAGTACACCAGAAATTATACGTAATCTCATTTAGTCCGTGTATAATTCACCGGTGAAACGACTATTCAACGCCGGAGCTTCGGCGGTGGAAACACCGGTTCGTAAATAATTCCCATCGAATATTACCGATATCGGAAAAACGAAAGAGCGAGATAATAGAGGGAAGACGAAGAAGAGATGGAAGGAACGCGACAGAGAAGAGGGAGGATCGATTAGCGTGATTGCAGGATACAGAAACAGCGAGGTTCGAAGCAAGGATGGACGAAGGAGGAAAAGGGAGAAGCAGGAAAGGCATCGTCGTGAAACAGGGAAAGGCGATGATGAAGGAAGACCGAGAGAGTGGAATAGAAAAAAATAATTGCCGCGTTATAATTGAAATATAGTCAAAGCTAGGTAGCATCGGGACAACGAGAAGATGAGAGAAAAGAGGAATCGGAAAAAATGAAAAGGGGAGAAGATTAAAAAGAATGAAAAATTGATGTCGTTGAAAATCACGGAAGGATCAAAGGTAGAGGCAGAGGAACGACGAATAGAGCAAAATATACGAACGAACAAAAACGAAGAATTGCTAGGAGAATAAGAAGGATCAGAGATAGCAGAACGAAGATGAAAGCAACGTGAAAGAAAGGGAATCGGTATGAATGAAAAATAAAAGTGAAAAGTAAAGGACAGCAGAAGAAGGGGACGAAGAGAATTCGAGTTCAGGTGAAATCGATGCGCAGAACCAGTTTGTGTTACGTTCGATCGCGTTGACATTTTAATGGGGACGGGTCCATGGTGGAATTTTGCTACAGGCTTCTTGTCGTCCACCCTCGACCAGGGTCGCGGCGCGGCGTCGAGTCCGCTGTTCTTTGTGGCCACCGTCAAAGGGTTTCCGCGGTAATTGATCGGTCATCCGTTTCCCATAGTTCATTGCAGTTACGTGCTGGCTGGAGCACGTTTTCAATCTAGCTGGCTCATTCATCCGACGTCCCACAAACGTAATGATTAATTAATCGGCCGACCCGCGGTGAATTAATGAGACAGTGTTTTTTTCACCACGATGCAGCTGTTACGCTTTGAAATGATCCGTCTCGTTCGAAGAGTCCGAGCAAAATGCTTATTTCTTCCTGTTCGTCGCGTTTCGTTCCAGCTCTCACTTTTTCCGCTGTGACGCGTACGAATAATCGATCGTTTTCTTCGATATAATTACTCGTCGGGGCGAGGATGTAATTTCGTACGAATCTTTTACGTATATCGCGATTTTAGAGTTAGAGAAATATTTGCTCGTGAAATTCAATCGCCTTGTTCCTACATTTATCATGTTGTATGTAGTGTGGTATCGTGGGCGAAAGGCCTAGGAGATATCGGGCGAACTATAAACACTGTCAGTGGAGAAACCAGAGAATCGAGTGTGAATCGAGAAGTCAGGGAGATAGTGTTGCTAGCGTTGTCGAGAGAGTGTGATCCGCGCGAGAGAGAGCGTTGGATCTGTGATGAAGAGAGTTGCGAATTAACACTAGAATTACCACACCAGTCAAATCGACTGGTTTTACAATTTTGTTTTAAAATTCCTACTTTATGTTATAGCTTTTTTCGCAATGATGTAATGACTTTCGCAACGATAACTAAAAGAATAATATAATGAATTTTATTTTGTTTTTTATACACTCAAAATAATTTTGTATCAAGGCTACTTATACCAATAGCAGTGAAAATGACTGGTACTCGTCAAAGTGTAAAAGGGTCCTGCAATCTGTTTATCGAACCCCAATTGACCTAACCCTTAATTAATTATCATACGATATGATGATATCAGTTATCAGAAAAATTCCAAATCGATCACTAGATGCTAACATTAGAAATGCCACACCAGTCAAAATAACTGGTTCTACAATTTTATAAATGTGTCAACTCTCGTTTAGGGATGATGGTCCCAGATGGATTAATAGTACCAAAAATGTACTACATAACATGGAATTGCTTCTGTAAGAAAGCAATAAATCTATAAATATACAAATATTCTATTGTTACGTATTTTTTAAAGACCAGTCATTTTGACTGGTTTTGATAGAAATAGCTTCGTGTTAACTATCTAACTGTCTTAATTATAACACGTTATTGTAGTTAGTTCACGTTAAACAACCGTCGTTACGTTTCCTGTTTAATCAATTTATTGTTAATAAACTAATTTTAGTAGTAAGATACTACAGTAGTCTATGTTACGATCCAACGATGTTCGATTATGTTGAACAAGGAGTTCTTCACAATCTTTTCATCCAATCGGACATGGATAAAGCGTTTTATTTCCATGGATATCGTTGCAAATGGAAGAACACTTGCTGCGACGAAGATTGACCACGATACGATCGTTGAAGACAAACGTACAGATCCAAGAAGCGTTTATGAAAATTGTCTACTCTGTCGTGATAAGCACACACCGTGATGCAATCATTTAGACCGAATATACGGACACAATGGGTGGATATAAAGATGAAATAGACAGGAAAGAAATCCTCTAATTATTTTAAGCAGTGTGACGATCACAGGTTCGCCTCGAGATTTCTTCTCCAATGCACTTGCAATCTACGACACGGTCGCAAGACTCGAGGATGCGAGTAAACCGAGAATCCAACCTCTTCTACCTCGCTTACAAACACAAATTCCTCTATGGAAGTTTCAACCGACAAAATGACCCTCGTACGATCCAATCGCTGCTTCCGCCATCCCTAATCCCATCAACGATCCACGAAATCACACACAAATTGCTAGTATAAAACCTATTCCATCGAAATTCTCCTTTTGCTCTCCGATCATTCGTCCTACAATTGCAAAATCGTAAAACGGAATATAAAACGTTTCCAATCCACCTGACGGACGTTTCTTTCGTTCAGGCGACCACAAAAAGTTAAAAAAGAAAAAGAAAAAGAAAGGATGATTACTCGTATCATTTACAACCGATTTTACAGGACAACGTGACCAGATTAGAGTTGACTTTGAACAAAAGCTATGTGATCCGATTCTATAAAGTGGATGTGCGTTGAATAAATAAGACGGCACTTCTTTGCGATGACCAGAAGTGTTAAATCTTCATGGTCATCGGTTGAGAACCAGGTACACGGAGCTTTATAGCCTCCCTGCTCGTCATTTAGCTGTTCCGCGCTTAATGGATACCTTTGAAAACGTCTAAGGGACACTCTATCCTTTGGACTTCGTAGAAGGAACAAGTGTTCCCTGGTGAATCAAAAGTGGATCGTGAACGATATCTGGATCGTGCGAATTGAGGAATAAAAGCGTTCTAAACGTTATT
Source organism: Bombus vosnesenskii (assembly GCF_011952255.1). NCBI lineage: Eukaryota > Metazoa > Arthropoda > Insecta > Hymenoptera > Apidae > Bombus > Bombus vosnesenskii. The sequence continues at coordinate 3,681,871 of NW_022882944.1, read as the reverse complement.
TAGAGGATAAATTTAGAACGTACAAACGTACGTTTGTACCGATTATGTAATCATTATGATTTTCCATCTTTTTCTGCAAACAGAATGATACGTTCATTCGCGCGTTCTGAGATGTATTAGGTTGTCCGAAAAGTTTCTTTCGTTCCATAAGGTGATAATAGACGAACGACAATTTCTGTTTTATATTATTTTATTGAATTAGGTATGATCCAATTCGTTCTATTTCTATCTTTATCTTGCATAATTCGATAAACTAATATAAAACAAAAACCATTATGCGTCTATTATTTCCTTATAAAACGAAAGAAACATTTCGAACAACCTAATATTCGGAAACAAAGAGGATTAGAAAATGTCGTGTCAGTAAGATACAATAGAAAAGAATTATGTCAATCCGAGAACACGAGGAAAATCTAAACGACGCTTAAAGCGATCGAACATTTTCACGAATCAGTATGGATAGTAATCGAATGCAACGAAGTAAAACTTTTATATTGAAATTGATTTGAATGCGTGAATACACGCGTAGCGTAAAATTTGGACGCTGGTAAATTAACTTGGCACGCTGCTTTTTTTATTTTTTATTTTTTTTTTTTTAATAAAATCGTAATAATTGTAAATGTATCATACCGTTGGATGCAAATGAGATTTTAGCGATCCAAGTTATTGGATTCGTACGATAGAACGCTATGTGTCGACGTCTTTTTTATTTCCCCAGCGTTTATTGCAATTTGATCGGCGTTATGATTAATGCCGGGCACACGGCAACATTTATTGGACGTGCAAAAAGCACGACGACGCATTGTGTAAACATCGTGTCGGGGGAGTATGCGCTGATAACCGACTATGCTGCATTATAACGACATCCGACGTTTATCGTTCCGCTGCTACAAAATAACGCGCGATTTTCTGCCCCTCCTCCCCCTCCACCGTACAGTTTCACGCAAAAGTAAGCCTGAATTCTCATGCTTAAAAGACGAAAGCACCAGCAAGCGATCGCGAATTCTTTACCTCCACCTGTTCCATTTATTTTAATATCCAAAAAATTGGCATTCAGTTAGTTGCTCGAGTTAGCGCTTTATTCGAGAATTTTGACAATTTCTCGCTAGTAGACCACCAACAAATTTACGGAGAATCTCAAGGTGTAGCGCTAGTTAAAATTTACTAGATAGAACAATGCGAATATTCTCCAAGTTCCATGCTTTTAATCGTATCCCTAAGAATATGAATTAGCATAAGTATTAGGTTGTCTAAAAAGTTTCTTTCGTTTTATGAGGAAATAATAAACGTACAACGTTTTTTGTTTGACATTATTTTGTCGAACTACGTACGATCCATTTTGTTCTGTTGAGATAAACACCGCGACACTTCACAGACTTGGCTTCGCGTTTGTATAAAGCTGCACTCTTATAAAAAAACACGTTTGCGAAAGAAAAACCTAATATCTATAGTCCGTTAACAAGGTACCAATAATCTCTAAATTTTTCAAAAGCCTGCAAAACGAGATCCGAAACTACGCTATACGAAACATCCCTAAACCGATCTATCACGCAGACCACCATAAGAAACCGTGTCAAACAGCTCTTTTTACGGTAAACCTCCGATAAATACTTTTTCTTATTCCAGAAAAAAAAAGACGAAAGAAAACACGGAGCAGGGTGCTGTAGGAAAGCGAAGAAAGGAAAATACGAGCAACCAAGGGGATGGCACACGGCGTTAACGAGCAGAGATCGCGGCACGAGACCGATTTTCCGCCATGGGTGTTTGAAACTTGTCGGCGTGACTTCATTAAATGCGCGCGATACACGTCGCAAGATAAAACTCCACGCAGAAGGTACACATTATACGGCCAGCAACGTGACATGGTATCATGCAAGCGGAGGAGCATCCTCTAATGATGCAAGGACCGGATGGTGGCACAGCAATATTCTCTTTCGTAGCTTTCCTTTTTGCCACGAGGCGACCTTTCTATTCGTGTTCAGTCGTGTGCCACCCTCTTTCTCGCTCTACCTATCCTTTTATCTTCCTCCTTTTTTGTGTTCGTTTACCCTATTCCTCCCTGTCTGTCTGTCGGCGCTAACCTGCGCATGGAAAATTCCAATAATCAGCAAACTTGTCTACGCGTGTACACTCGCAACCGGAAATTCATTAGACGGCCATTGTGCGCTTCCCTCGCTCCAATTAGTATTATTTTTCCAGCTGACGCGCGCGCGTTTATTTACCGCGAACCAAAGAGGCCGCGTTTCGATCGCTGATTGCCACGTACAATCCACGTTCTTTGATTAATTTGATTTACGCGATTCATCTGATACAGGGGGCCTCTCGCTTGTACCGATTTTCCTAATATTCCGATACCATCGATTCACGAAAGTAGTTGAATATTTAGCATAAAACGGATTTCGTATCTATCTTGTACGCGAGAAATTGTTTGAAAATGTCATTAGCACCGTTATGGTACATCATCTTCGTTGTTACGCTGATCAAAGTAGTCGAATATTTAGATAAAAAAAGATTTCGTATCTATATGTTACGCGCGTTACACGAAACATTCGAAGATTTCATTAGGGTTGTGATGGAACACGACTGTCGTGGTTATATCGGCGAAATTTGGAGCCAATATGGAAATGTGTACAGAAATGATGAAACATTTATTGCAAACATACGTTTAGTAGAAGATTAGTACGAAGCACGAATAGCCATTTGGATCCAGAGGATATAATACGTGTAAAGATGTCATGTTCGATCGTATCAATAAAGATAGAAATGAACAATCTGAGTTATGGAAATTGAAAGATTAATGCAATGTGATATTGTCGATCTGTGAATCGAGTTTACGTATCGAATTAATCGATGAGTTTGCTCGTTCGCTCGTGAGGAGGCTCACTTAACTACGTCTGATCGTTCACTCCGAGTGACTCGGCGATAATAATAACATTTGTCATTAATTACACGCATTAATTGCTGCACAGGATGGCATTAATCACTATGATTAATTGCGTGCCGGCAATGCCGTGCCCACTCCCATTACTCCAACTTCCCGCCCCCCTTTTAATATCAAAAGACCGAGGAAAAGAAATCGCCTTGTTAGACACCTCGTTTCTAATCTGACTTATCATCTTCACATACCAACTAAAGAGCATCAAATTATATTTAGCAGCGAAAGTACAAAGCTGATTACTCTGATATTTATTTGATGACATTTACATAACCTGTAATCCAATCTTTGGTTCATTCTTAAAAAATACAAATACAAGAGACAAATAAAAAGTATTCTAACCTAACCTACTTATTTGCTTGATGATATCTATCTAACCTATAATTAAATCCTCAAATTGTCTCTTAAACTACACAAATACAAGACAGCAATAAAAGAATTCTAACCTAACCTACTTGCTTATTTGACGATTCTTATCTACCTTATAATTAAATCCTCGAGTTACTTTTAAACTACGTAGACACAAGACACCAATAAAAGAATGCTAACCTAACCTACTTGTCTATTTCACGATTGTCCTCCAATCTGTAATTAAATTCTCGGTATACTCTTAAGCTACGCAAATACAAGACGCCAAGAGAACAATCCTAACCTAACCTACTTGCTTATTTCGTGATTTTTATCTAACCTATAATTGAATCTACAATTCGCACTTAAGACACGCGAATGCAAGAAAAACACCAACAAAAAGAATCCAACCTAGGCTGTTATTTTCGTATATCGATTCAAGAATATGAGATCATATTTGATAAAACAAACGTGCAAAATTGCTTACCGTACTGTGTATTCCAACGGCGTCTAAAACCTACAAATGAAATCCTCGAATCAGCCTCAAACACACACGGCCATTAACAACGGCATTAAACGAATTCTGAAACCATCGCATCCACGCTCGTATTTACCTTGAAACGCAACAAAGACGCACTGTGGTTGAAAAGTCAGCCAATGTTGGATCAAGCTGTACAGCCGTGGAATCGGACATCACGCTCATCGAGGGCTCGTAATTTCAATTGGAAAACGAGTAAAAGGACCGCGGGGAGGACTCGTTCGGGCTCGTGCATGGAAAGCTGAACGAATTTCAAACCTCGCATTAGTATTCGACGAGGTATATTCGAGAGAGCTGAGAACCGCTGGCTGGTCTCCGCGTGCATTTCAACGGCAGCTGCTTCGTATCGTCCAGAAGGGTAGACCAAACAGCTTACCGCGATGGCTGCTTCCCTCGCAATCACACGGCGATATCGTAAATACAGTCCCTTGAAATTCCTTTAACTAATATCGCCCCGAGCACCGTTCGTCGCGCTTCTTTTTAATCCCGAAACTTTCTTCGATTCTGCCCGTCTACGTATCATAAGGACGAAACTTTTTTTAGACCAACGTCTACGAAATTATTCGATGCACCGTAGATAGCGTTGGCAAATAAAAGTCCGCGCCACGAAACTATTGAGAATAGAGCGAAAAATATAAACGGATAAAGGAACGAGAAGGAGGAAGCGATCGAGATATTCGCAGTTGTGAAACTGGAGCAAGTACCTGAAGGGAACCGTTGGAAATGACTATTCCGGCGCGAATTAAGAGGATTTCGAGAAACAGGACAGTGCTCGGGGCAGGCCTCATTACAGGCGATCCTTTGACGATGAGACGCTAGAGAACGCCTCGAGGGTCGTATAAAATTCGTGGAGAACACCGAGTTCTTCCTTCGAAAACCGATACTCCGCTTCGATTTCATATATATATATATATATATATATATATATATATATATATATATATATATATAGCTCTAGAAAGTATCCGGCCATTTGCTTGCTTCTGACCGACTTTGATCCAGCGACGAAATTACAAATAAAAATTATACGTTCCTTGTCATCCTTTAAGAAAACACAAACCGTATCCACCACTAGATATGAGATTTTTGCCCTATGAACGTGTCCTAGTGCTCAACTGTTTCCTTAAAAAAATTTCCAAATTTCTATTTACACAATTGACGTTTAAAACGTCATGTGTAGCTCGACAGGCGATAAATCTCGTTATTATATGACATCGGTGAAATTAATTCTAAAATAAACATTGCCAGCTGTAAATTGTAACTCTCTCTTTCTCTCTCTTCCTCTCTCTTTCTCTCAACGAAAAAAGATAGCAATCGTTCTTAATCATGTCATGAACCTTCCAACAAACTCAAACACGAAGCTGTAATATTTTCCAATCGACACGTACATCGAGCGAAATTACCACGCGCTCTTTCGCCTTGCAGATAAAAAATTCAGCACGCCAATCGACGTGCATATATCGAGCGCGCACCAGGCCCTGTGTACGTTTCAAAAAGCAATATCTGTGAGCTGTTTAGACGGCCTCTATTCGTGTTCCTGTACGTAATACAACGTCGGCCGCGCTCGTGTCCCGTATTCAAATTCAAAATCCAATAGATTTATTTTAGAATCACGTTGCACCGGCTGCGCTCTCGCCTCCGCCTCTTCTCTTCGTTTTGTCGCCCGTACCACTGCCAGCCTCCCTTCATCCAGTCCGTGTCCTCTTCTTTTCCTATTTGTCTGCATTTCGCCAGCAACCCCCGCAGTCTTCTCCTCCCCTCGCCGCCCCTCTACTCTTCAGCTCCTAGTTTCGCAACATTTGTACGCGAACCGTGCCCCAGCATTTCGGTTCCACGACCTGCGTGTACAGTGGCAACGATCCGCGGACCGTCCTGTTACCGCTGCACGTGAAATCCTGAGTTATGTACGACCGTGCAGGCCAGCTGGATTTCCAACCGGAGGATCCATCCTGTCCTCGTGCCGCTCCTTAACGAACCGTCTACGATAAACACGCCACTTCGATGCAAATCGTCGTGGATGTCCACGTGATCCGCTGAACTTTTTGCCTTTCGATCAATGAATGAACGTGATTCGGGTGTCTAGTGTCAAGGATAGAGTTTCGGTTTCCCTTTCTTCTTTCGCTGTTTCGTTTTGCATTCACAGTGGCCCGAGCAAACACAGTGGCAGCCGAAAGTTTAAAGCTATCTCTCCCGACGCTCGTTCTTTCCACTCGAAATTAATTCTACTGGATATGAAAACGCATTTGGAACTACAATTACGACGTTCTACTTCGATTAAATTAGATAATCGCGTTTAGTTTAAATTTGGAAAATTCTCAACGCGTTCGAGGCCTGTGAGAAGCTAGTTCGGAATTATAGCAAGAACTGTAGAAATAAGAAGAACTACGACGGTAATATACGTCGTTAGAAAAACACTATTACACAATTACTAAAGTATTCATGAATACATAAACATTCATCGTTGTTCGATTTCTTCCATTATATTTCGTATTTTACATTTTACGTGTTGGCGTTTTATATTCGACTAACGTTCTCGCCTAACACTCAACTGGCTAAGTAAACCACGTACACTACTGATAAAGCGCACGTTCCACAGAAACGCATAAAATTAGAGAAAACAAAAGGACTGTTCTTCCGAGAGAAATACTGTGAGAAGCAGATAAGTGGAGAGAGGTGTAACTGCGAGACAGGGCTGAAGGGTAGAAGAGATTTGGGATACAGTGGCCTATAATGTATGCAATTGGGCCGACGCAGTGTGTAGGATGGTACCTACCTCCTGTTGGTCGATTATGCGTGGTGCTGAATGGCGAGAGGAGACTAGGAAGCCAGAACCATCGTCCGCCTGCGTAGGCGCTATGCATGTCAGGCATTATATGGTATTTGGTGTGTATCTGTTCCACGCACACCGTGCTTTGGCATTCTGCGCTAGGAATTACAGTGGAACACGTGTCCCAACAACATTCTGCGTATGGTCGCATTCGTCATCGATGATCACTTTGCTATTTGCGTCGAGTGGCACACACGGCGTCTTAACGGAATCTAATAGGACCAGTGGCAACCAGAGATAACTTCGAGTTTTCGATAATTCACGTGTACAAGAATTGAATTGATCGGTTTCAATTTTTACGAACTTTCGCAGATGTACGACCGAAATATATGTTTTGTTTTTCTTTTACAAAATAATGGTTGACGACGAATGAAACGAAAAAATTCGAAATTTCAAATCGATCTCGCATCTCGTGTCGTCCTCGAGTATCGCTGGTTGGAAAGAAAAGATTGAAACGTTGGTCGAGAGGTCTGGTCGTAAGCTGCTAACCTTAACCCAAGCTGGAGTTGAACCCAATTTTGGTACAGTCGATTTTGAGAAGTAAGTTGCACGAGTAAAGTAACAGAGAAGGAAGTTCATGCTGCATCGACAAGTCGATTCAAAAATATTCGAGGGTCGTAATTTCTGGCACATTCTCCGGTTTATTAGCGGCGAACTAGGCCACACACGATGCGTTCGATACGGGCTAAAAGTCTACTCGCTATAGCTGGTGATACGCGCGGCAAACTTTCCCAGCCTCGATATAACTTGGAAACTTGATAATCCTCGTTCGCGCGGAAACATCGAAAAATTGGCTTGCTTTCGGCTACCAGAAAAGTCGCGCTAGAAATAACGCCATAGAAATTGTTTCAAATAACATCCGGAAAGCGGATCAGAATTAAATAAATATACTGTTTCTCGAAAGTACCCGGACAACGCTCTTACGTATTTTTCGCCAACGTTTATCTGCTACAAATCGGCTAAAATATGCGAATATTCAACGGCACACTGCGGATTTCTATAGATTTGCAATAAAACTTTCAAAGTACAAAAAACACAGAAAATCCACGTAACGCGGAAAATTCTAAATAATATTCCAATGTTCCATTTGCTTGGTTATATTAATAAAATTTGAGAATCGCATAGAAATCCAGCGTGTACTTAACAGCGAGAAGAAATTTCGTTTACTCGTTGAATTCGAACGAATTAAAAAAAGTATCATTTTCATTATAAATTTCCCCCGTACCTTTTATTTGCTTTACGTTTTACTTCCATTTCTTTTTGTTATGCTCCTGTTTCGATAGTGTAAATCGAGCTGATCGCGTTCATATGCAACGCGTCAAATCGCGCAATTATTTTCCAATAACGAGATACGTAATTGAGTTTGCGAAGCAAGCAAACCGACAGGTGTTAGCGGAAAAACGGTATCGAAACCTCAAAACGAAATTCGGTGTTTTTCCACGGCCAAACCGGTGAATTTCAAATAATCCGCAGGTCCAACCGTTTTCACGGTAACCAAGGCCGAAAAAAAAGCACGGATCCTATTCTCGTCGCCGCGTCGGCTTTCCATTCATTTAAATGCAAATGTAAACTTCAAGGGTGATAAAACAACTGTCCCGCGTTATAGCGCAGCAAGGAGGCCCTTTTATTTTCCCTTGTAAACCGGCTCGAATACGATCGCTATACACCGGATGCAGTCGCCAGGAAATGGAGAACCGTAACAACGAGTCCATAATGGCCATTATCTTGTTACACATTCAGATCGAAACGTACGCCAACGTCTACAGTCTGATCGATGCGCTAAACTTGCTAAGAAACGAAGTTGCCGATGTAATGCGCCAAATGAAATTCCCGTCTTGCAACAGTGAACGAAGTTCCTCGAAGAATGAAAACTATAGGTCAGCGGTTAAAAAGAACAAGTCATAATTCAAAAATAAGAGAAAGAGCTGGCTTTTCTCCGTAAATCTTGCTACAGTAATAAATTGACTCGTGAATAAGTTGATTCGCATTTCGTGAAATAAATATAATAAAAGAATGGCAATTATACTTGTACGAGGGTTAAAGAAACTCACGCTTGAAAAATTGGGAAAAAAGGTTATTTCTTTATGTCGATGTAAATCTTGGTAAAATAGCGAGATTGGAGAAATTTTACTCGATTACGATAATGAGAACTGCAAGTGGATAAATTTTCCCGAGACCACGAGAATTAAAATATACAAGTTAATTTGATATTAAATTGACAATACCGATGAGTCGATGTTTTATCGTGAATTCTGACTTTTTGAATAGAACGGCAAAATTTTGTTCGAGCGTAAGTCATACAATTTGGATAAGTAGTTTGGAAGAAAATGGCTCGTCAAGTTTGGCATATTTACATACATCCAAAACTCGGTTGTGGGTCGCCTTAATAAAGGAGATTCGAAAAATGGAATCGCCTAGCTCGGCTTAACGAAGAAAAACTTCTGAAAATGAATCCTCAATTCCCTCGGACGAAAGAAAACTTGAAAAACGGAATTCTTGGTTCCACTAGAATCAGTGGAAAAGTTTGAAGCCGGAACTCGAATTAAATTCATCGAACTCATCGCGAGAGGATCGTTCATCTTCATCGCCGAGAGTTTGCTTAATTTTCTTCTTTTTATTTCTTGTTTGCATTCAAGTTTTCTTCCAGCTACTTTTACTATTTTTTTCAGGTATGTTAGAAACGATTTTGCAATTCGCCTATCGTTGGTCCACTTTTGTCCGCCGATGTAAATGACTAGCAGGTGCGAGTATTGATCGAAACCTATCAAACGAGATAATTTCGTCGGTCAGTCTGTTCGAAATTTATTCGCAGTTCCGGCCCATCCGCGGCATCATAACGGCGAAATTTTCATTTCTGCCAGCTCCTGGCGCCGATAAAGACCAGATTCTAGTTCAATGTGCCGCGTAAATGTAGCTTACCTTCTGGTAGTCGAGGGCCAGCAGAAGGTATTTTCGGTCGGCTGAGAGTTGATGATCGAAGCTCGATATCAGCGCCTGAAAATTGAACGTAGACCACAATAAATATTAATTCCACGACATTGTATTCCTAGAGAATTTTTTGCGAAATTTATTGCAATGTCACATAGAATTTCGTTAATCCTCTTCATAAAAATAAAATTTAGATAATCGAACGACGTAATTTTATTAACAGATTCGCTACCCAATTCTATTTTTGTACGTACAATATTTCTGCATAAACAAATCATGTGTAAATCATATTGCAGATATATTGTACGCGATAATTGCCCCAGATTTGTGTTTTTTCTTTTTTTTTTTTTTTTTTTTTTTTAATCAAACATGTCGCTTATATGAACTACATATGTTCGTTTAATCCGCAGCTTAAAATTGGACCTAAATTAATCTTAAAACTTCACGCATACGATAACACAATCGACGTTATCAATCGATACCATTCAAATTCTACATATGTACAAATAAATATCGAATAGGAAGAAGTGGATTATTTTTTCGACAAGTAGAGTATTTCCTGTTGACATTGGACAAAAGAATAGAAGAGAAACACGTTATACTCACGTTATTACTCGAGTCTAAGATTTTCCTCGGCTTCCTCGATGTGACATTATAGATCAGAAGATTTCCAGCTTCATCGCGATACAGTATCTCGTTTCCTGCGACAGAAATGGTCACGTGTATTTCTGTTGCCATCTCCGTTGAGAGACGCGCGAGCTTTTGTTGCGAGGAGAAAAAAAAAAAGAAGAATTGCCCCGATAAAATGAAATTACTTTGATATTGCCCTCGATGGGATCGCCACTGATTGAAGAAGCAACGCTTCTGACAAAATATCGAATTACTTGTTCTAACTCGTTCCAACAAAGGATCCCTTTATTCGTTTAATTAGCTGGTATACAACGAATATTTAAATGAATTAAACAAGCGTTTAAACAGCCATTTAATCGCACAAACGTCAAGATCTCTTTATATTATATTATAACATAGAAAATGTTCACTTCAACACCTCAAATTCTTCGCCTAGACCGTACAAAAAGATATATCATTTATTTAACATATCTGTTCTAAACATTTTTTAATTCCTGTCGGGTGAACGTTAGAATTTAGGGCGCGTAACGATTCTTCGTTTGAATTAGCCATCGTTTTACGAAGCAGAGATTATACGTTTAACGAATAATAAGTTTGACGAATAATAAGTTTAACGAATAATAAGATTAATGAATAATAAGTTTAACGAATAATGAGTTTAATGAACGTTGTTAACAATGTTCTTGAGTTCAAACGAATCCACGGTCAACGGGATAACTCTTTACTATGCGTAGAATAATTTAAGCACAAAATACGATTGCTGAGACGCTCGGTATAAACTGCTCGATGTGTCACTCTCCAAGGCGATCGCACGAATCATAAACTGATGGAAATTTTCCTCGCTGTACGATTGCATTTTTTTTCCTTTTTTTTTTTTTTTTTTTTTTTTTGTTATATACTCGTTGGAAGCATCGAGAAAGTTCCAATCGTCGTTGCTAAGCAGTTTCTGCCTGGAGTTTGATTATTAATACAACGTGTGTCGAGCCCAATCTCGCTATCACATATCTCGAACAATTACAATCAGATTGAATGACAATTGTTTAATTATAGCTATGATAAAATCTAGGCTAAAGCATTAGAGGACTTTCCCAAAATTGCAAAGGGAAGGCTCCGCTTTTCCTTTCATCTCCGACATATATATATGCTTGCTTTCAAACTTTCAGATTGGTCAACAGATGAAACTCAATGCAATCGCGATAATCGTTTCTCGTTAACAGTGTTGTGATAATAAAATTGCAAACTGTTGCGTACAGCGCACGCAATATATTCGCCAAGAATTTCTACCATTCCAAATACTTTCGTAAACCATTATATAATCGTGAATTGGTTATCGCGTTCTAAAATTCTTGCGAACAATTTCCACCATATTCGTTGCGTATATACTTTAGTTTTTCGCTCACAACTATTGGACTGGCAACTAAGTGATTGCGGATTTTGTCATTAGGTGGTACTGACAAAATCCGCAATCAATTGTTTAATTGATTAATATACAATTAATATACAATATTAATATACAACATTAATATACAATTAATATAGATTAATATACAACAATACTACGATATAGTCGATTAATCATTGAAAGATGCGTATAAGTGCTATCTTCGAATGGAATATCTTCGTTGATGCTGCGTACCCGGAGAATCTGGACGGCCATTTAAAAGGGGACCGGAAGTTGGACAGGCGGCCGCTATCATCAATCTTTTCTCGATCGCACCGCTATCAATCCTCGGTTTAACCCTATTAATACACCTAATCCCTGCCTCGAGTTTCTAATTAACCCGAATTGACGAAGTTTTGCCCCATCGTAACGAAAATCAAACCGCAATAATCCGTGGCCCTCCTTTAACCATTAACCACATCTATTCCCAATTACTCCGGATTAACAAGGTTTCACCATGGGCAGCGCACCTGTAGCCGATATCCGGTTTCCATGGGCCCGATATATCGAGAGGCTAATATAAACGTGAAGCCAGTAGCCCAAACGCCTGAGGATATTTCTGCTGGTGTTCCCTTTCCGTGTCATTGCGTGCTCTATCTATCTATCATCGCGTGGAACTATGAACGTGAAACGTACGAGATTTTAAAATATCCGGTCCGGCAGATCAACAACGTCGTACGATAGCATAAAATACGCCCTGAGACGATGAACGAACGAAAGAAGATTGGCTTCCAAGTAGGAACGATGAAATAGCGATGACGATTCTTAACAAATTCAAATTCAAACGAATGTGAATTATAAAGTTCCTAGCGCAAGGCTGAAGATTTAGATGAAAAGTGGGATAAACTCGTGTTTCGGTAATGTGTGATAGAGTAAAAAATGCATGGTCCCAGGTACAACGAAGATTGTATTGAATTGGTCACAGAAATATCCCGCGTGTTTCACGCTTTATTTTTATAATAAATTTTGATGAAATTTTGTAGGCAGAGAAAGAAGGGTTCTTGTACTTTTTGCTAGCGTGTAACGAAGCGATGTAAGTTCCTTCTTTTTTTGTTTTTTGTTTTTTAACTATCGTGATGTTTATTGTATTCGATGATCTTTTCTTTATGTTTAAATCATATAAAATCGATCAAAGGTATCCAGCTGCCTATACATTTTGCATGTAACCTTTTATTTATCTATTTTGTTTTATTCAGAGTGTAATAAATCTATATTCGTGTATGCGTCATCCGCTATACGATACAGAATTATTTTTATTTTCATTTGTAGATATCAAATTATAATTGATTACACGGTGTATAAATGTTTATCCACGTATTTTTCCATATCGATAAAAGATATGACTTGTATACGGAAAAATGTTTCATATTTGAAAATCAATTTTAATTGACTGAAATAATGTATCTGTTTAACGCCTAACAGTAACTACGTATAAGCGAGATATTACGAAGGAAGCGTTTGTAAAGAGAAACCAAGCTAATAAAACATTTCACGAAACCTGATATATATAATTCAATCTTTTAAAGACGAAAATAAAATAAGGAAGAACAGCCTTTGTTCGGAGAGCTCTACTCCTCCATCAGCATCAATCTTCTTTATTTCCGACGTAATAACATTTTAAAGACTGTATAGAAAAACATCGTTCGAAACGAAGCAGACGATTAGAACTCGGTTGCGGGTCGAAGCATTGAAATCTGTTTAAAAATGAAACTCCAAACAGGAACGGTAAAAAAGTCTTTTAAAATATGAAAACCAAAATAGAAACGATGGAAGCTATTTAAAAATGAAAATCGAAATAGAAACAATGCAAACTATTTAAAAATGAAAATCGAAATGGAAACAATGCAAGCTGTTTAAAAATGAACATCGAAACCTGAAAGCAGTGAAACGTTCGTAAAAATCCAAGTAGACGCGTTAAGATCTATTTAAAAGTGAAGATCGAACCATTGAAATCTATTGAAAAGCTAAGATCGAAGTGGAATAAGCTGAATGAAAGCTGGCCCTCTCTAAAAGCACCAAGTATACGTCTGTATGGCCGACACCATAGGGGGTTATACTACTGTCACTTATGACGTCTAACCTGACGGAACAGTAAACCAGTCATTCTACTCAAATGGAACTTGCATGTAGTTCGATCCTATGCTTTTGTTAGTATTTTTTTATTACTCGATCGGGAACTTTCTAACGAAGAGAAATGTATATACATGACGATAAAGAATGAACATTTACGAGGCTACCAATCCGGGAACTCGATGATTACCATTGTTATTGGGTTGTTGTTGTCGTCGTGCTTGCACGTGTAATAAAGCGCGAGATACTTTACGTGGCAACGCGCGAAACGCGATTTTTATTGTTAAATATCTCGTAAACTATGCACGGCTATGCAAACGACCTGACATCGGTCCAACATCTCTCGTTTTTATATACGCGCAGCAAATTTTATCGCGATCAACGTCGTACTTACATACGCGACACGCTTTATCTAAATTCGCATTTCTCTTCGAATTATATTATTTTTTAGCACCCACTATACTAATACTTAGAATTAATCTTGCAAATTTTCCAAATTCCGTGATATTTCGAGTAATTAGCGAATTTTCATTTTTCTATTGGAAAGTATACGAATTATACGAAGCACGTGGAAGTATATAAAGTCGTTCCAGGTTCCGTTACGTTGCAAATGATATTCTGTGTATGCGATTAATATCGAACTCTTCAAACAAATCATTTACTTCCGTACATTTATTTATCGCGAGAAACTGACACGAAGGGGCAAAAATAAATTCCAAGGAAATCCTCGAGAAAGTTGTACCGATCGATCCATCTCTCGTTGCTTTGTAGCTTACGGAATTATTCGATGTCTTTGGAGCAGTTCGACAGATGCTCAGGACAAAATTTAATTAACGATATTTCTTTGTCAAATGAAATCCATTTCATATCAATCATAATTTCCTAACGAAAACTCTCAGAAAATGCTTGCCAAAATTCTTCGCAATTTCCCAATTCTCTGACATTTGGAACGATCGGTGAAGCGAACTATCAGAGGAGCCAGGTTCACACGTGAACGACCTCGTTTGGCTGATTTCCATAGAAATCCCACGTAGATCGCTTTAGATTTCACAGGCTGATGAGTCTATCAACTCTCACGCATGCATTATTGCAAGACGGCATTCCCAAATATTCCAGCAACGCGCCACGGCCAAAGGAACATACCGGCATGCACAGAAGGCCATCGCGCGTTCCTCGTGCACAGTTGCCTGTGAAATCCTCGTCGATGTGGGATTTGCCGAGGATAATGTCGCAGCCTTGACTCGTTCAGCCTGACACGTTGTTTTCTCCGCAATTTCTTACCAGACAATGACACCGGCACCGTCCTCCGTCTGATTATTTCTTACTTGCACCTATTCAGATATTTCCACCGACAGGAAAAAAGAAAGCTGACTGCACACCTGACGCTATATCCACGGTTTTTCAAATTAATTCCAGCGGAAGATGCTGAATGCCCGAGTCATTAACTGGAGATAATTGCGGATTTCTTCTGGACAATGTTGTACGTACGATAATTAAAAAATGCTGTATTCTTTTAATCGTATAACGCGCTACGTGCCAATGAGTGCCGTAGTATAGAGTTTGAGAGGAATTTGCATTAAATAATTACTAATTGCTTCGAGAGGTGATCGCCACGAAAAACAATGTGGCGGATGCCAATGAGCGACAGACATGCTGAAACACTAAATGTGAACGCTAAATTGGAACTAATTTTAGAACCAGTTATGGAGTAGACTTTCGTAAGAAAAATTAGATCCCGTAATTTCTCTTTTAGATCTTGCGCAAATTTTCTTCAGGAATCAAAGCTATTTTCTATTTGTATGGAACGAGAACGAGATTTGAAACAAAACATTCCAAGTAATAATTTGTAATAAATTCTAACATAAATAATAATAATAAATTCTATTGTTCTAATCGTTGTACTAATTTGATATTCGGTGAGTGACTTGACCAGGAAATATTCTTCTCCGCGTATGATTTATTTATATGTTTTGCACGATCTTTCGATTTTTCATAATTCCTCGATAAACGGATTCTCTCGAGTTCCACGCTAGATTATTCAAAGCACTCGGTCTACGTTAAATTCTGAATTTAGACGAAGAACGAACGTACCATTCCGGTAAAATTTGATCGTAAACGGTGAAGTACGAGACATTTAAAATTGTTTAGCCTGGTACGCTTAAAAACCGACATTACTTTCTCGCTAACCGTAAATAGGATTTACAGAAGCTATAGGATGAGGGTTGTAAGACATAGTGGCACAAAGAGGCCAAGAATGAATTTCCATGGAGCCAGAAGGGGTGAGACTATACTTTAGCCTGGCTGAACCGGTTAATAGGCAATGGTGCAATTTATCCTGCTCGTCACTCTCTGGTAGCTACGAGCTGGCAAGTTACTTTGAGGTATAGGCGGAAGTCTACAGACTCGTGCGAGCTTCAACGCGACACATTAACTGTTATTATCGTGATTTAAATAATTCGTCGTATATCCTGCAGGGATGCAAATCAGTCGTGGTGTATCCCGAATTTTTCAATATAAATTCCTATACGTTAAGATATCGAAATTTTCTGCTGATATTAGACGGTAAAGTGAACTGACGTAGGATAAGCGAAGGACGCAAATATTATACAAACTGAGAACGAAGAAATGGAAACATTCGTTGAATGGCTGACAAGGAAGATGGTGTCTTTCGTCAATTTAGTTCGTCTCGAAACATATTGTTAATAGAATAAATAAAAAGTAAACGACGGGTATTTTTTTTTCATCGATGGAAAAACAACAGTTTGAAGGGACGAAACCCTTGAAAAATAAAAGTGTCAGATTTCGTTGTTTCGGTTATATAAACGCAGCCTTTGCGGATCGAATAGTTGGAAAAGGTTGCGTCACAATGGAAAATAACAAACACAATCTCTTAACTTTGTCGTAGGTATCGAGACGAAATTTAAGCTGAGAAATATAGAAACAATATGTATATATATATACTATAACTATAAATATGTATAGAAATAACTATCATCACATTCATACGAGAAAATATAATTTTTGACAGTGTGAGTCATTTGAATTTCTATTTTACAGACAAAAGCGATATTTGCAGATCGTTATATTTTTATTTTTCGTTGTTTCGTCTATCTGTAAAAGGGTATATTTGCTGATTTTCTATTATAAAGTTAAGTGCCAGTTTACCTCCATAAAATTGTTCGATAAAATCGAGTAAATTATGTATTTTATTTTAGTTTTTAAATTGTTCAATAAAATCGAGTAAATTGTGTATTTTATTTTTCACTGGGGTTGCTCTTTCTCATTGTGTTTTTATTTCACATTGTGACACAACTTTTCCCGACGATTTCATTCAAGAAGATTACGTTCATATAACCGAAACAATGAAATCCACACCTGATACCATTATTTTCAGACCATTTTTTCAGCCCCTTACAATGTTTTTTCGTCGATAAAAAAGAAAATACGTATCGTTTACTTCTTAGTCCGCTGCAACGTATCTCGAAACGAACGAAATCGACGACGAAAAACCGGGGATACGTTCCTTGCGGGAGGCAACGAGTTTCCTTTCTTAAATGTAGCACATACTACGATACCTAAATTCGAGCGAAGAACAATCATGAAAAATATCTGAAATTCTAAACTTTAAAATAAAATTCAAAGAATATAACTTGAAAGGGAAGCTTGATTCTTCGAAAAGCGACAAAATAACACTGACTCTCTTCTCTTAAATACAATCCACATTCCTACATTTGCACACAATACAAATTGAAAAATCAAAGAAATTTCATATGAAAGTCCGAAACCTAAAGTATCTAAATTCCGAGAAGCTTGATCCTCCTACGAATAACGATGATCCAGCAACCTTCTCTCGTTTTCGCTACAATTGAAGAATTGGCAAACTGTTTAAAGAAAAAAAAAACCTAATTTGGGAAAGAAAAAGACAGCGATGAAAGCCACGAGCTAAACACTCGACAATGTCTCGGGCATGAGATTTTGGACAATTTTTTACTGGCTGTTGTCTTTACATTCCGAAATGAAACGACCGTTCCACTTAACTGTGCAACCAAATATTCGCGAAATACAAAGTGTTATTAATTTTCCTTCGTTACGCGAGCCGACCGTTTATTTTTCGTTTGCCTTTTTACTCCTTTCTGTACCTCTCGATATCGAGCTATCAATTTCGAGAGAAAATGGAACAGGCAATTTTTCACGCCATCACGTTACTACCATGCAGCGTCGATTTCCCTAACGAATCGCTCGGAAAAAATTGACAAACCGGATGGAACGCGAGGCCGGCCCGCCTGTCTCCAAGAGAGACAAGTGTCGTAAATGAGCGCGCACTGTTAAAATTTCATCCCCAATCTTCTACGTGCGCGGGAAAGGATAAACGAGAAGGAAAGAAGAAAAAAATGAACGAGGAAGAAATAATAAAGTGGACGTGCGGGCTACCGCATATACGCAAGCATGTTATTAATATTGAAATGGAATTTGCAAATTTTGGCCCCTCGAGGATTGTGGAATTACAGCGGTGTGGCCCGGCGAGCCAACGACATAATTTCCTTCGACCGATGTTCTCTAAAAAAATGTCCCATTTCCTGTTCAAATTCCCTTTACACGTCGTATCCTACGCACATCATTGTACCGTGTGTATTACAAGTATTACAATATTTAGCCTTTGCTCGTACGATTTTCTCAAGCGTAATAAAACGTTTGAAGAATGTTATTTCGGGTTTGTGAAACTATTATCTTGTCCTTATCACCTAATAGTTTAGGTGTAGTAGTTGTAGTTAATAGCGTAGGATATACAAACAGATGAATCAATTAATTATTATAACGAACGTCCACGTTCCTTTCGCTCTTGAAATATTCATCGATAATACGAAATCGATTTGCTTAAAAGAAAAAAAAAAAAAAAAGGTTGTGAGCAGTAGAGGAAGATAGAGGTGGACCGAGTGTAATTACGCGCGGTGCCATTTATAAAACGATCTGCGTGTAATCGATCGAAGAAATATAGGAAGATCGGAACCGAGGTAAATTAAAGTGTCGAAGAGGGACGTGGATCGATGCCTGGGAACCGATGTAAATTTTTATCTTCGCGTACATTTTTTCCATTATTTCCCATCCGTTGTCTGCCGGCCGATAGCTTTTTGAGAACCGACAGAATCAATTTCATCGCAACCCGCAAATGGCGCGTCGCCCGTGGTATTATATAGTTGAAACGAAATCAATCGTTACTTAGGAATCACCAGATACTTTATCGATTTACTTTCTCAGACATTTTCCGATACGTAAGCTACCATAATCCAACAGACTATGTACCTATACCCGAACAACGTGATCGATTCGTAGTAACGATATATAAATTTTGCCAATAAACGCAAATTGACGACGCCTTGGCAATTGTTTATTGTTAAAAAAAAACCAACCAATAATATATTATTCATTTTCTTCGTTATTATCAAGCATTAACTACTATTATTATTATTATTTATTTCTTCCGCCGTAATCAGATTTCTGCTTTCGACCTGCAACCCTTTAATTCATCCTCGATCGTTCAATCGAATTTCAACCGAATCTGACATGAAAAAATTATACGAGGCTCGACAGACGATCGTTTCTTCTAAAATTCCTACCAATAACTTTCGCAATCTGCTGCTTGGTAATTTTAATCGATCGATGTCGTTATCTCCGTATCGGTTTGGCTCAACTCGAACCGTTCTGTTCAAGCTGGCAGCTGTTCCGATAATTACAAACACGGATACGCTTGAACGTATCTAACCAATTCCACGAGTTCGTTATATTTCTTCCATGGAGCAGGCCACGTTATATCCGTGCGAACCAACTCGATTAATATGCGACGACGACGGAACGATATGCATAGAGGAAGCCGACTAACAGAGAGAAATAAAGGCACAGAGAGAGGACAAGAGGCGTCCGTCGAATTGGCGAGTAACGTTGGCTGCTACGAGCGTTGATCACGCAAATTAGAAGCTAACGCGACTATCGGTATGTCAGCGTTTTTTGAACGGCGTTCCCTAGCTATTATGCCGCGCACGGCTTCGTTAAAATCGAGGCTACAGACGATCCTCGAAAAAGCGCGGCTGTCGCACACCGTGCTATCCCTACGTACAGCTTCGGCCCGAGAAAAAAAGAAGGTCGCTGCCTCTTTGTCGTTTACCGCGGGATCCAGCTCCTCTCCGTTTCGATGTTCATTTCGTTGTTTAATATCAGCCGGAAATTTAGGTATTTTCGTACGCGAACGTTTAAATTAGATATAGGTGCACTGAACTTGAATATGAATATTGCAAGTACAAGAATTATTATATCGTATTTTTCTTTTTTTTTTTTTTTTTTTTTGGAAAATAAGTAACAGCGTGTGGGATACAAAAATTATCCCTTACAAGTATTACAATTCTTGTATTTAGCGTTTATTATGTGGTAGATTTCTTCGAAAGGTAAGTAAGAAAAATATCGTTTATTATATGGTAAATTTTGTTGAGAAATAAAGCAGCAACGTGTGCGATACAGTAATCATGCAGAATTTCGATCAAATATTGAAAGTGCGTTGCACGATTCTTGGAAATAGCGTTTGTTGTACTGTAGGGTTTTTTTTAAAAGTAACAACGTGTGTAATCGTTAATTACGTTTAATTTAATCCAGCAATTCGAACGGTCAATTATTCGCTATGTTAACAAGCCACGGTGTTTAATGAGATCATTTATAACGCTAATTGCGCGTTAAAAACTACCGTTCCTGTCGTATACTTATTTTTCACCGTACATTTTCCAATAAATGTCTCGTAACTTTTATATGCGCTTTCGGATTGCTTCGAAATTTTGCTATTATAATGTTACAGCTGGTCGTATCCACGATAGTCGTATTACATAGCAAACGAAACTTTGGACAGTTTCGCATAATGTATCCGTAAAGCTTTGCCATACCACTGTATGTTGAATAATTTACCACGAAAGCAGTTGGGAAACATGCAAAGCCGATCAGCAAAAGAGTCTGAATGCAAAGCATTTTGCATTTCAGTGTCCATTGGAACGCGTGTATGGGCGAATGCGCGCTGATTTTCACGAAGCTGCGTTTATTTAATTTGCCTGGCGCGCGTTTAACGCGCCGTTTCTCGAGTCGACACGATCCCAGCACAACTGGAAACGGAGCTTAGCAAGCGAGAAAATGCGGCAGACGAGCGCGTCCAGCTCACGGCCAGGCCGTTTAAACGGAACGACGCCGTTTACAAAGAGCAACGGGCAGCCAGTTGTTGCTGCGTGTGCATGCTTTTATAAGAAGCTCGGAACGAGCCGCTGTAAACCGAAGAAAACGCTTAGGGTAACGTTCCTGATAACACGCCAGAGATTCAGGCAACTGAGACGTTTCGATGAAAGCGGCCCCGAGCGTGAAAAATGACGCGGCTGTTCAAGCCCCGAGAGATGAAAGCGCGATATCGCGAGTAACGCAATTGTTATTTTTCAAAGTTTCAGGAACGTGTCTTTTTACGAACGCAGCAACATCGAAGTGTCCGTTGTTTCGGGCAATTTAAAACATTCGAACTTAAATGGTGGATTTTCTTGTCGGGAAGATAATAAAAGTTTGAAAGAGGATGAAAATTTAAATGGTCGAGGAGCAGTTTTATCAAGGTTTAGGAAGTCGAAGGGACGAAAAATCGAAACGCCAAGGCATGAAAAAGTTAAAAGCTCCAGAAGGTGGAAGAAAAGCTGGCAAGCTGCAAGGTAAAAAGTGAAGAAAAAAGATCAAGAAACCTTTCCGCATAGAAATACGGATACGTGATATTTCAATTCGAAAGCTCTGTACGCGCTCGATATTTCTTAATACACCGAAACGACGAAACGCACGGTCCTCTGTGCGAGCAAGAACTCCCGCATGATTGATAACAAGATCATCGAGATTTCACTTCACGGCTTTAACCTGAAAACGTACGGACCCTCGTGAAACAAAGCTGAAAAGGTACACGACATTTAAGTGGAGAAACCCTCCTCTCTGTCAATATTTCCTGATACAGCAGAACGATGAAATGCCCGCTACTATAGCAGAACTCGCAACCCTAATAACAATCCCATCAAAATTTCGCTGCACGCCCGCAACCCCTAATTGTGTCGCCGCGTAAACAAGCGAACAAGCCAAACCCGTACGAAAGCTCGTTTTCTACAAATGGAACTCCCTTGTATCCGGTCGTTACTCGTACATCATCATCCACAAAGCGTACCGTATAAACGAGGTCCAGTGGCAACCTAACGCCAACCGAGGGGAGATTCTCTTAGAGGGTTAACAGAGAGACGAGGGGGAAGAGGCCAAGGTCGCAACGACAAAAAGAAAACGAAGAATGAAAAAGTTATCGACGGGTAGAGCCGCCCTATGGGACCTGTTACCGAAAGATAACGACGATCCTCGCGGAACCGTCCATCGTCGTTCCATATGACGCGCTGCTTCTCGCCATTAACATCTGCACGAATAGCGAGCCAACCATAACATCTCTCCCGTGAGATTTCCTCGTGTATATCACGGATCTACCGTGTTTATGGAACAGGTGAAATTAGAAAAGTTGCGTGGCAGCTTCTACGAAAATAAGAGAAATTGTCGAATTCGATTTAAAGGGAAAATTGTACTCTCGATGTTGTTGATCGCAACTCTAATCCTGTTGGGAATTAATCGAACATAGGCGCGCTTAAGAAATGTAAAAAGTCAATCTTTCGTTAAGAACGAAGGTTTTATTAAAAGCAAACTTTATTAATCTCGATGATTTATCTTATGGGATATGGAATCTTTTTGTGATTTCACTCGTGTCGAAGATTCGGACTCGCAGCCTATGTGAGCAAGAGTACGTGTCCTGGAAATCATGGATGCAACTGGATTCTTAAATTAAATCTTCTCGTGAACAAAGCTCCCACGTAGTTTCGTTATTTTCGCTCTTAGAGTCTTGATAATCTGACTCGCGTCAGAATTTCACGCTAACGGCGTATATACTCACGAGCTTCGAAAGAGGAGCCGAAATAATAATAGACACGACGCGATTTTCTCCAAAATTCTCAAATTATTTTCAGCCTTGGAATTTTTCATAATCTTACCCATACCAAATCCGCAGAGCTAAGAGACAACAATTGGTAAATAAATTAAGTAAAATGAGCTGCTGGAACCTTGTTGTAGTTGTTGTTTATTTGTATCTCTGGATCTCGGGCTATTAGAAAGGAAGATATTCGCTAGATATATCGTGTGTTCACGTATGTACACAGAGTCCGACCGAGCTGCACGTAAAAGCGGGCACGACACGATTCCTCGTGGAAAAATAGGAAGAAAAATAGGGAAGAAAATTGTTTCACTACAGGTTTAGTTTTCGAGGAAATCGAGTTAGTTTGAAAATTTATCAAGTATACTTGAACGTGACTGTCCCATTCTGACGATTTCAGACTGGGCAGAGCTAAACAATCAGCGGGAGGTTATTCCACGTGTGAAAATAAGTCGAAAACGTAGAATAACGTTTCTCCGTGTAAGGCTTCGTTTCCAAGAAGATAGAGTTTGAACGTGTCTAGTTAAAAATCCGCCTGGTGCACGCGTATGATAAATTCACCCTACATTTTCGACTTAATTTCCCACGTAGAATAACTTCCTGTCGATCATCCTAGCTATCTTAACTCTTTTCTCTTCTTTCCATATATTATATCGAATTCGCTCAAATCTTCCTCCCATGTTCCACATATTTTTCTTCTTCTGACCTACTTAGATCCTTCGTACACTTATACATCGAACACGGTATTTTCAAGCGACAGTTGTTCCACCGTCTAAATCCAAGGAATATGTTATTTAAAAAAAACACACACACAAGAAAAAAGAAAAAACTCGTAAAATTTAGACTCAGAGTATACGAGATCGCGAACTGTAAAACAACACCGCGGCCTCGAAATAATGGACGCACCATGGGTTTACGTGCGCCCGTTAAAACCACCGGCTCGATCGTATTTATGTATTCTGGGCTCGATCCCACGAAAACGCTTATTAATTCCGGAAATAACGGAAGGGGGTGAATAAATTTTTCGGCCCCGCCGATGGCAGGTGGGGGGTAGGGAGGAATGTAGACGAGGGTTTCTAGGCACGATGAAGGGAGAGCATGGTCAGAAAGATTTATCTCGTTGGCGTTAGGAAAACGGTTTTGATGGATCGTTCGGGTTTCTTGACTTTTTTCCCTTTGGTCTTTTGGGAGTTGATTGCGTGTGAAGAGGAATGGCGATTGCGAAGATCCGGCGAAAGTGCTGAAGTTGAAATGGTCTTCAAGTTGAGATGTAGTTGCGGCGGGGTAGAGTAATAAGAGAAAATCAAAGAATGTGGAAAAATAAGATTCTTAGAATTCCAGGAAAAGTTAAAGTAACGATAATATAACACGTAGTATAACAATTACCATACGTATTACAAGATACGTGAGATTAACATATCATGAATACACCGATCCCCTGTCAACACCAAATGCTCCTCCAATTATGGAGAACAACGAAAGAATGTGTTTTTCTTCGATCGTGTCGACTGTTGCTGGTAGAAATTCAGTTCTTCCAATCTCTTCGCGAGGAAGATATAACGCGCTAGAAAGTTAGAAATATTTTCTAACGAGAACGAATCTGTTTACCATTTGTTTTGCCATTAATAGGCCTCTATCAGCACCAAATACTCCTCAAATTATAGAGAACAACGAAAGAAAGTGTTTTTCTTCGATCGTGTCGACTGTTGCTGGTAGAAATTCAATTCTTCCAATCTCTTCGCGAGGAAGATATAACGCGCTAGAAAGTTAGAAATATTTTCTAACGAGAACGAATCTGTTTATCATTCGTTTTGCCATTAATAGGCCTCTATCAGCACCAAATACTCCTCAAATTATAGAGAACAACGAAAGAATGTGTTTTTCTTCGATCGTGTCGACTGTTGCTGGTAGAAACTCCATTCTTCCAATCTCTTCGCGAGGAAGATATAACGCGCTAGAAGGTTAGAAATATTTTCTAACAAGAACGAATCTGTTTACCATTTGTTTTGCCATTAATAGGCCTCTATCAGCACCAAATACTCCTCAAATTATAGAGAACAACGAAAGAATGTGTTTTTCTTCGATCGTGTCGACTGTTGCTGGTAGAAATTCAATTCTTCCAATCTCTTCGCGAGGAAGATATAACGTGCAGCAATTAGAAATATTTTCTAACGAGATGCGTTTCTTCCACTCGCTAAATATTGCAACAAGAACTACATTTCGAATATTCTATCTACTTTAGCCTATTACCAATACAATCCAGTGTCGTTGTAACGCCAATAAAGTTACAAAAGTTGCATTTTATACAACACACACCACAATACCTTTCTACGAATGTTCAAATACTTTCGTCAGCTACCGTATATCCTAGCTCCGCAATAAAGATCCTCTTCTTCTCAATCAAGAGATTAAACTACAACTAAATAACATCGTTCGAGAGGATGAAGTATCAGCGATTTATTGTGCCACGGCTGAGGCAGCTATCCGAGGAATCAAACGGAAGTGCAACTAACAATAAGAAGTTGAAGAAATAATCTATCGTGCGGTCGGATCATAAGCGACTTCCGGTGGTCCTTCAAAGGGAATCCGGCGGAGGAAAATCTGTTCTCCAGCGTTTCGCTGAAAGCTTCGCGGACAATTTGTCGGTTCCAAAGGCTCGTTAAGGATATCGGGTCTATACGAGATTAGACTCGAGAACATTTTATTGGCCGTCGGCTGAAAACGGATTCCTCGAACGTTTCTCGCGGTATCTAAGATATTAAAGATTAAGGTGATTTAATGGGCTTTTTCAGGGGAGACTGAAGGAATTTCACGTGTCGGCAATTACCCTCGATAAAAATCGTTATCGCTATCTTCGCCACTTCTAGCGACCCTTAAAATTCTTCGTAATAGTCGCGATGATAAAGTGGCCTCGTAATTGGCCGGCTTCGAGTTTCAATCCGAGAGAAAACGTCCCATTTGCGGCTCGTAAACGTCGATCCGTTCCAAATAGGCTTTTGTGCATCTGGATTTCAAACTTTACACGCTAAATCTGTTCATTTTAAACGAAACTTTTTTAAATTCATTATTTTGATATGTATGAATTTCGGTGTGTTATAATCGCTTCGAGAAAAGATATTTTTTCTATTATTGTTTAATATTCAATCACAAAATAGTGAATCGTAAATTGACTTTCTGTTATTAATATTAAAGCGGGTAATCAGTATGGGTTCGAAATGAATCCAAATCGTGTTGAAAGCAAGCGAAACGGCGGAATGAGACGCGGAAAATCTCCTTCGACGGCAACAAATTTATTCGACGTTACAGTTTATTCGTTTTTATTTTAGCTAAGAGAGAATTACGCTTGAATAAAATATCTCGTTCATTTCGTCGCGTGTACAAAAGTATTCGTGTCTGATGAGAATAATTGGCAAACGTACGATGCTTTTATATCAACAACATGCACGAATATTTAGAAAAGAAAAGTAGAAAAAAGGAATGAAAATTGTATTATAACGTGTACTACATGTTTATGGTTAAAATAAAATAAAGAAGACGGGGGCAAAGCACGGGAGAATACCATCGTATTTTCCAGCATTTCCGCAATATGAGATGAAAATACCGGCCGTACGTTTCACATAGCGAAACCTAACACTCGTTAAAAATTATCCGAAAAATTATCGGCTATCGCGTTACGAATTTCTTGGTCTCTGGCCGCGCATGAAATACATTTCGATTCCTGGTTGTCGATTTTCTATTATCCGGTCCGATTAATTAGCAAAATGTTCACAGTCGATCGTCCTAATAATTATATCGTCGACAATATGCTATTTCATGTAATTCAGCATTCGATTTCTAACGCGATTCATATTATTGTCTGTACAGATTGATTTTAATCAGCTTATACACTGTGTTTCATCAAATTTGTAAAACGTCATTACGTAAAATTCATAAGATAAGAAATTTATCGGTATTAGATTTGTAAAAAAAGATATTACAAAGACACGAGAACGTTTAGAACCTTGTTCAAGCTTTCTGCATATTTTTACGTACATTGTACTTGCGCCTGATTTTTAGAAATTTATTGTAAATTTGCGAATATAACGAAAACGATTATTATTTTAACTATTGTACAATTCAACCGAAATATAACGTAAACTATATGTAACCATCGTTCGTCGTTATAAACTCAACTAAACCACCAATTATTCATCATATTTTATAATATTTCTTATTATTGCGAACTTTCTTTCCGAAAGAAGAATTTTTCGATTGGATTTAAATTCTCCTGTTTCATCATTAATTCAGCTTATTTCTAGCAATCTATTACACCGTGAAACGCATCGCGGGCAATCCTTTTGCCCTTTTGTCCGCTAAATTAAATGAATCCATTTTATTACACGTTCGATTCCGTCGATGAAGGAATTTTCAATTATCGTTGGCACGTCATTTCGTTTCTCATCGGCTCATTTACAAATGCCCTTGCGCCCCGATTCTTCCGCTGCACTTTTTATCGACCTGTGAAAACCTCGATTCGCACCGGACAAAGATAATGGCCAGCTCGTGGTTGCTTTGGCCGTTCTTCGAGCCAGACATTTGGATTTTTTTTTTTTTTAACAGGCTAAATGCGATAGATAGAAAACACGTTCGACGAACGACGCTGTTAATCGAAATCTCACGGTTACAGAAATTCACTTTGTTAATTGTACTTTTGATAAATTATTATACTGCTAGTTAACTACTATGGGAAATTTTGAACTTCAAACTTTCACCACAGTGAGATGTTTAAACAATAGCTTTTCGGGGTTTCGATTCTGCATTTGCACTTGACATTTGCAAAATCGAAAAACGCTTGTTTATTGGGAAAAGCCAATATCAAAATACTGTGAGAAATATCCTAAAATTTGACATCAGTCTTTCAAACGAATCTGCGTTCCATCGTCTACTAACTCTATCGTTTATTTCAAATTAATAATAACAATATTTGTTCTTTCGCTTTACATTTCATGAACAAATACCTACCTTAAAGCCCAATATTTTCCATATAAATATATCGTATTTCATGCATACGCGATAAACGTATAATCGTTCTGCGAAGCAATCGGCATAATTAGAAAAACAAGGGACATTTTTAGACATTTTTAGACATATAGACGGAGACTGTGAAAACTTCCTTCGTCTCGATGGTCTTCGAGCGGAGTTGCGATTTAACGATCGATTCGCAACGCTGCGACTCGCGGCGACCACAAACGCGGCGATAATTGACTGAAAAATCTTTCTTCGTCAAGAATCCCTAGATCAAAGCGGGTAGAACTAACTGTAGCTGTTCACATCGAAAGAACGAAGTTGCTGGGTGTAAAGCGTGGTTTCTGATTCGTCGAGCAAGCTCGGTGCGATACTCGTTAAGTTCTTCGTCCGTTTCTACTGACTGGCGACTAGCGATGGCACTAAGCGCGGTAGAATCTCCTTTGTACAAACTAACAGAGACACAAGGTCGTTCGGATAATGGAATTTTCGAATAATAGAACGATCACTGTTCTGATATGCAGCTTCATTTATTCAAATGCGAATTAAAATTAGTTGACAGTTTCTTGAAACGTTTATAGATTTCGTATCTTTTTAGCTGCTAAGTCACGTATAGTTCTTTCAACATAAGAACTGCATAGAATTACATTCAAACGAGAATGTAATGACAGCATTAAATCTAATAAATCTCGATAAATGAACGCTGAATCTCATGACGTAATCAATCTACACAACTCTAAATCTTATATATACGTCGGAGATGAAAGGACATCGGGGCCTTTCTTTTAGGAATGTTCGGGAAGGTCCCCAATGCGTTAAGTCAGACTTTTATTATAAATACACTTAAATAATAAAACTGAGAAATAGTTATAATGTCCCAATCCGAGTATGGGTGCCTGAGTTTTATGACAGTGGGCTTGGGCTCGAAGTGACATAATGGGTCACCGAACGTAGCCACGGTCACGTAAACTTGAGGGTTGGATGATAAAATAAAATAGCTGAGTCGTAACACAACTATTAATTTTGTTTGAATTAAACTTTATTATGAATTCAGCAATCACAATGTAATACACACTGAATTAACATAAATCAAAATTCACTCCGACCACGTTATGTAAAACTTAGTTACACTGATACGTTAAGTACGCGACTGTTATAAAGGTGGAGACCAGTAAAGATACGTTGACTATTCTAAGGATACAGAATAAGTGAAGCTTTACCGACGATACTGTGCCTGAGGAAAGCTAGGGATGGGTGTGTCTAAGGACACGGGACTATCGGATTTGTTGATGACAATTTTGGTTAGGGAAGCGAGGGCAGTAGACACCGTCTCCGATTGGATAATAAGACGGTTGGTGGACCAGCAAGGGTTTTAGCCGCCCTCGTGAGAAAGTTGCCAACGGAACATACCAGACGTGAGGAAAACTAACTTTCCGTGTTAACCCGTAGTAAACAATAAACGTAAAAGGAAACCCAAGACAGGAGATACTCGCTTGGTCTTAACTATGGACCTTAACTATGAAAATTCCAAGAGCCCCGGTGGGTACTTAAGACTATCGAGGGTACGCGCCAAGGATGTGCAGACATCTGGACGCCATCCTGCCCGCGGTGTGTGGCCTGGTCTCTGATGTGAATTGACGTTACACGTACCTGACAGAGGTATGCAGTAATTATATAGCTCTCCTTAGAAACAAAGATTGACCCGAGAGGTACGCAGAGGAGTATATAAGGGCAGTTCCACTTGGACTGCGATTCGGTTCATTCAGATAAGTTCTACTTGTACGTTGAGTCACACCAGCATCGTGTATTACATCGCATTCGTCATCCCGTTGACCGTCGATACGTTATCGAACCTAAAATCATTGTCATCGACATCTTGATTGTACGACCGCCGCTACTACTTGTTAATTCCTGTAATAATCACGTCTGTACCAATAAAGATCAGTTAGAATGCATAACAACGATGGCCAATTCGAGTAAAGATTCGTCAACCGCCCAAAATTCCAATGTAAACCCGACATATATATTATATTGTAGGATTTGTTTATTCATCGATAGAAAACGATGGTTATATAACGTGAACTAAATACAGCAATGTGCTATAACTAAGACAACTAAATAGCTAATTCACAACTGTCGTCACTACGGTTCCAACGCTTTCTTTCACGCGGACCATCCTCCTCGACAACGCTGACAACACTCTGATTTCTCAAATAACTACTTTTTTTTATTTAAATTCTTTTCATTCACAATTTGGACATTTGGTAGAATTTTTTAACTGTTTGATTATCATGTGAGTGGCTACCCCCAAAGGGATACCATCTTCGTGTTTGTTAGGTTGTGTCCTTTGTGAGGTCTGCTGAGTGTTCCCTCTTCAGTCTTCTTTCCATGTTTGAGGTGTTGATCGTTTCCGCAGCTAGTCGGTTATCTAACTACTGATGTTAATTCGTCTTTCTCCCTTAAGCATCCCTTTGTCTTTTCTCATAGCCCCACCACGTACGTGTCTCGCAACCACCCGCGGTCATGGTGACGTACAGCCAAAAGATACTACCAAATGTCCAAATCGGACAAATTGTGAATGTAAACAACTAAATTAAAAAAAATGGTCACGTAGACCTTTTTTCCGCGTAATTATTCGATTCGATTCGACAACGACACATCGATGGGCCTCTGAGTCCATTGAAGTTTCCAGACCCTTTTGGCCTATCGGCACCTAGACTTTCTCGCAATATTGTTTATGGTCCACCCGATGTTTCTTAGACAATCTGTTCACGATACTACGATATATCAAAAACTAATTTTCGACGCGGCATTAACGGCTCCTTGGGGATTTTTATTGGTCGAGTAAATATATTAAAGAAATAAGAGGAATAATGGGGAAATAAAAAAAAGGAGATTATATATATCTTTGAATAAGGTAGAAATCTTCTATTAATTTGTTTCATTAATTTTATTAATTTACAATATATTAAAATAAGGTATAAATCTTCCGAGAAAGCTATCTTTAGAAAATTAGAAACGGCTATTATCGGAAGATTAAGGAGAAAAAGTGTCAAGTACCGTGGAAGAGGAAATGAACGAGTGTACAGTGACCTTATGATCAGAATTCACTCGATCGACTAAAGAAAACAATAAATTGTTTGTGAACGCCAGTAAAGTATGTACATGTTTATTGTGTATGTATAAATATTACATGTTGTGTACAGACAAGTAGAATATCAGTATATTCGCATAACGGGTGTTCGGATGAAAAGGGAGGCTCAACTCTACGTCGCAAGTAGATTTGCATCTAAATGCAACATTTCGATTATCTTACGCGTATTTAAAAAACAATAAACTGCGCTCTTAATTAACAGATTAAAAGCAGAATG
The DNA here is from genome assembly GCF_011952255.1 of Bombus vosnesenskii. Lineage (NCBI taxonomy): Eukaryota > Metazoa > Arthropoda > Insecta > Hymenoptera > Apidae > Bombus > Bombus vosnesenskii. The sequence continues at coordinate 3,650,769 of NW_022882944.1, read as the reverse complement.
AAAGAGAATAGACGAAGCAGGGACCAAACCACATGAAACAGAATGTTCGCAAATAGTTTTTAAAAAGAATGTTCTATATCGATATTTGCAATACATCGTTTCTTGCTTTTCAGGGTTCGGGTACTGCTTTTACAAAATTCCATTTTTGCAAATAGCAAAGTAGCGACAAGTATTCTTGGTGAAAGAGATATAACGATATAATGAGATCGAGACAGAAATGTACAAACATTTAGCGTTAATGTACAAAATCTTGCGGAACGCGCGCTTTGTAAATGCACAGAATAAAACGTATTCTTTAACGAACAAAAATTCAATACCATAAACTGAAACTTTGCTATCGGTACTTTGTCCTGCATTCGCCAGTACAGCACGCAGTCGTTCGATCGTTCGATCGTTCGATCGTTCGATGCCATCGCTACTCGCGACTAAACTCCGACTGGCATCAACCTGGAAACTTTTGTCCTCGACTTCTTACCGAAATATATGCGAGAACAAAAAATGTGAAAGTCTAACAAAGGAACAAGAGAAAAGAGAAATTGGATTTGATGCCATCGTGGCGTGACGCGTGACGCGCCTGACAACAACTATACGTGTGTGCTCCTTTTCATCGGATTTGTTGCTCGACTTACGTCAGGTAACTACGGCCCCTTTATAATCACACCTGTATTACAGCGAACATGTTCTGTGCGTGTTTAACAATCCCGCTGCCCTTTTCGGTTCTCTGTTACCCGAGATGGATGTTACATTTCGATGGATGTTATTAAAATATACATAGTTTAGAAACGTTCGGCTTTATTATACGATCGAATTTTTCTACCTTCTGCGTACGTTCCACGCTATGAATAAAATATGTAGTTGGAGCAAAGCAGACATCTGAAGAGATAGGAACGTGCAGAAGAAGCGAGGAGGACAGCAGGGTTAAACATTCCTGCGACTTTTCTACTTTGAACAGACTATCGTTTCAGTCTGTGGGAACTTCGTACAACGTGTTCACTATGTATTACGTACAATTTCTATGGCAATTTTTATAATAATAGCAATTATCATTGTTACTCGTAAGCGAATTTCAATCAACGTCGACCTCTTTCTTCCACGTCCTGATGTCCTCGTCATCCCTAATAGCACGCGACGAATATATAGGAAAACGAGAAACACAGGAAGAAGAAAAAGAGGCGGGAGGAAGTAAAAGGCGGGGAACGCAAAGAATTAGAGGTTTCGTTGGGCAAAGGGGAGGGCAGCTGGCGGAAAAGCGAAACGGAAGATCGGCCGAGAGAAAAGTTTCGAAGCGAGCGACGGGTGGCCGAGAGGCAGAGAAGAGGGTAACACAGTGGAAGAAACGGGACCTGGGCAACCCAGCCAGAGAAGTGGAACGAGGCGGTCGGAGAAAGAAAAGCTTCACGCTATTTTAATCCAAGAGTGGGTGTCCCAGCTAGAAGCGGATTTAATCAACGCCCATTATGCGCGCTCTCGCTGGAATGATACAGTTTTGTTCGAGTTTCTTCGGGACTTTTCGCGCCGACGGCTCTGAAAGAAGAGCTATCCGTACTCCAGGTTACCAATTACCACCTGCAAACTTATTCCGCGAACCTCCGGACTCTGTTCTTCTTCTTCTTTTTTTTTCTCCCTATCTTTCTATCGTGTCTTAATTAACGACACCAGATGCTCTCCAAGAGAGGCTCGACGACTCGGAAACCGACGATTTTCACTTTCTTCGCAAGCCTACGTTGATTTCTTCGCTTGTCCACCTTCTCTTTGCATCTTTATCGAATACCAGCCGCGAATTTCTTATTCGTTCCTGTTCGTGCCGATGTTCCTCTGTCGTTTCTTCTTACTCGGAATCCGGAACCGCGTCAAGTTGGCAAAGAAGACGTTCAGATATTCAGATCAGACGTGAGATCGGAAATTAAAATACACGTGAGACAGTCTCAGCGAAATTGAAGACAGAGAGACAGACTGAGTATCGTTTTTCTATCGCATTTGCATGCTATTTCAGTGAGTGTTCAAAGGGTTAACAGAATGATAAAATAGTCGTTGAATTATTGTATAATTACTATGTTTATCGTCGTCAGATCTTTGTATATCTATGGAAGATTTGTACGTGACAACGAAATGCATAATTTTATTTAGGTTTTTCTTCGCTCGAATATTCCCTTTTTCAGTATAAAAATCTGAACATTTTTTGCATAGGTATCGCAAGAGACTCGACGACTCGGAAACCAACGATTTTCACTCTCTTTCCAAGTATACATCGATTTTTCCCCTTACATCGTTATTGAATTCCACCACGAACTTTCCATTCGCTTCTTTTCGTATTGATGTTCCTTCGTTTCTTTTTACTCGTGATTCGCAACGTTCAGTGAATAGGTTTTGTTATCGATGTTATGGATCCAGCGTAAGGAGGACGAGCCACCAGAAAGCGAGCAAAACTTGCGGATACCTGACCGACTTGTGTAACAAGTTCGTATCTGTGGATCTGAAATTAGCACGAATAAGCTTTTTTTTTTTAATTATCTGGAAAGCATCAGATAGCTTCGTGGACACATCGAGACTTATCGAAGGACACTACTGGAATTGTAAATTATTCGAGTAAAGAAAAGGGAATTTTAGCCGTACAAAATTTTTACATTTCTTGTAACGTGCGATAAATCAACGTGTCCTTTTAATTATTATGCATAAAATCCATTTCCATTCAAAGCAGTAAATAATAACAAATTGTTGTTTAACTTTCTTCTTCTTCTTCTACGCTCAAAACATCCATCGTCTTTGTAGAAAATCCTATCAAAATGTCAGGTATCGTGAATAATTGTTGCGTTGCTGCGTAATGTGTAATGAAGTACAAATACGTCTTCGCAACTGTTTAAAATTTACAGCGCCATAGACGTCCTTTTCCTTGAAGCATCCCTGAATCGTTTTAATCGAGGATTCTACCGAATTATTAGATATCGTGGGAAATTTCTACGCTTCCTTGTAATGTATGGTAAAATACGAAGGCGTCTTTTGTCCTCGACTGTTTCCTCAAAGATCCCTGAATTGTCTTAATTGAAAATCCTATCGAAATGTCAGGTATCGTGAAAAATTCTTGCGTTTCTTTGTAACGTGTATGAAGTACAAACACGTTTCTGCAACTGTTTAAAGTTCACAATGTCTTCTTACAAGTATCCCAAAATCGTTTTGGTTAAAGGTTCCATCGAATTACCAGAAGTCATGGAGAATTCTTCTATTAACTTCATGGAGAACTCTTGCATTAATTTCATGGAGAATTCTTGCATCATGTTCATGTTGAATAATCATCCTTTCCTGATTGAATCGTGTTCTATCGTTATACTTAATAGAGATCGGACACCAGAGAGAGTGTGAAAGATTTCTACTTCATAGTGTCATAAAATACGAATGCGTTTTCTTGAACTATATTAAATTCACTGCATTCGACAACTCTTCCCTCCAAATAACTCTAAACTGTCTTAATTGCAAATCCTATTGAAACGACAGGAATGGTAAAAAGTTCTTGCGTTTCTTTGTAACGCGTGTGGTTAAGTACAAACACGTCTCTGCAACTGTTTAAAATTCACTGCACTCGACAATGTCTTCTTCCAAGTATCCCAAAATCGTTTTGATTAAAGGTCCCATCGAATTACCAGAAGTCATGGAGAATTCTTCTATTAAGTTCATGGAGAACTCTTGCATTAATTTCATGGAGAACTTTTGCATTAATTTCATGGAGAATTTTTGCATCAAGTTCGTGTTGAATAATCATTCTTCCCTGATTGAATCGTGTTCTATCGTTATACTTGATAGAGATCGGACACCAGAGAGAGTGTGAAAGATTTTTACTTCATAGTGTCATAAAATGCGAATGTCGTCCTCTAAGCATCTCTGAATCACTTTGATCGAAGATTCTATGGGACCATTAAATCACATCAACAGAAAACTCTTACGTATCTTCGTAATTTATGAAAACATACGAATGTTCCTTTTTAACTATCGTAGAAAAAATTAATTGCGTTCGGCGATCTTCCCCTTGAAGGATTCCCCGAATCGTCTTAATTGGAGATTCTATCGAAGGTTTCTCGGCAGGCATTCAAACGAGGCCTGTTTCTAAACACCGGTGATTAATCGTTGCATTATTTAACGCGGCATTACTTGGCGTTACACTGAATTCATACGTCTAGAGCTGGCCGCCTTTGTACTCAGGAAATTACCCTTACCCAGTTGCAACTTTTATCCCTCTAAGCCCTTTGAAACATTGATTCACGGATGCTAACACTGTCTCGTCCATTTCCCGATGCAATTGATAGCGCGGTTGGTAATTAAGTAAACATCACGCGATTCCTGTTGCCGTCCAATCGAACGTTATTGTCAGATTAAGGGATAATCCTACAATTAGTCTGTATCGATCTAGTACCGGTAAATACTTCCGTTTGGTTGATCGGATTGCCTCGCAGATCGCGCTAATTATCGACCATCAATTTTGAAAGTAACCCGCCATTCCTATGGAAATCTTGCGGAATTTACGCAAAACTGTCGAACTTCACTCCGCATTTATTTCATTTATTCTGTATTTACTTTTATCTTGCTCTTAAGTTCAATAGCTGAGACTATGACAGCGTTTGCTCCTTTTGTCGATAATTATGCGATTTACTCTGTGCACATCTAATTACATTTATCATTTATAACTCGATTCTATTTATGAGAAATCACAGGTGAAATATTAATGTATGAATGATAGAGCGGATGATTATTAAAAAATTATCATTTTTAAAAATCATGTAAAAGAAGGGCGTCCGCTATCTTTCGCTGATCCGGTCGCTGACATTCGCTGTCGAAGACTGCTTTGTTTTAACGCATGGCACTCGCTACAAGCACACACCCACGCACGTACATATTTTTTAGCCTAAGTCCACGTGACTGACAAGGCCCGCACCAGGCTCGTCCTCGCGACGATTTTAAAACTGAACAGAAAACTATCGGCAATGCTTATCCTAACTTACGATACACACCAACACTACATTAGTGTGAAATTCCATTTCTCGACGCTCGACTACGATCAATCGATAAAGGTCGATTAATTGTACAATTTTAATGACGTTTCGTACGCACGATGTTCGCTTACGATACTTCAAACGAAGAACGAAGAGAAACGCGTCTTCTTTAAGGAAGAAAATTGCAACTTCATAGCAGGACAAACGGTACATTGATGGTCGCAAAAACTTTCTTCTCTTTTTTCAAATATATACAGATTTTCAGCGAGAGCATGAAACACTGGTATTATACCACACTACGGTTGCTCTTCACGCGTCAAAACAGCGAAAAACGTTCTGCTTTCGTAGCGCAATCGATCATTTTACGCGGCCGGATTGCGCACCCCTGCGTCCCTACAGACGTAACGAGGCGAACAAACGAATTTTTAAATTCAACCCGTGTTTTACAACGAGCGCAATAAATATGATAAACCTTCGAATTTGACATAGAGGAAATTTTTCTTCCGCTTTTATTGTCACAGATTTTACGATAATACAGACTGTAGATTCTGATGCATTCATGGGAAACATAAAAGTTCAAAAACGCATAGGATACACGTAATATTATGACAATAGAGTATCCAAAATACAATGATCGGTATAATAATTAGCTCGGCTTAGCTTTTACCTTGTTGCTTCTGTCTTTAAAAAAAAGTATCCAAAATTACAGGTACTCGAAATTACCCGAACATATTTATGTGTCAGACAAACTTTCAGGATCCCGGTCGACCCGATTCGAAGATTAGGTACCTTAGGTACCCGCGATTTCGGGTATCTGCACAGCCTAATCGACGAACTTTCGACGTACCGACTCGACTCGAGCCCATAATTTCGGGTTCCGAGGATCGGGTCGTCTCGGATCCCGCAATTATCTCGTAATTCGAAATTGTCGAGATTCCCGAGACTTTGGGAAAATTATACAGGCCAGAGCACGGAGCAAAAACATTTGAAATTTGACATTTCATAATTTGACAATATTACATCTATCACATGTCTCGTTATTACGTTCTCTCCATATTCGAACCTGGAACAACCTAATTTTGTAATTCGAGAATGCCGACAATCTCAAATTACTCGAGACACTTCCGGAAACCCGACCCGATCCCGAGAAATATCTTCGACCCGATATTTTCGCTTCTAGAATTTACCTAAGTATCCAGGGTCTATTTTAAATATTATCGTGCACGAAAATGGAACGAAGGGATGAGAAGGCGATGGTAGGGGTTAAGGGTGTACGATTCGGAGTAACAATGAAAAATAGCCGGGCGAACCGAGCCATCTTTCGCGATCAGACCGAACAGAGGAAATATATCTGCAGGTCTGTACGACCGGCGGAAGAAACGGCTCGGCTGGTGCAATTACAGGCAGAACGGACGTGAAATTAATGCCAATCGATTTTGTGGAAGCCGTACATTTCCCGGCGCCACACCGTGGTCCAGTTGCACTCTCTCAAAAATTAACGACGACAACTCCATTCCAGTCTTACTTGTTAGTTTTTCTCAAGACGCCGTTCAGGAAACTGCTTGGATTTCGGACGATGGAGATACGAACGCGGATAAAAGGCGATTCCAACGTGCTACAGGCTTTCGTTGGGAAGTTTGACGATGCGTGATATCGGATGACTCTGATCAGCGCTCCAATCAGACACTGGATTTTGTCTATTTATCAGATCGGCCGAAAACTATGCTTGATTTTGTACTTTGAAAAAGAAATTTCCTACCAATTGTTCGACCGCGACTTTTAGTTTAATCAGGTTATTACCATTTTGACAATTCTTTTATCGCATCGCTGTTGTTACGCCGCCTAAAACATCTGCACGCCAGCCCGCGCGACCGGACAACAACCGACCTGCGTAACGTCACTTCGACCCTCAATAAACCTAAGGGCCCACCATAACTTTCACTTCCCTGCATTGTTTCGCCATATGTCTTCAATCCGATTGTCTTGAAGAATTACTAAAGCTTAAAAATATGCTGGAAACACAATCGGTTTTAGAGGTGTCCTTGGGTTTATTAGTCGCCGTTAAAACACGGAGAAAGCGGGTATGCACCCATTAGGAAAATCCGAATAGCCCTGTAATAAAACAAGCTAGGTTTTTCTCACGCACACAGTCATCTACGCACCACGATGGTAGGAGATTCCCTACTCATCCCTTCGAGCAGTAGTGCAGGTCATGACCAATCGACACCGCGGTTCGTTACCCTCACTTTTCCTAACGAAAGTGGGATCAACGAATCCGCGTTCTTTAGGCACAGGGGCACACCCACACCGAACTTTTCTTCCGTATTAAAAAAAGGAGCGACAGACAGTCTCCCAACTAACGCCTAACGCAGCAGTCTACACATAGCGCGAGAGTTGCATACTTCACGCACATCTTTTGTCGGTTCTCGGTGTTGTCGAACATATATCTTCTCTCCTAAACATATCACAGTGCTAAGTCCATTGACACATTAATTTCCATTATAAGAGCCCTGCTCTAGCGTACATGTCTCTCGCATCTTCGTGCGACAAATTGTTAACTATTTATTTCTCTACGTCAGTGTAACTAAGTATTGGAAATATATACTTTATAATACTGTGAATCCCAGTGTTATTCAAATTCAATCACCCCTTATTATCTCAACGGAAATCAGGGGATCGATCAATTCGCGGTGTCGATTGTTATAATCGTAACGGGGATTTACGACCCCCGTTGACGTCTCTCCTCGCGATTACGTCTCCCCGCGATTGGTCGAAAATACAGCTGTTACTTCATCTTCTTTCTTAAGGTATTCATTAAGCAGGTTCTTATACACGCGAAGTAATTACGCAGTTGAGTAAGTTTCGCCAGTTTTGGCTACCTAACTTCGCCCTTTCTTTTTAAAAGCTCTATTTTATCACCAAAGCAACGTCTATCGATCCTCGGTAGCTCGAGAAACTAACGAACTCTTTCTTATTTTACTCGGAAAGCGGGAAATTTTTCAACGTCTCCTTACTTCGTAAAAGTAAATCAAAATACGATACATTTCAAGTTTAACCCCTTAACCTACGACTACGGGCATAGCCCGTAGTACGATGATCGGACCAAACGTAAATATTACGGGCACATAATATCGCTACTGTCACTTTCGGTAGAGGAATTTCTACCACAATTCTCACACTGCTCTCATCACGAAAACATCTTTTTCTTGAAAACATCTTGTGAGGGTGCTTCGCTAGAATTTACGAAAATAAATTTCGATGCGCGAATGCGACCAAAAATAACTTGAATATATCACGAGCCTTGTCTGTGCTGTTTGTGGTGGGGCAAATTACAAACCGCGACCGTCGTACTACACAAGTCGTGCGAATGGCCCAAAAACTGCGCGAGCTTGTTTACATTTTGGGCCCAAAATTCTCGAAATCGTAGGTTAATTCGCTTAGAACTCGAACAAAGTTTAGACAAATTATCAAACCTGCCCTAATCCTTTCGATAAACCTTCGACCCTAACGATGAATGGATTAAAGCGAAGAAATATCAAATGAAAAATGATGTTCTCCTATTTCTTAAAAGGGGGCTCCACTGAAATATTCGACAAAGTCCAAGAACCATACAATCGTTGTGTTTTACGGGTCCTTTTTTCCAGACAGCTCTTCGACTCGCCGAAGAAAGGAAAAGAGAACAAAGTGAAAGGAGACCAGCAGTTAGCTATACACCTTGCAGCAGCGATTGGTCAGAGGGTAGAAGAGAGGAAGAAGGTTGTACTCTATGGTGGTAATTATGGTGCTTGATGAGAGTTTCACGGTAGGCCGAACCGCAGCCACCATTCGACCTGACTCCACGACGAAATTGTGGCCACTGCCTCTCTGTATTTAGCAGTGGCTGCCCTCGTTGGACGCATCGTGCACAGCGTGGCCGATTCGCCATGTGTCGACGACACACGCTGTTAATGTCCACGAACTGTTGCCGAGGAAAAAATCGGGGGAACGTCGATCGAGTATCGAACATCGATTTCTTGCCACAACGGCGAACGTTCACGATGAATGGCGGGGATATTTGTCTTTTCGGAAATTCGGCGTTTTCCCTGGCGAGCTCTTTCGCGTCTGTGTGCAGAAAGAGTTTCACCGACTAAAATAGTGAGAAAGGGAATGGAAACGGAGATGAAAAATCGGACAAGTATTCTGCACTGAACTTCTGCTGCAACGAATTTTCATTCCGCCTTTTATATGTTAATCGTTATTGTGTGCACCATCTTTGGCAAAATGTAGTTTAATTGTACAATTAGAGATGCATCGAATCGCAATGAATTTATTATTTGGAATTATCGTCGATAACAGAATATTGCGAGCGTTTAAACTGCTTTTTAAGAACATCTATGCCATGATGAAACTGATCTTTGTAATTGCCAGAGTTCATTAAATTATTTATAGAATTGTAAAAATGATTTATATATATTGGAGATGGAAAGACGGCGGGATTTGCCGTCTGGAATACTGGGAAAACCCCCAACAATCTAGTCCAGTCTTTTACGATGGCTGTATTTAATCAATAGGGAGAAAAAAATAAATAAGAAGTAACTTTTGTTCCAACCTGGCTTTATGACGATGTGTTCGGGTTCAAGGTGACATAGCGGGTCACTAGACGTAGCCACGGTCACGGGAGGGACGTGTACCTGACAGAGGTATGGAATAATTATACGGCCCTCCTTAAAAATAAAGATTGACCCGAGAAATGGGGACAGGAATATATAAGGGCAGTTTCATTTAGATTACGAGTTAGTTAGTCAGTGGACAAATTGCTGAGTGAGTTATCGAGAATTACCCACATCGTGTATTACGTTCATACTTGTCATTACCGAAACTGAAGACATTGTCACTAGATTCGCACGTGCTTAATCGCCGTGATTAACCGTTCAGATTATAACAACCATATTATTGTAATAAACTATACTTGTGTTGTGCCGCATCCATGGCCAATTCCCGAGAAGATACATCGGCCGCCCACAACCTTATTCCCGATGTGATTCCGACATATATATATATATATATATGCATGGTTTATGAAATTTAATTATTATTCGTGGAATTTGTATAATTTTCATTATTTTTTATATAGTTACAAAGATGAAATTATATACAGAATTATTTTGTTACTCGATGATTCCTTTATCTTCAGGTTCTTTAATAATTCCACGATCAAATAGCAAAACCTCAACTAGGATGTACGCCAGGTTTTGCTACCCGACCACAGAATTATGAGTTATAATTAGAGCAACACGACGTATGATAAATAAGCAGATGCAACGCGTGTCTGACTATGTACTTTCCACTTCCACTTCAAATTCCCCGTTCTCTCGTTGCTGTTGCTAGTCGTCGTATTTTAATTGGTCAGATTCCATTTTATACGCATACTTTAACCGTTAATCGTTAACATTGTAATCGTACGTACTTATGTTACGTTTCAAACATATTGCAACACTGATAGCGTTGGACAAAACGAAAGTAGAATAATTAACTTGCTGAATGTACATGCATAAAATTCTCTCAATTTCCTATACGGGACAATGTACTGTATAATTATATCATGAAATATTAATCAGCAAACCGAATATCGTAATTACTCCGCAGAACTCCTCTCTATTACGAATATTTCCACCATACACTCCATTAATGGCCATGTTTTTTCAGTGTTGCTGTTCGAATTATGGTATAATATCGTTTATGAGTTTACAGCTGGTTTCCCACGAACGTTCGTGTTCAAAACGATACCGGTTTTCATCCCAACTTCCTTCTGCTCGATTGTTCAATCTCTCTGCATCATCATCGTCATCGTCGTCTCTATACTTGCACGCATTTTCTGCTTTCTACGTTCTCGCGTGTACAATTCAGATTTATATAAACACGACAGCCGCGTCTCGTTACGAATATTAATGGAATTTCAGAATGTTTCGAATAATACGCACGACACGTATACAAAAGGAAGAACACATGATCGCGTTTAAAATCATCGGTGTATTTGGTTTCCCAGCTAATCAAGCGTTTCCTCGTCATCTTCGAAATATTCCAAATATCCCTACAATATCCGACATATTAAAATATCGCGCCTCTCGATAATTACATCTTTGGCTCTCGTAAAAACTTACTTAAAAGACTCGATAATTGCATCTTTGCGCGTGACAGCTTTAATTTCCAACTATGTCGCGCTAGAACTCTCCAGCTTAACCACAAAATACGCATTAAAATGGGGAAATGGGGAAAAATGTGCTCGTCGCTTTACCCTGCCCTGATCTTCGTGTCCGTAAAAGAAGTCTACGAATCTCGCGATTATCTCCGTCTCCTATCGTTTCTCAATGAATGAAAAGCGAGGAGAAAGAGAAGAGGAAGCAGCGAGGAGAAAAACGAAAACTGAAGGAAGATTGAAAGAAGAAGGGGCAAGGAACTGCGCATAGACCGAATATTCCAACCATCGTTCTCCTTCCGTATTTACATTCGTTTCTAGCGAACGCTCGGTGATTCTGACTGAACAAAAGGAAAACATCGGCCGGAGAAAAATTAAGGAAGAAATTCTGCCATTCGAGTCAAAACGATGCATCGTTTTCAAACTTTCCGAAGTTTAGGAATTTTTAACGATCAAACAGATCATTGTACGTTTAGATAAACGACTAGTGCACGTTCGTATCGAACTGTGAAATGAGCGTCGCTCCTTGAAAATATCTCCCTGCACGTCGCCTTTCCTCGCGAGATTCCAAGCTCCCAAAATTCCATCTTTCTTACAAGCGACGCTCTTTTATAAAATAAAACACTCGTATCCAAGAGACTAATGGACAAATAATTTACGCTACTGCGTTTAACCCAGGCTAATAGCGGAAGGAATGGCGCGAAAGAAACGGATGGAGAATTTCAGGGATAAAGTAAATCGTCAACAAGGCGGGTGTTTCGACTAATTCCGCGAAACGTAACGAGAACTTATTGAGTGTAAACGCGACAGCGAAACGCGGAGAACCACTGAAGCTGATTCGGTGAGCGCGCCTGGCCATTTTTCAAAGTCGTTTCCTCCCGAAAACGAGCGCTCAACCCCGGCGAAATTTCATTTTACATTTTCGATTTATTTCGTTCGGCGAACGCCCGCCCTCTTTGTTTTCCACGCTTACCCTCTCCACGACCTGATTCCTTGCGTCTACCAACGCCTGACAAATTGCACCCTATTGATCCAAAAATGGCGAAACAACCAGAACTGGTATACCGGTCGTCTAGTTAGGAAATATGTTAAAAAAAAAAAAGTGGAAAAAGGAAAAAAAAGGACGGCAACTAAGGCGTTAGACAGCGGCTCCGATCGACGCGATGATACACTGGGTCACGCGTGACAAGTGTTCCAATGGGGACTCGAAGGAAGTTAGAATATCGCTCGTGCGACCCTCGCCAAAGTTTTCGAGGCCGAATCTATACGAATCTCTTCACATCCACGTTCGCAAAATCTGTTCAACGATCCGTTCATCGTATCGCGAGAGCGTTGCGGCTGTACGCGGTATACGGGGTGTCCCCTGTTAACGACATCGCGATGTCGAATAGAGAAGAACAAGGTTCGTTTTAACAAGATTTGGGAATGAGGAAATCCTGCATAAAACGTGGCAGTCCCCTAACAGGATTCTGTTCTACCGCGATTTGCAAGTGCGAGAAATTGTAGAAATACGAAAAGAAATGTAACACCGGCGTTCGATGATCTCGTTGTCTCGTGAAATTTTCCAATATCGACATTCTTATTCGTCGAATATCGAATTTTTCATTCGTACGATCGCGTCGACCATTTAGTACACTGGAAAGTTTGCTTGCTATAGGAAAACAGCAACTCCAACTTTTTCCAACAGAAAGTCGGTGACACTTTTTATAGCCCATATAAATAGCGTCGATAATCGATGATCGAAATCAATTATTGACCGTTTTAATAAACCTACTTCTCTTGGTTACGATGAAATAATGCGTTTACTTTCGTCAAGCGGTGAGAAATTAACCATCGTTTCCGTATTGACACTTCGTTTCGTATGATACGGATTCGCCTGACGCGGCATTTTTTTTAAATATAAGCGTTACACGAGCGACGCGTGAATGTGACGAACTTTTCTTTCACGCTCTTTTTGCGTCACGTTGACGGGTAAGAGAGTAATCAAGAGTGGCAGAGTCGTAAGCGGTGTGACTCGGACCGCTGCTAGTTCTCATAAAATTGCGTACTGTGTTCGTTGTTATGCAAAATTCGTTATACTTTTTCAGGCCATAAAAACGCATCGTGGCAGAGAATAAAGTTACAACTTAATTAATTACGAAACTAAAAGCACGATGCTTTTAAAAGTCGAAACATATGTGGCCATATTCTCCAGTTCTCCAAATCTTCGCCAACGCCATTTTCACGTTTAAATTTGCATTTAATATGAAATTAAAAGTACTCGCAATCGTTCGCCAGACGCTTTTCCCAATAACATTTTGCCCCTTTAAGCAGCCACGTTCAATCGCGTTAGAGCTCCAACAAGATGAAAGTTCCCGGCCGAATAAAGTTTCGACGTTAAAATAACAAAATAATAATAAAATAAAGTGTTTCCTAACTCGATAATCTCCCAAGACGATTCGTCGAGTTTACTCGTCTTGCCAGAATATCCTAACACTTGGAACGTACGTCTCCGTCATCGTAACTTTTATTTTTCCCACGCAGGCTCCTTGTTCTCGCGTCCCGTTCTCTTCTCTGTTCCGGGAATTTTGCGGAATTCTGAAAGACACGTAGCATTCTGCGCGTCGTGACGCGCAGCATTCATGTTCCCGTTGTTTTCTGCCGGTTCTATGCGGTTCGCTGGCATTGAAACAGTTGGGATTGTCGCAAGATTTATTCGGATACTACCGTCAGCGAAACGCGAATAATTTTTTCCCCTTTTTGTGAAGCCGCTGCTTCCTTCCATCAAGAGGATATCGTTTTGAAAACGTTTCAAAAGCTTCGGTGAAGTCGAACAGACAGCTACATCGGCCCGCTATTTTGTTTCACAGCGATCTACGTCGCGTCTTGTGCTTTCGCACGTTCGCGAGTTATACGCGATCTCGAAAAAGCGCGCCAACGGGAGTCGTAAATTCTCATTACGATTTGCTAATCGACGCCGCGAATCGCTCGATCCCTTATTTCTTTTAGGATAACAAGGGTAGTTAAATGAAAGATAACGCTGTTGCTAACAGGTTATTACATATTTTCACTAACCAACAACTTCCGTGTAATACAAAATGAATATTCGTTATGAGATGACTACGAATGAGTGCGACCTGAGTCTCTAGACGGATTATCGCGTATATTGATGGATTTGTCGACTTACTGTATTCGAATTGCTGACCGCTTGACGAGATGCTTGATTGAGACTCTTGATTGAGACTGACTGATCTTCGGGTGTAAACCCGGTCGAAGGATGTTGACCGTTCGAAGGATGTAAAATCGGTACTGTCTTGGGAGACGATGCTGTCTCGGAGGAAAGCTAAGGATGGGTGTGTCTAGCGCACAGGACCATTGGATTTGTCGGTGACGATTTTAGTTAAGAGAGTGAGGAAAATAGGCTTCGTTGTTAATTGGTTAAACGAAGGGTCTTAACCGCCCTCGAGAGAAAGTGGTTAGTGGGAGAAAAGTTGCATCATACGTGAGAAAAACTAACTTCTCCTTGTCAAGCCGTGGTAGACAATAGTCTCTAGAAATTCTTCGGAAATAGACGTTTGTTTGGTTTGGAGGTCCTTTACTAGAAAATTTATGAGATTTATGAAAGGTACTTGAGGCTATTGAGGGTACGCAGTGAGCCTACCAGGCTAGGCTAGCCTGAGCTAGGTAGAGTGTTACGCGACGTCCAAATAGCTTGTCACGCGTATCTCGAATTTAATGGGTTGATCGGAAAAGTCTCTATCGCCGGATGTTTCCTCTACGTTTACGATCTTATTTGGAGATTCGAGAATGTAGCGCCCTGTTCAGGAAAGCTGTAGGACAATCGAGCTTCTGGGAAACCAAACTGATCTGTACTCCACTCGTCGTTAGTTCTCTACGCATCCGTAAAGTAATGGAAAGTGAAGATAACCTGGCGCAGGTTTGAAAATGTTGGTCTTTCAAAAGCAGCCGATCAGTTGAAGAAGTTCTGTAGCTCGAGTAGCAAACAAGAAACAATTTTCGATTGACAAAACACACCGAATTCTAGAATTTTTCCGAAAACACGGACGACTATGCAGTGTGAAAATAATATACCAAAATGTATATCTAACTAAAGATAAATATCTAAAATTTTCTGTATCCTTCTTATTAATTACATTCTTGAAGATACAAGTCTGCATAAATATTCGTATCTAAAATATTACAAATTTCGAAGTGTCTGCTACGATAATTCCTGGAGAGAAGTACAAAAAGAAAAGAAATACTAGAAACGCAAGACAAATACGATACGAATAAAGAAACAGAAATAGAAATATCCTCGGCGCACGTATTTCGACTCTCGCGCTATATCTACCGCACCCTATTTGCCCAACAGGACGAGCTAAAGACGCACCGCGAACAAGGACGTTGTCTCGTTGCCATCCATTAAGGGGCACCATAACGAATCCTACAGAGATCTGACTCTTCGATCGTGTTCAGATCGCTCTAGCGTAGAAAACACGACTTACCATCGTGCTCTTCCCTTAGCCTTCGTATCAAAACTACTCCCAAACAATTGCAACGTCTCTCACAAAAAGATTCGCGTGAAACGCTCGGCTTCCTTAACAGGCTATAGCTGGATCTGATCACATTACAGCAAGAAAACACGGTGACCGGAGTGTCTGGATCGGTTGATTCACTCGTGTCGTTTCGGAGCGACCGCTCGAGAAGCTGGTGCGGTACTTCGCCCTCGAAAGACACGCGGACAAGCGAGGGCGGTTGGGCGACAAGTTGCTCGAACAGCTTCCAACTAACTTGGCTGCCGGTCGCTATCCGACCGGCACGTTTTTACGGCCACTTCAGTCCCGGCGATAAGATCAAAGAAATAGCTCGCAAATGCCTTCTTTGTGTCGAGCCAAAGAGGGTTGCGCGGCGGGTTCTGCACGCGCCCCTACGACGAACTGTTCGCAAACTGCTGTCGACCTGTTTACGAACTTGCCTGTTTCGCGTTTTTGCATATCGCCGACGAACTCGGCCCTGGGACGCGTCTCTTTTGACTTATGCCGCGTTACGATGCCTGTTTCTCGCATACAGCACGTCGCAAAATGTGAGAGGCGTGTTTGTACGCTTCTGTTTTAGCCGAGTAGCACGCTACCGCGCGCTAATTTACCGATCAATAATCGTAGTTATACTTTGTTAGACTGTGGATTTGTACGCGTTCGTGAGGAAGGAGGATGATGAAAAAAGCGATCGTCTTTGGTATCGATCGAAGTCGAAAGATTCACGTAGAAACCTTAGGAGAGTTTGCCAAGCAACGAACATTGTCCGATCGCTTTCCCGAGAAACGATGGGAAAGTCGTTGAAAATAAATGCAAACGCGCGGATACGACGATAGCGATGGATCTCGCCCGAGCGTTAGTTTACATCGTAATGTGCAAATATATAAAAAATAGTATCTATGGCGACGTTCGGTAGGTAAAATGAATCTCTACTCGGGTTCTATCTGTGTTTGTAGAATTTTAAATTCTAACTGCGTCGTAAAGCAATGATAAAGTTTTTTCCAGGCACAGGTTGCGTACTTCTCGATAAACATCGGTGATAAAGTTATAAAGCTGTGCCAAGATGCGCCTCCATCTTCCGTATAGTCTACGGTAAGTTTATCAGTTAATTAAGAATCGGTTAATTAAGGTTCCTTAGAAGTTGACCCGTGTGAAACTCTTTGATTCGTTGTACCGATAACGAGCTCCGTTTATTTCACTAAATAACCCCCTCCTTCGATTATTGTTGCATAAAGAGGCTCATTATCCCATAAAGCTACCGAAATTTCTTTCTCGAAACAGATTACAGCCTCCGGTAAGTAGAGTTCGTACAGTTACTTCGAATTAAAAATATATCTAGCAAATTTGACTCCTCCTCGAGATAACATCCTTTATTACAAGAACCCTTAAAATTCTTTCTTCTTCTTCTTCTTCTTCTTCTTAGAAATTACGCAGTCGAGTGACTTTGCCCAATCTTAGCTACAGTCCTTTCTCCTTTCTTTTCATTTTTATCTCGTCGCTAGACATTTCTTTCTAAACTAGATCTTCTCTAAACATATACAATGGCCAAGAGAAGTATCTCGTGCATCGTTGTATTTATTATAGAATTTACTAATTAATTAAATCCAAGTTACGTTGAATTCGGTATCGCGGTGTACCGTAGCTGGAAAAGCGCGAACTATGAAAACAGAATGCGTGGGACCGCCTCATTGGCAAACGAAGGTACACGTGCTCGTACGAGTAAATCTCCTATAAACGCGTGAACGTGCAATTTTCTCGAGGAAAATAATATTCGATGGCAGAATTACGATACCTGATAACGCCGGAGGAAGCAAAGTTTATCCGAGTGGAATTCACGAGAAATTTCAACGAGAGTCGTGGATCGTCGGCCGCGGAAGCTCGCGTTTCAAAAGCCTGCCGCGACGCACAATACACTTCAACAACGTGAAATATGGAGAAGCCGAGCCAGAGATATTGCATAAATCACACGTCCGCGGAAAATATTTCGGGCGAAAAAGCTAAGCCACGACTACGCCTGAGTTTCCTTTTTGTTCTCGCGTGGATTCACCTTCGGACAACAACGGATCGCCGATGAGAATAAAGTCGCAACGGCCATAACGAGACGGTATAAATAACGCAACGCGAATAGCTGGAATAACAAGGCTGAGAGGCCTTAAAGAATGCAACGATCGCTAATCTCATCGAAAGCTTTCGAAGTATCGACTTGATCGGTTCACCGAGTCGACCGAGCTACGTGAAACTACAGGCTACGCTGATCGAAAGTAATCTGATAAGGGAATTCTTTTGGAAAAATAAAACGAAAGAGGATAGAGGAAGTTGGCCAAGAAAATACCTTCGGCTGACACTTAACTTTCAAGAAGTAGCCTCGCTCTCTAAAATGATCAGCCTTCGTTCCTTCGGCCAATACCTGATGGCCTCACTGCCTTGTCATGATTGCCTCTCGTGTCTCTCAGGCAACTTGCCAGAAACCTCGCCGTCTCTGCTTGTCTCCTTTCCAACCAGAAAATTTTGTCCACAACGATTCGTATCACTTGTTACGTGGCGGCATGCGGACCACACCACGTGACAGTCGCTACTGCGTCTCTCCACAGGATGCAGCAACCTTTGCGGATCGATTATGCAACGCCACCGATTGTTTCTCGTCCTCGTCTTCATTGATCGATTCGTTTCTTTTCTAAATGTATACGCGAGAACGTGCAGAATCGAATAATTTATTAAAAAGATTGGTCGACTAGAATCTATCGGTTAAATAATATTTCTTCGTTGTTGAATGGCCGGCTAATTAACGATTAAAAATGAAAAATTATACTGCTTTACGTAGTTGCACGATTCTCGTAAAAAGACAGCACGATGGAGAATTTAAACGACGTTTTAACTTTAATTTTGTAACATTTGCCGTATGGGAGGAAAAAGGGAAAGATATTTTTGCACTGCTAAATGCTTGAGTAATTAATAAATAACGCAGATGCGCGAGAATGTGTAGAATCGAATAATTTGTTAGAAAGCCTGGTCGACTAAAAGTTATAGGCTAAATGGTAAATAATATTTGCTCGCTGCTAAATGGTCGGCTAATTAATAATTATTTAATTCGATGAAACTGCTTTACATATTTACGCGACTCTTGTAACGAGACAGCACAATGCAGAATTTAAACGATGTTTTAACTTGAATTTTATGAAACCTTGCGTACGAAAGACGAGAAGAAACGCAAAGTGGTACAACTTCCGTTTGCTCGCCTCATTTTTCATCCACCAAATCTGATGAAATTAAAATGTTTCCCGTGACGTAGAGTGTACACGACTGCAGAGAATATGCAGCTCAAGTGAAGCCAAACAAACTTGACAAAAAGTTCCCTCAATCGTACAAGCACCGAGACGAAAAACTGTGACAGGCTCCAATTGGCAAAGTAATTTGCCAATAATCACTGTGACTCACAGGAGGAAAGAAACGATTTCTAAGTACATAATGTCCGCGCGAACCACCGATTACCAGTTGTGCAACGACACCGTGTTTCATCGAGCGCGGCTAATCACAAACCTTTCCATCTGCCGTGGAAACCTCTAATGAAGGCATGATTGATGCTTGACAACTTCTCTGGACAAATTAAACGCTGAATGAAATATGACAACGTTTCTTTCTCTTCCTCGATTGAATCGTTTGCTTGTCACGTCGCTTAATTCCTCGAAAGAAAAAGCGAAGAACATCGATGAAATCCTGTGAATCACGCAAGTGCTTTGGCACTGAAGTTCGAAACATTTCAAAAAGTGGAGTTGTAACACTAGATTTTTCTGGGATTGCGGATTTTTCTGGAAATTCCTATTTTTCAGAATACAATTAACAAGGTAGAATCTCCGTGAAAAATTGTTTCGCGTACCAGGTAATTGCAGATGAAACTATACGTTGGATATTTCGAGTGTCTTTTTTTTCTTTATATATATGTCGGAGATGGAAGGTCACCGGAGCCTTCCCTCTGGAATTTTGGGAAAATCTCAACACTTTAATCTGAATTCTACCATAGCCGTAATTAAGCAATTGTAATTCAATCCGATCGTACTCGTTCAAGATTTGTGATGATGAGCTTGGGCTCGAGGCGACAACCAGTCGCCGAACGCAGGGATGAACCAGCAGTCAAATTATTACAAGAACATATCACAAAAATAAAAAAGTGGCTGCAAGATAAACAAATAAAAGCAAACCATATTACGTTCACACTGCGAAAACAGATACCACCAAACATCCTACTGAGCGGCACGCAAACAAGGCAAGTCAAATACCTAGGACTCCACTTAGAAACACAACTCACATGGAAACAGCATATTAAATCGATAATAGACAAAATACAGACAACAAGCAGACAAATGCATTGGCTGACAAGTCGAAAATCCAAATTAAGCATAGAAAATAAATTAAAAATATGCAAAACGATCATAAAACCAATCTGGACGTACGGAATACCACTATCGGGGACAGCAGCAATGAGCCATATAAACAAAATAGAAACAGTACAAGCTAAAATTCTTAGAACAATAGTAGACGCCCCATGGTACGTTAGAAACGAGGACATACGAGGAAAGACCTGGGAATATAGCAGATACGCGGGAAAATACAAAGAAAGAACAGAAACACACCCAGACCGGCTAGCTGAGGAAACGATCAACACCTCAAACATGGATAGAAGACTGAAAAGGACAACCACGTGATAATCAGACAGCTAAAAAATGTCCTAACTGGGCAAATTATTTATAAACCCTTGAATGTAAAGAATTAAATAAAAATTTGCCTAACAAAGGTATGGAACAGTAATATAGCTCTCCTTAAAAAGAAATAGTTGTAGCGGCACTCGACAACGGTTTCTGTCCCGTGACTCGCCACACGCAGACCCTATTCTTCGGATAAGATGATCACCAGATGACGACGCATCTCCACAGTACATGTTCAGCTAGCCTGAGGACCCGTTATAAATCTCAAGATTTAGTTAACTAAAGTCTTTCAAACAGATAAACAGTCTTTGTTCCAACTACGAGGAGATGAGGGAAATCTATATTACCTAAAAAATTAGAACCATCAGATGATACAACACTTTTATTTAAAGAACCAGAAGACACACAATTTAATGCTACGAAGGATCAAGGATAGACATTCACAGAAATGTACCAAACGAAGCAACAACTGATGATCTACAACGAGATATCATGAATCCTGAAACTGTTGTGGTCGCAAGAAGATGGGTACGTCACAACGATGGCCAATTCACGCGAAGATTCATTATACGCCCCTAACTCTAATGAGAACCCGACATATATATATATATATTATGGGCGTTTTGTATAATACAATTTCGCACTTTCAAATTTCCTACGAACGCATAAAAAAGATCCGTGCTTTAGTTACAACTAATTCGACGTTTGTGCATTCATGGGAAACATAAAGGTGGAAAAATACACAGAATACACGGAATATCGGAGTACGGTACAGTACAGTAAAACTCCATTTATCCGACACGGTCGTGGGACAAGACGTATCGGATAGCTGGATCAGTCGGATAATGGGAGATCGTCAGTTCTCCCTTAGTTCGCTGTTTATTCATTCATATAATTGGAGTTAATCTTCATATAACCGGATTTGAAATTCGATCACTGCTGATACTCGGATATCAGATGGGAAGATTAAGCGAAAATTTTTAAATAATAACATTCGTTCGCATAAATGGTACGTCGCGTGGTACCAAGACTTACGCTTGGCCAATAGAAGCTTAGAAATATATTCGGTAAATCGGCCACATCGCAAGGATCATCGTCGGTTTGCATAAACCGATAAATCGACTTGAGCTGCACGCAAAAATGTATGAAACTGTAATCAAAATATACGACTTCGTCAAGATACAGGGTGGACAAAACGAATGTTCACGTAAGCTAGCTGCTCGTTTGTGTTGGTAAAAATATAAATTTCTATAAATATTCACCGTCTAGTTAAAACTACTTTCAACTCTCGTGAACAGCTCAATTAGTGCTGTTCTTACTTCCCCTCGCTTTTTCCACACCCTTTGGCGATTCAACGTTTCACAAAGCGGTTCTTGTTGGAAGAGGAAGCGTTGAAGCGTACACTTCTGGTTTTTCAACGTGAAATGCTCGAAAATTGATGTGCCTCGGCGGCACAGTCGTCCACATTCAAAGGGAAAACATCTAAGTTGGTAACACAGAGCCCGGGCTGAAATTAATTCACCGAATGGAATCTTTGTGCCGGGGAACGAGCCACGTCTAGCGGAGGGCAATGAAAGTGAAGTTTCCACGAGAACGTACGGAACAATGGTTCGAACAGCGTCTAGGAACGGCGCGGCGTCAAACTTGGCCAAAAGCTTCTCCGTTTGCGGACGGCGGAAACAAAGGAGATCGCTAATCCGAAAATAAATCGAGATCATCGATTACCCTGCTGGAAACATTCAGAGGTTAAGAAAGTGGCGATCCCTTTACGTTTTTTTGTCTTCCATGTCTCAGGCTGAACAGTGCAAATTGCCAAAATGTTGCAAGGTTTGACATAATCGTCCTGTCGCGAGAAGCTTTAACAGAAAGATTTGAAGAGTAAGCAAATAACGATTTTTGTACTTCTCCGAATTGGAAGATTAAAATTGAAAAATATTGTAAATTGGAAAATATCGGCAGGTTCGAATGTGCATTGTGAAATGCAAGATATCGATATTTTTCTGAAACGTTTAATTTGTTACGAGAAGTTGTAACAAAAGGATCGTCATTTTCTAATTATCCTTAAGTTGTTAATTAGATCTTCCATTAACCAAAAACTTCTATAGTTACGATATTAGAAATTTATATCGATTATATCAGTTTTCTCTTAAACGTAGATAAGGGACCATTTAGCTTCTTTCTGTGTCTCTTCTATTCAGTGGAATATATTTTAGAGATGTTATCATTCGAAGCGTTAATACCTACTATTATTTATTACGCTCATTTCGTTCACGAGAGTCGTCGATCTTCTCGTAGTTCTGAAACATGCTTTTTCTAAGACTATTTTCCTTCCTCGTTTTCCTCCCATCGTTTCTTCAACCCATTATCTTCGCTCTAATATTATACTTATTGTCCGTTGGTTGAGTATAGGTGGACTACGAATATTCACGGAAATTCACATTTTCACGAACACAGTCAATCGCATAGATAAGTAAACTTTATCGATCGAATATCACGAGTACTTCACATTCGATATTTCGTATATTTTTCTACTTTTATTCATCCTTCTCGCCTCTTTTCAACGTATCATCGCTGTCCTTTCGACGAATATCTTGCAAAAGGGTGTAAAAATCTGTAAAAATATACAAACTCGTATCTTTCGATATTCCCTTCGTTCGCTATATCTCGGAGTTGCTAGAAACTCGATTTCGTTTTTCCGTGAAACATCGAACGAGACAATGCGATGGTTGGCCAAAAGAAAACATCGTTTCCGTTGAAAGGTGCCAGTCACCGCGCGGGTGCAACAGAGTTTTCATTTCTTTTCCATCGATGAACCACTGACCCGTTTATTTCATTCTTCGAGAACAATACCTGCAAACTCGTTCCGTTCCTTTATCATCAAAAAATCTCCATCATCGATCCGCTTCTACGACGACCGATCGAACGTCTCGCAACAAAACCCATCCTCGCCAAATTTTTCTCGTGCGATAACACAAAATTCTACTAATTACGAACGAAACTCTAAACTATACGCAAAAGTTTCATTTATTCCGTTAGGTTCGTTACACTATATCCATTAGTACAGTGAATACAGTACAATACTAATAATAAAATATAGTATAATAAATACGTATAATATCTTTTTCTTATTTCAACGAAACTAAGTGAAACGTTACTTAAATTCAGTTTTCGTTATCTTCGCCTGTAAAAATCCCTCGTTTCCATCTTACTTTCGTTTTAGAAACGCCATCAATTTATTAGAAAAACAAGCGACTGTACGCAGGATACGGCCTGTATCAAGGGATTAAGAAAAACAAACGCGAAAAACGGAAAACTACGGCACGACAATCACGGACGAGGGTTCGCTGTTTTTTGTCGCGGATTCTCCGCTGAGATTTTCGGGTTCGCGAGCGACGGGTGGTCGAAGGAAAAAAAAATACCGCCGTGATTAATTCCCCTACGTGACCAGCCGCTCATCAAGGCGGTAATTCAGTGATTGTTGAAAATGATGTTTGCCATACGTAATGGCGCAAATCGATAGGCTCGTATAAGCAGAGGGAAATTAACGTCGTGCCATCCGGTACACAGGACGCGCACGCTAGATACAACCGGCATCGAAACCCTCAATTTGCGGCAATAGCCTGAGCCTCTCGCAGCAAGGGACGACTCTCTCGCCAGATCCATGATCCCTCGCTTGCTAATTACTACCTACGTCAAATTCCCCCTATTGCAAACTGCTGCGTCCGACAACCGCAATAAAGATTTCGCCGATTAATCGAGATTTCGACCGGTGAATCTCCGGCCGGCCGTCTCTCGCCAACCGATGTCTCCGTTGTTACATCGTTAGAAATTTCACACTGCGGAGCAGTGGAAATCGGATATATTGGGTTGGCAACTAAGTGATTGCGGCTTCTGCCAATACCACCCGATGAAAAAAATCCCCAATCACTTAGTTACCAAGCCAATAGTATTCCAAGTAGAATTAATTAGCGTCAGGGAATTAACGCGTACTTGTTTGAATGTACGCGTGAATACATAGGGATTCGAGAGCAGGGTCGATCGATCGAACAGCGCTCGTAGAAAATACCGTGGCTGCCAAAATCGAGAAACTTGGATCTTTTATGGGCAATATTCCACGTAGCGACGGAAATACCGTGATATAGAATTCGAATGGGATTTAATTGCTCGGTAGATTATTAACCTGTGGCAAATAAATCATCAATATCTTAATGATCCTTCTGCAGAATATTAGAGAAGAAGACGTGCGTGGCAACGTTCACGGTTGCCTAACAAACGCGTGGATAGTGGGAATATCGGGGGGCGCGAAAAAGGAAAAGAATCCAAGCATAAATATTACGGACATAGTCCGTAGTAAATCATCGGATCAAACGTAAATATTACGGGCATACCTCGTAGTAAATGATCGGATCAAACGTAAATATTACGGGCATAGTCCGTGGTAAATGATCGGACCATAAGTAAATATTACGGGCGTAGTTCGATGATCGGGCCAAATATAATATATAATATATAATAGCTTGTTTACGTTTTCGGCTCAAAATTCGTAAATCGTAGCTTAAGGGGTTATTTAACGCACTACGACGAATAATACCTCAAACCAGTTAGCTATTGCGACCACTTTGAAAAGCGTGGAATCGCAGAAAGTAAGCGACGACGAGTATACTCGTCGAACGCGAAATATTTGTGGCCGTTGGGGGCGACAAATGAAACAAATGGGACAAAAGAAGCATTGGCGTTTTAACAGCGAAGAGAGAAATCAACGGTAACCGAGAATTGTGCGAAACGAGTTGAAGGCAAAGATCGTTGAATAAATTTATTGCCGAACACCGACGAGTATTTCTTTGCTTAAATCAACCCTACACCGCTTCAGAACAAAGATGCAATGAAACGACTATTTTGTTTTTCAATTTTCTTACGATTTATTGCGATTTACCGCACTGACTACATAGCTATTTAAACAATAAATTGTAACCACTTTGTACGCGCGACGGATATGCTCGTCGTAACACGAAATAGTAGCATTTCTTCGTGACGAGTATACTCGTCAGGAACAGCTAGTTAGCTGTTAACTTCACTGCCGAGAGGGCAGGGACACAGCGCAGTAGACGCTGGAGCTCTGTCCGGCGTGGGAGCTGCCCCGCTACACCCTGCGGCACGTCATAGGAGAAAGACTGACCCCCTCGGCGAATGTAGAAGCGATGTCGAGAGGGTCACAGGAATACGAGGCCGTCCGCCTCTTCCGCGAGCAAGTTATGCTCGCGAAGGAGCGAACAGAAAGGGAGAATAAGAAAAACTCTCACCCTTGTAGGATAAGACGATGGAGACGGATGACAGTCAGGCGGTCTAGAGCCGCTTCATCGCCGTCCCAACGGACCACTACTGAAAGGGGCGATAGCGCTAGGCTCCTAGGGGCAATGGCCCACCCCCTAACGCCAAATTTAACAGTCAGAGAATTATTAGGACTAGCTCGGACAAGAGGACGCGGGAAGGGGATGCAACAGAAGATAATTCACGAGAGGTTCCTGGAGCACTCCTGTCATACACGTAGGATGGTCATCCTACGTGGAGTTTTAGTCGGTAGGAGTCCGACACTACTCTGCTGTTACCCGATTATTAGCAACAGCGGAGCGTCCATGAGGATTTCTCCACATGCAGAAAAAAAGAAGAGTTAGCTGTTAACTTAATCATTTGATTAATAACGCTGGAGGATGGACAACGTCGCTTCTGCGGAGGAAGATACAAACGCCGATAGAAACGTTGGTTAATCGTTTCTTGGCTTTTGTCTATTTAGACGGATGCCAGGTATCCAAACGAATGGGACACTGAGTTATCTTTGCAATTAAAAAATGGCACATTCCGCACTTCTTACAGTACACTTTTCTTTTCCAAGAATTTCGACTGCATTAATGCGTAAGTTTTCTTCCCCTCCTCAAGAACTTGTTTCTTGACACTTGTAGTGTTTCCTACGAGAGTTTTTCAACTCGCTTTTTTCAAATTGGGTCGTGTCTATCGAAGAAATTATCTCTGATTTCTCTGGAGATAATTGATAAACCTTTAACAATATCGATGTAATTAATTTAAACGTAGATCGTTTGATATAAATTTCGTGTTGCTTTTATCATACGAAACGAAGGGAATGGGAGGAATGTACATTAGAACTTAAAGACGGATTTAAATTTCAGTTGATAGAGATTGGCTTACTTCTGCGTGAATCGGATAAGATCAACAGAACCAATGACGATAATTAACGTCCTTCTTTTCTTCCTATTTCTTTCTTTCTAATTTTATCGAAATTGTTTTTTTTAACAGAGACTTCGATCAAAAGTAAGCAAGAGGATTCCATAGCAGTCTGATAGTATCGCGTAATAATAAGAAATATTCTGCCCGTGTCCTTGTGTCGTGTAGGCAGTACGACGGAAGGTTGTGGCGAGGATGAAAAGTTAAAGTTGAAGTGTCAACGAACTCCAAGAAATAATTAAGAATCGCATCAATTTATCATGAAATGAGTGATAAATTAGCTGAGTGCTGTATGATCCTCGTGAAATGTGCGCAGCAAGGTAGTGTATCTACAGATACAATAATTTAAATTTATGGAGAAAATTTAACTGCGTTTTTCAAAAAAAGAGATCGTGTACTATCCTCTCTGTTATTTAAGAGCATACTACCAATTACAATGGGGTAACTGGCAGCTAGCTCCTTTACTGGTAAATTTTGCGTTTGAAAGGATATGCTTTTGAATTTTTAATAATTTTTTATGATAATGGTCGATTAGTTCATTCAGACACCAGACATTCTGATGTAAGAATAAAACTGGGGAAAACGTTATACAGAAGTACTATAACTACGCCCCAAGAAGTATCACCGGGGTCACTAAATGACTCATAGATATTTTAGGTTAGTACCAAGTACGGAATAGTGTCGTACCCCTATACGACGTCAAGCTTCTGGACGAGTATTTCGCATCTATAGAGGACACTATTGGCAGCAACCTCGATTGAGTCACTATATCCCAACTTCCAAGCGTTCCATCGCTTCCTGAAGGTCTGCATTCTCTATTCCCTCCTTCTATTTTACTTCTTTATTTGTCTATGTGATTTTATTCATCTAGTAGGAAATTTGATCGGAACTCCGATCTAAAATACTAGATAATAAAATTTCATCAGAAGGAGATTTCAAAATGAAATTGAAACGAAACTGAGATGACATTTTGAAGTTTTATTTTCAACATTGGAGACTGACGTACTTTGACAAGGCTATACGCTATGATCGATTATATTTAGAATTCCTATTACGATAAACTGACCAGTCACTTTTCACTTGATTTCGAAAGTAAAGGTCACTTTATGCTTTAGGCACCTCATTATAATTCATCTCCCCAGCAAAACGGCTTTCTTACGCTGGCTGAGATCCAAGAAGTGCGATCAACTGACAATCGCAGAGGAATTGCGCCTGTTTATTTAAACTCGTACTCTCAAAGATGCAAATAACGTAACAGAAATTTGATTATATCTCTAGAAAATTATCTTTCGCAAAAGTCTCCACTAAAGATAACGACAAAGACAGATTGAGAATCCAAAATCTAAAGCATAGTAAAGCATTTTTTGTTGAAACTGAGAAGCGTCCAATTCTCGTGCAGAAAACCACAGGAATTCTACCTCTCTCATAAACCTAATCTTCCATGCAGCACATGGGATTAATAACCCAAGATCGAATGCATAGTTTTAGCAATCTCCATTTCCATTTACTGAAACTGAAAAAATGCGATCTTGGTCGAAAAATCCAAAAGAATTCTCTTCGGAAAAGCTAATCTTCTAACTTATAAGCTGAAAACGCAACATCCAATGCGTAGTAACAGTAATCCTCATCAGCCAGAAGAAATATGCTTTAGTGAAACTGAAAATAATGCTATCTTGGTCCGGAAAGCCACAAAAATGTTCTCCTAAAAGGCTAATCTTCCATAGAACGCCTAAGATGCAAACCGAAAACCTAAAGTCTAACGCACGGTAACGTTAATGCTCGTCAACAAAAGGAAATATCCTTTGCTAAAACTGAAGAAGATGCAATCTTGGTCCAACAAGAGCTATGTGTCTGTTCTTCAGAAAAGCTGATTTTCCATAATGCAGCGATATGAGATATTTTTATTGTGGAAGAAATAATCCGCATCTGGCGAAATCAAGCGTCGCGCGCGGTCTACACGCAATTTTTCGCCAAACGGTCCAGAGAACGAGTAGTATTTCACGGGCCGTGGAAGAAATATAAGATATTTACCACTGATCCACGTGCCGTTGAAGCTCTTCGGAGATAACGAGCCCGCCAGCCATTCTTCAAGAGAAATACCAGGTGCGGCTGGCGTACTCGAGCCGGAGGAATCCGGGCTTCCGGTTAGAAGAATCGTCGCCGCGACGACTAAGCCGAGCACGACCACGCCGACCAAGCAAGCGGCCAGCAATCGTCGCCAATTCCGCTGCTTGTTCTTCGTCATCAGGTCCTGGAACAATTACCAACACTGGTGTTATACCTGGTCCACTTCGCTCGCAAAGAAGTGCACGTGTTCTTTACTCTGCGTTTTGTCTTGGCTGGGAAAGTTAGGAAGCCGACAGATGTTAAAGACAGCAAAATGTTAAGGAGAGCAAGTGGTGTTGCGAGGTTTACGACGAGGATTAAAGATGCTTCATCGTTTACGGTTCTGTGGTTTGTTAGTTTGTGGATCGAAGAATTCGTCGTAATAATCGTCTAATTATTTGACACGTTATACCGATGTCGGAGACAGGTAGAGCGTAGACCTTTCCTCGTACATGGCAGAAGAAAGGTTAATTGTTAATTAGATGTCATCGATACGGACGATTACAATTAAATTTGCGGGTTTTTACGCAAAGTTATATTTTTCTAGGTAGGAAATCGTTTTGATTTAAATATTACAGAGTATTGTAGAAAATTTGTTTGTATTGTAGAACATTTCTTTGAACGTATGCACGCATTCTGTGCAATTTGGCATTTTCAAATTTCCTGCAAACGTACGAAAGTCCGCAGTCTAATTATAATTAACATGGCCTGACAAAAGTAAATCGCTATATGTAGTTTACTATGAAAAATTTGCAAAAGTGCGAGGAAAGGGGGAATATATTTGATCGATCGATTGAATCAACTGATGATACTTCTCGCTATAGTAACGACAAAATTCTTCGATCAGAATGGGAAATTATTGGTTGGATGATCAATCGCAGTCAAATAGAGATAAAGATACAACTATGGAAGATTAACAGGGTAAATGGCGACCGATCGAACGCTTTCGTAATATATTTCTAAACGTTGAGTTTCTTATTTCTAAGAAAGCATGAAATCGTTTCGCTACTTATCGCTGATACAAACGTGTCACCTTTTTTCTTCTATCCTGACCTGGGAAAAAAATCCATTTGAACTGGTAACAATTCTTCGTATTCTTTCGTGTTTACCTTTGGAATCTTTTCAGCGCGACGTTTAACTTCCCTAATGAGAAATTCATTCGTGCATTTCCTCGACCATGGAAAGCATTTCAGGGCAAGATGAAAGCTACGTTAAGCCACGTTCACACGAGGCAAATTTACACGATTACAATCACGTTTTTATTCTTTGCATCGTATATGAATACTATCGACTTTTAAAGAGCCACAATAATAAACGTATTATTACGTAGACAATTAGAATTAATTCAGACGAAAATAAACAGCTATATATAATTTTATTTCTTTTCTAAGACGAATGAGAAGAATTGCAAGCGAAATCCATTCGCAGGCCGAAATTAAACAAATAGTAACAATTGTTCGTAATCTCGTCATTACCCGAAAACAGTGCCAATTTTTGAAAATCCACCGAGACGATTTTTCTGTATAAATAAAAAATAGTAAAATCGTTTCCTCTGTTATTTTACTCGCAACGAGGAAAACTCGCAGAACAGACAGAGGTGAAGAACCTCTAACGCGAAAAGCAAAACGAACAACCGGTCAACTTCTTCCCCGACCGAGCCACATCCGCAAGCAAAAGCGGAAACTCCGCGAAGCGACCAACGTTTCGATTTCTACGACGGTTGCACCGACCCCACTGCCATTCCATTCGCGACAGGATCGATCGACACTCGTGCGGTGAACCGCGATCGTTCCATTCCATTCATCCGTTTGATTCTGTGTGAGGATGGCCTAAGGGTTGCGGCACGCGCGATCAACTTTGAATGCAACGGGTAATTCTAAGAACGGACGAGAGGATTCGCCTGGAATAATCATCGTTTGAGCCGTAACGTGCAATTTTTATATGACAAATCGAGAACGCACGCGGTTGTCTTTTTAATGCAATTCTTTCTTGGCTGTGTAATAATAAATGCTTTTAATACAGCGGAGAAATTGGCAGCAGGAGAAGGAAAGGGAAGAAAAGAAAAACAGTAAAGGAGGCTGAGAACGAAGGCTTACAGATGGATCACAGTCTTAATTATTCGATTATTTAATCGTCTGATCGTAGTAGCTTCGGGTACGTACTAATTAATTGGAAACTATGGGATCCGTTTCGAACAATGGCAAAGACGCGTGCCACGAGGATACGTTAGAATATTACGTAGCAAAAAGAGCAGATTTAATATACATTCGTGTTTGATATATTTAAGTTCAAATTGACTCGAGGCTGAGCACCATGCTGAGTTTACTTTTAGTTTTAATTCCAACTTAGCGAGATTATAAGCATAGGAAGATAAGTTTCGTGTTACTTACGTTAGCATGTGAGATAAGATATTTGCGAATGGGGATGTAATCACGGAGGCGTACATCACAAATAAATAACAATATATCTTTTCGCCAGTCTAATACCATATCTTACGTTTTTAATGCGATACGGTGCGAAACACAAGATAGGCAGCGAAAGGAAGCAACTGCTTCTATAAATACAAAAACATACACAATATACTGTACAATACAATACGCCCATGCAATATACAATAAATATTCGTGAATGCGTGAAATCAATCCTTTGAATAGTTCATTTAAACAAACGAATGTCTATTTGCATAGTACATTGTTGTCGGATTAAAATAGAAAATAACGATCCTTTCGAAACTTTGATAAATTCGTTCGCACGTAGCAAGCCATTAAACTAATTCAATTTTAAATTGGTCGCTAAAGAGATTGTAATTCAAATAAAATCGCCTAAATGGAATTTTATCTGCACGAAGGATAATTATATTCCTATCTTGTCTGTAATATAGAGGAATTTCTGATCCTCGTTTGTACATAGATTTATTCGAATAATCGTCCGGATGACTGGTTGTTCGCAAGTAAACCACCGTGAGAGGGTGGCACCTTTCACCTGAGTATTCCTAACGCTACCACGATAAATCTAGATATCCGAGAGTTTCGTGAGAGAAATAGTAGAAACGGTTGAACAGAAGTGGATAAGTGACAGAGGGATTCTTTGCGTTTAGAATTCCCCATCGCGAGTATTTCCGCTAGCCTACGTGTGCCTATGTGATACGCTTAATTCTTCGAACCTTGGAGGCGCAATTTCAACGTTCGCGTACTTATACGTATACTTTAACGAGTTGTTAAGAGTTCAGTGAATGAAGTTTGTTCTTTGGCAAAGACTGGTCTTAAGTTTTGTAGGGGATTGTTCTTTTCAGAAATTTTTCAGAAACAGACGTCGAAGAAAGGCTGGTGTTATTAAGCGTCGACAAAACTGGTCTTAAATCTGCAGATTTTCAAAATATTTACATACGTACCGGGTTTTCCACATTTCTGAATAATTCATTCGGCAGAGACGGATAAGCATAGTAGGTCAACTTGATTCTCGAAGAAACTCTACTCGACGAAACAGGACTCCAGCGTTATTTATACGTATTATACTCGTACATATACTTTAACGAGTTACTAAGTGACTAAAGAATAAAGTTTTCATAGAACTGATCTTAAGCTTTGTACGGAATCCTTTTTAAAAAATTTGTCGTCTCTTTCGCAGACATCGAAGTACGAACGCTTGTGCTATTGGAAATTGATAAGACTGGCCTTACATCGATGAACTGGAATTGATAAATCTCATCTTCGGAATATTCGTACACTGAACTTTCCATATTTCTGAATGATTTGCTTAGAGCTAGATAAGTGACAAATGGGATACCTTGCTCTTAGAATTTTCCCATCGCGAATATTCCAACTCGTCTTACAGTAGGTCATTTAGTTCTCGGCATTCTTGCACTTGTCGTGATCAATAAAAAAATTTATCCGCCACGATAAATCACACGGATTATCCCCTCGTGGGGATTATAGTATTTTTTAAGCGGTCGAAGGATCGTTGGAGAATTTACGGGTAGCGAAGGAAAATGAAATCGTGCTGCGAAGCTCGTGTAATAAAGAGTATAATAAAACGGTGGGATCTTCAGAAATCTCACAGCCACGTACAGCTTCATCCAAAAGTCGTTACCTGATAATTTACATCTGTTTCTTCCGTATAAGTATCGTTATTTATTTTAGAAATAAAGACGCATATTTTTATCGGACGTTACGATTACTATTTTCATCGAACTTTCGTTACTGGATGAAAAAAATGCGAAAAACACGTATTTCCTATTTTCGTTCGTAGCTCGCATACACAAATTTCCGCGCGAATGGATTACTCGGTAAAAGAAATTGCTAAGAATTATTATTTGAACAAAATTTGTTAAGGCTTCAGAACGACTTGAATCTACGTTCGATAATATGCAATTTAAAACATGAAAATTGTTTTTAAATTCCCTATTTCCCAGGGTATTCTGAAAGAAAAAAAAAATCAGCACTTCTCGTTCCGCCTTTGAGAATAGCCTTCACCCTTTCACGTACTATTCGCCGACTATTTCATTACGGCTAAATTCCATTAAAATTCCTTGAATCAGAGAAAACCTAATTTTTGTAGAAAAGAACAAAGCAGAAAATTTCCTATTCGACACAATAGAGACGAGGGAAGTTCTTTGTGGCTCAATCTTCCATCCGCCACAATATTCTTCCTGCACATTAATTTGTCAAAGAACCTATAACCCACTCGTACAGAGAGCAACGATATAAAGTGCCACGTTCGTGGAACCTAGCTTTTAGATGAAAAATGTTAGCTCTACGGTTCGGTAAAATGTTTTATTTCGTTCAACCGCTGTATATTATTGAAGTGATTAACTTGGGAAAAACGTAACATGATCTATGAATCTCAGCGACATAGTATGACATGACCCAATTACTTTTTCAACAAATTTCAATTCTACACGTGTATGGGTTTCTAGTATAATATCGAATCTAGTCGCGAATATTCCCGATATAATTCACTTGAAACAAATGTCAAATGACTAGTCGATCAATTTTTCGGAGAATTTCCTACCGTACCGTCCAGCAGTCTCTTCCTATTCGTATTTTATTCTACCTACGTAAAAGACAATCGAAATCGCGTTATATCGTTCTTTGTTCGCACATCCTTTTTATCCATAGATATAATAAAGATATAATTAAGTAATACAACACACATATAATATCAAGATTATTGACATATGTATAATTTTATGTGCTGGACTGAGTTAGCTGCGTAGTAGTGCGCGGCGTCTCGAAAACAAAGGAATGTAAACTGTTCAGTTAACAGTCCGGTGTGGAAGAAGGTGTATCTTCGAAATCATTTATCAAATAAATATGTAACTATTTTAATATAAATTCTAAGCGTAAATTTAACGTTCCTATGCCATTATTTCGGCAATTAAGATCCAAAATTCTCAAGAAAGATATTCCTTAAATTAAAACGATTTAATCGAACCAACGTCTCCAAAGAGACCTCCGTCCGTGCTCAACTTGCAGATATTCGCAAGAAACCAACGAATATGTTAGAAAATACTGAAAATTAACAACATCGAGCGAAGAGAATAACACGCCGATTATAAAAATGTTAGATGATATCGTGTTCCGTGGCACGATTGTCACATTGAAAGACGAAAAACTCCGTTTTAGCGTCAGTGTAGTCTGTTGTCAGAGGAATTGTCATCGAGTACGATCGTTTGTAGCAGCAGGATGGATCACCGCGCATATGGACAGGTATAAAACTTTTACGAGCATAATTGAGGATTCGCAGCCACTCCGGAAGAACGATAAGAAATATATGGTTGAAACGTGAGGTAATATCCAGCTGGTGTTATTACGACGCCCTTTGGATTCTATATTCTTGGAGAAGTAACAGGCTAATGTATGTCTTTAACGGTGCAAGTTAAACGATCCTCAACATCGTACTTATAAGCCTCTTTTATCAAAATTAAATTTCCCTCTCCCCGCGGGCTCATCCATTCTCAAAGAAGCCCATTAGCAGCGCGTATGGATGAAAAAGGCCTTTCATTAAACAGAATCTCGCCGAACAAAATAATTATTTTCTAAAGGCAACTTTATCTCTGTTGCCTTTTTCACTCGTAAAGGGGAACGGTATCGAATGTTCGCGGTTTTTGCAAACTTCGCTCGGATTGTTTTACACTTCGTGTTACACCGGATTTACGTACTTTGACCATCACGCTGCTTTCCGTCGATATCATTTGTCGCAGGATCCTCAAATATTTATAGAAACAGCTTTCTAAAACGACTCGTTTCATCCCGAACCTGTGATCTATCTGTAATATCTCTGACAACCGGTTTTCTGCTTTAATACTCTTAGAGTCTATGATCTTTTTATTGATACTGCGAGATTCTTTTTCGAATCTTTTTGGACGTATCTTTCGAAACGTTTCATTTATTATGCAATTTCGTTGGAATTTCGTGATTTAGTATTCCGACGTGGATATGTAAGTTACCCGAAGCCAATGGTTCTTCGCTATCCTAATTAAACCCTTGCTCTTATCTTCTCGTATAAAATTACAAAATTGTTACAATATTCCTATATACAGCGTGTTCAAATAATACGTTCTGTGCTTCATAGATTTTTACAAAACTGTAACCGCGAAGTCTACGATTCCTCATTGTGTCAAATTTCTCCTAAAAAAAGTGACGTTATTCTTTGTTCCTACCGTAGAAGCATTTTAAAACGATTCATTTTCCTTCGTGTACCTAATTCATAAAGACCGTACTACCGCGTTCTACTTTTCTAAAAAGTCCTGCCGTTTTACGTATTATATTTTCTGTTCCTTTGTATGAAATTCGATCGTAACTTTAACAGGTCTCCATTTACAAAGATATTATGGATGTATACTAAAGATCTTGCGTCTGTGAATCTGAAAGTGGCTATCAAATAAAGAAAGAAAGCGCGAAGTGAATTTCTATGGAAAAATGGCAAAGAAGGACTGGATTCGTTGAGGATAAAACGATCTTGAAAATCACAAGGCGAAAAGAGGTGCGAAAGTAAATCTCATTTATCGAAACTGATGAGACGATATTCTGGAAGAAATTCGACCGGTTAACGATCGATACGAGAACCGGTGGATGCTTTCTGTCGCCACCTTTAAAGTGCTTCTAACCATTTTTTCTGATTTACGCGAGCACCGGTCGTCGAGATTTATCGGGACGTCGCATAAAAGGGTAACGGGATTCGAATACGCAAGAAAAGAGACATAACTTTTTTCCGTACAATTACCTTCTTACGAGATTCTATGAAATATCTATGAAGAAATTTATTGAACCGATCGGCAAGTTTTGTCTACTTTTTGCTGCGATAAAGAAAAGTCGACTTCCTTAACTGAAATGTTTATCAATCGATCTACGAATTAATTACTATTTCATTGCTATATAAATAAATGTATGAATTGATTGCTATTTATCAGTCGTAATCCATAAACGTAAAACTATTATTCGTTCTAAGTATCGTTTAGTATTTGCGGAACATAATTCTCGTTACGCAAATCAATATGAAATTTTCTCTCTTGCCAAGCATTTTGTTAAACGTCTAAACATCTATCGTTACGAAGTTTCTGAAATTATCTTTTCATTAAAAATATACCATTAACCGAATTGTACGCGGTAGTAGCGTTGCCAGAATGTATACCTCGCGATTTTGTCGATTGAAACAAATATTTATCGACATGCAAACATCAAATTGTAAATATTCAAATAAAATACAACGACGAAACTTTCCGATGTATCTAAAATAAACAAGAATATAAATCTATTCACAACAGTCGGCGAAAAATTGTTTCGTTTGGTCTTTCGCGTCAAAATCATCGTCCGCAATTGCTTTTTTTTCATTGCAAATGAAATTAACAATGTTTGTACGGCCAATTCTTCCACGAACTATACGAACAATCGTACAAGCGAATTATTTCTGTCGCCGTTTTAATTAACAAGGGAGCAGGTTTCTGGTAGGACACGTCGTGAAAGATATCACCATGTGTTTCGCAAAAATGGTAACGCGCCTCAATTCAACGCGTGATATAATCCTCGCAGACGTAAACGCGTATCGATTTGCTATTTTTCTTTTCATTCCGACTGCGTTATAACCGTTCCTCTCTAAATATATTTTAAACGCCGCATTGTGCCCCAGCGATTTATAAATCGAGAAATATCCGTTCGAACAATAGTTGTCCATAAAAGATGAGAGAAAAATATCTCGGCTTTAAAGCAATATATATATATATATATATATGTACACATACACACAACATTATATACGTATATATACCTGTGCGGTTGATTAAAGCAAAAGAAGTATGTATATACTCGGTGCAAGGAGCTAGATGGGGGAAAGTAAAGCAGCGGATCTGCGCGATACGCGCACATCATTATGAATGAACCCCGAGTTACTGTAATTACAGAATTTTAATTGGATTCCGGCAACTACGAAAGTTGTAGGTCGAACGGGAGCAGCAAACTCTAGCCGTAAATCAATTTCATTAAAATATTCCCAATTATATAAAAATATTAGCGGGAACGAGCTGCGTTTTAATACGACGGTCTCTTTTAATTCGGACAGTTTTAACTGTTCCCAAGGTTCCTAGAGTTTGCGTTTCGAAACGTATCGCGTGATCGGCCGGAAGTAAATAAAACGCATCGCGTTAGCGAATTTTATTTCCAGGAAAATTGTGCACGAATTATTCTGCAAACCGGTATTGACCAAGCATTTATGAATTTAATCGGCAACCCACTATTGCTATACTATACTACTATCAACTCACGTACCTGAGATTTTAAATAAATACTCCAGAATTCAAGATTTCGAAAGTTATTAGGTTGTCCGAAAAGTGTCTTTCTTTTACAGGCGCGTCTTTTACAACGACGCATCTTTATACAAACATGAAACCTAATTTGTCGAACGTTGTGATCTTTAGTTTGATAGAACGAAATGGATCGGACGTAATTCGACAAAATAATATAAAACGGAAAATTTTGTGCATTCGTTATTTCCTTATAAAACGAAAGAAACTTTTCGGACGACCTAATAAAAATCCTGAAGAAAAATTCACTCGTCTAAGAATGTAACTGAGAAATAAATTACCTGCTTGAAAATTCGGTTATCAGGTGCGTTCAAAATTCAGGTACTCGGGAAATTGCCGGATTCTCGGGTACTCGGAAACTCGGGTATCGAAAACTCAGGTACTCGGGAAATTTAGGTACGAAAATGTGGTTACCAAACAACTCGTGTATCCACAAACATATACACAGAAACTAGAGAACTCGACTTTCTGAGAAACTGAGAATGTCGCGTGGTTTAGACGCAGAAAAGCGTGTTAAAAACGCGGAAATTATTCGCACAATCCTAATAGTGATGTTATTTGATCGTTATTTTAGATGTTATTAGATCGTTAGTTTAATTCAATTAATACTAATCCTCGTATGCGATCAATGTTATTGCTGTATCCGAAATATGATAGGAAGACGGTCCAAATCAAATTACGAAAATCCAAATCCGATATCAATATCAAAGATAATTTTGACGTAGCATTGGTGAAAAACCTATTGAATTTCGTAATTGCTGTCACATTTCGCAAGAGACTGACTCGTCATGTTTCTCACCTGTAGCATTCCACCATTTACCATGTTTGATGTTCACTTTATAACTTTAGAATGTCGCGGCTGATTGGCATCGAATCACCTTTGCAAGATCGCCGTAGCAGCAACAGAATTTAATAATATGCAAAGTCATTCTTAGCGTGTTTTTAATGAACCGAATAATCGTTCATCGCGGATCCAGCCTGATGACTAGAGCGTTCTAATTATTCGTAGTCATCGATAGCGAGTAGAGGTCGTGTTATTATGTGTATTTAATGAGTAATTAATACAGCAGTGTAATACACCAAAAGATATACTCGTGTATAATTATCGTATGTTCAGGATTATGTATTAATTTGTAATAGCATATTTTCCATATTGAAACGCTTACGGCGATGATCGAACGACGAAACCTATTTTACCTGAAAGCAAAATCGACTTCCTCCTTCTTCTTTTTTCCCCTCATTACTTTCCTTTCTTTTTTTACTCGTTGAAACGTGTATTTGCCGGAACGCGCGTCAATTTAGAAACTTCGACAGACTTCCGTTGGAATAAACGATCGATTTATCGTGACTGGACCGTATTCAAAACCAATTACTAATCGAGCACCGTGAACATTTGCACCGGGAACTTCCACAATGCTGCCGGTTGAATGACCTGGTTCGCATCCGTGTGAAAGAGGTATTAATCTCCGAAGGGTGAGCACATTTCTTCGCATCTTCGTTCGCTTGGCTGGCTTTCACTGGGAGATAGGCATAGGCACTTAATTGCATCCTTTCTCTTCGCGATGTTGAATACCGAAGCACCTACTTACCTGTTCTTCGTACGCCAGTTCCACGACGATAGGTGCGTTCCTGTATCAATGCTGTTTGACCTTTTCAACTCAGCGTCTCAATGGTGAAATTGCACGTACCAACTTGCCGTACCTTTGTAACGGTATCCGTAGAAATAGGATTCCGGTGAAATCCGTATCGTAATGATTTTTGCGTCTGTTTACAACCCTTTCACATCCGACGTCGCGTGCAGACAATATCGCACTTTAACGAGTCGTCGAGTATCCGAGTCATAAACGCGTTTGTTTTTCGGTAAAACTGGTCTTCAGTTTCAGCGTACCGTGCTCTTGCTTGTGAAAATGTCGGAGAAATCGTGCTTTTGTGTTATTTTATTATTTTTTTCAGTTGTCGATAAAAAGATGTTTTTCCCGGGGTTCAGCTTCTCCGGAAAGGCGAGATAGTTTAGTTTCTTAGAAAGTCAAGTTCTTTCTACTTGCGAACGGTGTTTCGTTATACAGTTCGATCGTTCTATGCAAAGTTCAAAATTGTGTTTTAAAACGTTGAAGCGTAGGTGAGTGAAATAATAGCACGCTACGTGCAGTCGTCGATTAAAGTGTCATTAAGCCGCGTGAGTTAACTCACGAGACTGGTACGTGTGAGCCACGAATGGGACAGAAATTGCATGCTTCTAATATCAGCGTGGTCTTCCTTTTACATTTTTCTTTTTCTTTCCTGTACAGATAGCATCGAGGAACAATGGAAGAATAGATTGCAACAGTACCGTAGCTCGATGCATCGTCGTCGTTCTAAAGGCAGTGTTCGCATCTCAACCTTGACGACTTTCACATGCAAGTGTTGCCTAATCCGTAAATTCGACCCTGACAAACGGGACCGGTTCCAGATGCAACTATGATATCCCGTTGGTTTTCCAATATCGTTGCATAATCGTGCAATAAAAGTACTCCACTTTGCGATTAAATGTTACTCCAGTTCATTGAATCGCTCTTAATTGAATCGTACTTTTTTATCGATAGGAAATGTCACAAGTTCGAACAGATACGACAGGATAATTGTTAGCACGGTTTTTCGTTACGACAAAGATTTTTTTCAGAGCAGCTACTCTTCCGATTGAAACGAAAATTAGTTAAAATACAAATTGAAGGAGTTGCTGTGTGGTTGTCCAACGTTTACGAACATTGCATGGAATCTTCGAATCATTTTCTATGGTAGAACAATTTCTTAAATTCGAGGAACATACGAAAGGATCGTTAACGACGTGATTTCTCATTTTCACGGTGTCACAGCTTTTTATTTCGAACGTCAAACTCGAAGAAAATTGAAACGTACGTATATCATACATAATGTGTATAATATACAACATGTTCGGAAACGTCAAAGTGCACAGTGGACTTCCTATATGCCATTTTCCTACAGGTCCCATTTTCGAATCTGCTTATGTAAAATAAATTAAATACGGAGAACGCAACATGATCTCTTACGACTATCAAACGGCTTCTACGAAGCGAAACTTTCGTATTGGAAATAACTTTGGATTCATGAATACATATTGAACTTGATCCCACCAGTGCTCGCGAGATATAATACCCGTTTTTCGAAAATGTATCTGGCCAGCCAAAGTACCTATCATAAATATCGGCCTGTAATTAACCGAACTCGATCCACAACATCGTTACATATTTTGGTTTCGATAATTCGCTTTGTACATCGCATTATTCCGTATGATTAGCTGTACAGCTTCTTCGTTCGACTCTAATTTCGGACAATCGGAGCACCGGCAATTTCACGAAAAACCGATATCCCAGCATTTATCGAAACCAACGCAACTCGATATGTAATTGCGTAGATTCGCAAACCAAACCAATTTCAAAACGGAAACGATGCACGAAATGCTGCAACTTTTCGTTCGATAAGCTTCGGTGTTACATGCAAACGAGACACACGAGGGTTCCGCGATGTTTTCTTTTCTCATAGAATCGGAAAATCGAACTGCGAACAGCGTGAAAACCGTTGCCTATCCGGAGACGCGTATCCCGTGGCGTCATTATCAATTGAGTTTGCAACGCGGTCTCGCAGGAATGCGAATGTTTCACGTAACATGTATTTTCCCCCTCGTTCGCGTTTACGACTTGTTTCCATGTAATCGTTTTATCGGATTCGGTGTCAAGGGTATGAAAAGCACTGGCTGATCAAGCAATTATTTATTAACCGGACGTGTACGTACAGTGGCCCGCGAAAGCGTTCCAACACTTGCCATAGAGAGCTTTTACATATCGAGTTCATGTTATCGAGTTCATGTAAGACGGAAACTTCCGGTGTTAATATAATCGGTGATATTTAAGTTGCAAGTTACATATAGCGATATATATATATATATATATATATATATATATCGCTATATGTATATATAGCAAGTAATAAAATACATTATCGATAGGTTTTTTAATTTAGGTTTCTAGCCTCAGGATGATCGCTGCCAAAAAGGTGATTACTGTTGCTCGTAATTACTCTTTCGTCGTTAATTTGCATATTTTGATGAGATTCGCGTATACCGTTACTACAAATCGACCAAAGATGAACACGTGTGTATCATTGCAAATAATGTAAAATGTATTTCGAGCGGAATTCTTCCGTCCAATTTTCACTTCTGACGTTATTAATGGCAAACATATACGGCTAGTAGATATCGATAGCAACGGTAGTTAACGCGAAGCGGTATAATATAAAGTTTTGAACGTTCAAATACTCGTACACGGTTCTGTACATTGCTTTATACACGCGTTTACCAGAGTTTCGAGGTTTCTAATTAAACGAAAGGATCGATCGTTAATCATTGGAGGCATAAACAGTGGACAGATAAGGATCGCGGATATAAAGTTTCGCAGGTATATTAGTCGAAAATGATCCTAACAAGCTAAATGAAATTCCGAATAACGCGGAGAACTTAAGCTGCCGATTATTTCAAAGGATTTTAAATCCTC
Source organism: Bombus vosnesenskii (assembly GCF_011952255.1). Lineage (NCBI taxonomy): Eukaryota > Metazoa > Arthropoda > Insecta > Hymenoptera > Apidae > Bombus > Bombus vosnesenskii. The sequence continues at coordinate 3,608,714 of NW_022882944.1, read as the reverse complement.
CGGCGATTTTATCTCTTCGTCCGTTCAACTTTCGAATAACTCGCGCAAATTGGACGAGATTTCACGTGAAATGAAAAATTAAGCTACCTAATTAATCTAAGAGGTTGAAGCCGGTGTTTCACGGAATATACATAGCTCTGTCCTGCGGCTTTTGACGTCACTCGAAGCGCACGACGGTAGTTAGAGAGTAATTTAAGCTCGTGGTAGCTGTTACAGGATAAAATTACGCGATTCTTACACGAAATAAGGAAATGACAACGGATCAATCCGTGAGATAGCACGTTTTCTAGTGTTATTAAAAATTGAACAGCTCGTAACGAAAGTAATCCTTGTCCACGTTGATCTTTCTCCGAAAGTAAACAAAATAATACTTTGGTATCGTCAATAATACTGTCGGTACGGATGAAAATAAAGATACTGTAATCAATAACGAGACTAAAAAGGCCACGTTACGAATTTAACTTCTGACTAATGAAATGTATTGTTGTTTACGAGATTGAAAAATTCAGCGAGGTTCTCGATTTATCGTCAGCTTCTCGATTAACGAGAAATCATAAAATATTAATAAGCAGTAACGAGAAACGAAATAGAAAATTGAAAATACAGAATGTTTGCGCCAGCTGGGAATGAGTAAAGGGTTTTAGTACGACGAATCGATACTCAATAAAGATCGTCGTTCAAAAAAAAAAAAAAAAGAAAAAAAAACGAAAAAAGAAAGATGCAAAAGCAATCCGAATCGTTTGGCGAAACGTATTCGTACTCAAACAAAGTTCGAGCAAGATCAAAGTGATTTTTTACTGTTTACAGCTTCGCATCTCACAACTGCCTTCTCAAATGATTCGTCCAATAATTCCTGCAACGCTATACAACTCTCATCGACATTGCGCGTAACGTCGAATTGCTTTTATTCGTGATTCGTCGTCGGTAAACTTAAAAGACAAAAAGAAAAGAAAAAAGGAATTTTCAACACCAACTTCGCCCGACTAACTTGTCCGTGTAACTTCGACATTCCTAACGGATTAAAAACCTAACTAAAACCAATAACGACTTACAGACACGAACTATACTTATGTGCTTCGAGCAGAAATACGTATATCGTTTACTTGTGATATATCAATATGTAATTTCTCCTGTCTCGTTGCTTATAGCTGTCGGATTCATTTGGCGAAAAAAGTAAGCGACCGCGCGTGCGCCACGACCACGCGATACGAAATTCCCTGGCATACGAAAGCAATCGCGAAATTCTCCACGAAATTATAACGCGTACAACTACCATTCTAATGACGCGATAAAATTCCCAGGAACCTCCCTAGAATTAAACAATCGTCCCGCATTTGCTGATATACACGAGCATCTGGATGAAAATCGTTTTAAATTACGCTCGCTTAATCAGGCCAAATAGCGACCTGATGAAAAATGCCTGACTTTCGAAATCGTTAATCGAGCAACGAGGGAAATGCCTACTTTTCTCTGTAATCGTTCGTAAAAAGTCTGACAAAATCAGAGGAACGCGTGTCTCCGGTTCATCGTACGAGCCGTTCACAGGCTAAGACGCGATATCTCCACTTGTTGAGGATTTTTTAATTTTAACGTCAAAACACTTTGACGCTTGTCTCGCACAATGTCATCAATTTTCTCTGCTTTCTGTTTCGTAGATTTGACCGATTTGCAAATAACTAGCTCGTAAATGCAGAAGAACGCAGACAACCTCGTTCCATTAAGTCGATCGAACAACACGGAATTAGCGTCGTATCGGCGAGAAAAGGTGAATTTGACTGACAGCTAAAGAATAACGCGGCATTTTCGTAGAAAGTAAGAAAAAGTGAACGCTCACGTGTCGGAGGTAACGAACTGGAAACGGCATCTAAGCGGTTCGATGTGTCCCTGGTTAATCCAACTCGATACAGCCCTCTCGTATCACTTAAATAGGATTCACTGAATGGATATCGATGGAGATCGGTTGCTTCGGAAGGAAAAATCTGGCAATCGAACACGCGCGTACGATCGCACGTCCGTACGTCGCGCGACTCCTTCCTTCTCAGTCTTTCTCACGCGAGTGCCAGTTCGACAGAGTTCGGCCGTACTCGGTTTTCTTCGCCGCGGCAAATCGTCGCGCTTAGATCCCGTAGAAAGGAGAAGTTTCACCATGTGCAACGAGCAACTGCGCTGGTTTAGTCTCGTCGATTTACTCGCGTGATTTTACTTGCATTTGCAATAATTTTATACGAAATTGCAGCAGAGAACGAAACGTTGCGTGACAGTTTTGATTGAAAATTTCTGTTTAGAGATACCTAGGGATATTAAAAATTTCAACCCTAAGAATTCATGGTATGAGAACTCAGGTATCTGAGATTTTAAATACGTTGGAATTTAATATTTGACGATTTAGATAGATAACAATAAAATTGCACAAAAATTTAGATACCTTGAGGTGCGATTAAATACAGGAATTTAGGTACCTAAAGAATTCGAGTCCGACATTCCAGGTACTCGGTACTCATTTTCTATCCAACTGTATTTTTCTAGCGTTACAATACATTTGAAGAAATGAGCGAAATATCAAAGAGAAATCTAGAAATTCGAGAGTCGCAGTAGCGTTGGTAAGTCGGATATCTGACAGATTTATAGATGTTCGAGTACTAAAGAACTCAGGTACTTGGTGCGAATTCAGGTACGTAAAGATTCAAAGGTATCGAAGAAGAAGATTTCAAGCCACACAGTGCCTTTTACGCACATTTAACTGAACCACATTTAAATGAGAAGAAAAATCTCGATTTCGATTCAACACCAAAATCAAAATTCGCTGGTCACGTTCGCAAACCAATGTCAACGCGTCTTCGCGTTTCACAGCGCTGCATTGATTCAGGACATATAGTATACAGTTTTTCCTGAAACTCGATATCGCAGGCTCCAACGCGAGTAAAAGTCTGTTTATCAAATCTTTGTTAGTATTTTCTCTACTCCCTGGCTCGGTTTAAGTATCTCGAGTACTTACTGTGCTATCTAGACACACACGGTAATATCGAAGTAAACAAAGCCAATGCCGGGAACGATCTTTCCGTCATTTCGTAAGTGACATGCAGAAATCGTTTATTCTCTCTACTGTTTCGCCGGATATGGTGCTGATATTTACTGAGAATGGGGTTTTAAAATTTTCGCGGAATAAAGGTGATCGGAAATCCATTTTTCAACCAAGTCGCAATTACGAATGGATTTGATTAAAAAAATAAAGAGCATCCAGTGTAGCAGTTTGTAGCTTGAAATATATTACACAGCAATGCGATATGATAACTTTCTGACATAGAAGAATTATAATTACCAGTTGGTTTGAACCATATTTTTTAAATTGCTACAGAGAATGTTTAGTCGTGTGGTTTAAATGACGAGATTCTCGGATTGCCCATATTTAAGGAGTAACAAACACTGCTCAACAAGAATCAACGGGCAAGAACGTGTAATATCTGTAACGAACGAGCAAGCTGATTTTGCAAAATATTATTTGCGATTAGATTTTCATGTACTTTCATTAAACTAAAATCTTGATTCCACTAAAAAATAAAGAGCATCCAGTATAGCAGTTTGTAGTTTGAAATACATTACACAGCACTGCGATATAATAACTTTCTGACATAGAAGAATTATAATTACAAGTTGGTTTGAACCATATTTTTTAAATTGCTACAGAGAATGTTTAGTCGTATGGTTTAAATGACGAGATTCTCGGATTGCCCATATTTAAGGAGTAACAAACACTGCTCAACAAGAATCGACGAGCAAGGACGTGTAATATCTGTAACGAACGAGCAAGCTGATTTTGCAAAATACTATTTGCGATTAGATTTTCATGTACTTTCATTAAACTAAAATCTTGATTCCACTAAAAAATAAAGAGTATCCAGTGTAGCAATTCGTAGTAGAAATACGTTATACAGCACTGCGATATAATAACTTTTTGACATAGAAGAATTATAATTACCAGTTGGTTTGAACCATATTTTTTAAATTGCTACAGAGAATGTTTAGTCGTGTAGTTTAAATGACGAGATTCTCGGATTGCCCATATTTAAGGAGTAACAAACACTGCTCAACAAGAATCAACGGGCAAGGACGTGTAATAGCTGTAACGAACGAGGCAGCTGATTTTGCAAAATATTATTTGCGATTAGATCACGTACTTAATTACAGGCTCGTCATAACATCGAATAATCATTATTACAACTTTTAGATACTGCAAACCGCGCTGCGTATTTGTTAAATTTCTTGGCGCCAAAATCATCGCGCCTGGATATCCCATATGCAACATGCAACTGCTCTGGTCGAATCTTGTCGATTTCGCCCCATGAATTTAGCACGGCGACTCGAAATCGTGCCAGAGCTGGTAGAATGGACGTTACAGACCAGTTCCGGCCCAACGTTTCACGGATCATTGTTCCATTTTCGCAGCGAGTGCGTTTGTCCATGCGGTTGCCATTGTTGCTACATTTCTGCCGATAGAAGGTCCTGTTTTCACGAGGCATCGGCCACGCACGTGACAATGGCGGCGATGCAAACGCCGGTGAAACGCGCAATTAAAATGTATAATGAAACGTTAAATCGCGCGGAAATTGTAGCCACTCCAAATGAGCTGCGACGCGCACACGATAAGTGGAATTTTTATTTCGCGCGTAGATTAAGGAAATGTATGGACCAACGCTATTAGAAAGTGGAAAAACGTAATAAGTAGCCGCGTTGTAATTTTCTGTTCGAGCAGCAACGTTTCCCCAACGGGAATAAAAACAATCTTCAATGAGATATTACGTATATTACGCCGGTACGCAAAAAACGTTTTTCCGAGTAAAACTTCAACTGCGCGTAGTTCCTTCGAAACAGCGTGTATTTAGTTCAAGTAACGTACGCATCGTACAATGCACGTTCTCAACGATTAACTTGTTTCGTTCGTTGCAGGTTGATATGAATTGTCGCTTCTAGAATTCTTGGGACAGAGTTGTTGTGTAATCTCCATTTTTTAGAGTTTCTGTCAAACTGATTCTGATCAATATGGAACGAAAGCTTGTCCTGGATGGGACGGATATCTCTAAGCTTCCACACGCGATACATTTACGTTTGCAGAAACTTTCGTAACGCTCTTTAAACGGAGAAACGAAACTCGTGTAAGATAATAATCTTACGAGCATTCTCATCGCCAATGACCAAGGTTTCTTCTTCTTCGATGACGAGGTTTCTTCTTCTTCTTAATATTGAACACGCGTGACGTATAGGAAATTTCTGATAATCGATGCAACATCTAATACAAACATTATCGACAAGCTAGAAATACGAATTAACATCGAAACAGATTAAAAACGTACGACACCGAGCGTACGAATATTTTCATCAATCATTCTGTGTATGACTTCAATTTTATCATCTTTATCGCGTCGCAGCTTGTCTGTTTGAGAGTAAAATGCGCGACGTAATTAATATTCTCGAGCAGTCAAGACACTGCTGTTTACTCTTTCCCGGCAAAGTTCTCCGTTTCGAGAGCATGAATTCAAACACAAGATAACGAAATTACTTTATCGGATGTCCCGCCGGCAAATAGACTTTGCATTGTTTAGCGCTCGGCAAAACTACTCGGCCTGAAAAAACCCAGTTCTCGTGAATCAACACGAAGCAATTTTTCCTTTCTGTTTGATATGTCGCGCGGAGTTTCGAGCCAGTGAGGGCACAAGTATTCGCGGTGCACGCGCGGTCAAGTATTTTTCGCCAGACGTTTTATCACCGTGGCACCGCTTTTCGTGAAAATTACGGACGCGGGTAACGGCGAACGTAACCAGCAGAAGAAAAAAAGAGGAGAAGAGGAGGAAGAAGGGGGCGAAAAGAAAGAGAAAAAAAAAGAAAACACACATAGAGACCTTTCAGCAACTTACAGAAATATTTCAATAGGGTAAAAAGCTACGTGATTGCCACTTTTCAGCCACGTTTCGCGGCAATGAATGTTTCAAACGAATCTGGCTCTACGATTTCGGCGAACGTTATACAGCGAGTATTTGCAACTAAACTGTTACCGCTTGTACCGCTTTTAACAAACGCGTTTAAAAGCTCCTTCAATGACAACAGTTTTACCCACGATAAATCCGACAACTATTAACAACCGCTTGCATATCGTTACACAAGCGCTCTGTACAAACACGTACGCGCGCAGTGTAATACATGTTAATAGCTTGGTACATATTGTTAATGCACTGGTCGCAGGCCAACGTTTCACGGCTGAAAAATTTCCTATGCAAGTTGTTAAATATGAATAAGTAATCGCGAAATGCACTTTTTCGCGACATCATCGGCGTTGAAAGGCGTAACGTCGTGGTGAAGGTAACTGTTTGAAATAACTAGAAACATAGGAGGCTCGCGCGGTTGTGTAATAATTATGCGAGAAATTTCGACTTTGCGACTCTGCTATTTCGCTTGCAACGAAGCTGCCGTGAAAGGATGCGCTTTTCAAACTTCTGCTATGCCTTTTTCACTCTGCCTGGCCATTTCATTTTTCGAAATTTCATTTAGGTTATAGAAGATATAAAGGAGGAAAGTGTGCATTAGGTTGTTCGGGGAAATTCATAACGAAAATTCCACAGGGATTTAACTAGAATTTCTTAATTTCCCGTCGTTTGTTAAATAACTTTTCGTCTCCTTCGGTAACGAGCTCTTTTCGAATAGCCTTTACGAGCTTCCAGAGTATTTCGTTTCTCTTCTATGTACTTTAAACGAGTCTTGACTTTCAGCACAGCGACGAAACGTCCAGTAATATTTTCTGATAACTAGGATTCTGATAATGAATTTCTACGATACGCGCGAATTCGTATTTCGCGTATCGATGATACATCGATTCGGCATTGTCGTCGCTGAGGAAAATCTCCGGAAAGAAGAAACTTCTTTCGCCTACGAATTCTGAACGCTTGTTCTTAGTTTCCTATAACGAGCGAAATAAAAGCAGTTCAACGTTACGCTATTATACGCAAATGTATAGTAAAAAACGGTACGAGCTTTTCGAACATTCCTACACTTGTTAACAGAATCGAATTGAACACGAAGCTGAAACGAGGGAGAAATTATACTTTTCCTTTTTTCTTTTTCCTACGTTAAAATAACGGATCGCGACCGTGCACGCGTGTAATCGAGTCGAATCGACGAGAAATGAAGCGGGGAACAAATAACAAAGGATCGGACGACTCGAGTATTTTGCACAGGCACAATAGCTTTATGAGGCGATTGTAGGGCCCTGTTTACGCTTAACAAAATCGAACAAATCGAGTCGAAACGGGGCCATCTCGCATTTCAAACGATTCCTCGGTCGTTTCATACGCAAACAGAACTTTTTCCTCCCCGTAAAGAGAAGTAACATACGGAGTGTCTGAAATTATGCAACGATCGACAGCGTGGGCAATTTGACGTGGAAAAATACGTCGAAAATATAAGGAAACATCTTACCGTATGACGGTTCGTTCTCGAGAGAACAGAGTTCGAGGATTTTTTAAACGTACTTGAATATGTCTAATTTAGTTAATTAAATCTAATGATTTATTTAATCAATCTACGTAGGTAGGTTATTCTACGTGCGAAAATCAGTAAAAAAGTATAGAACAAAATTTGAAAGTTCGTTCAAAATAATTTGGGAAAATTCAATTTTCTTGAAAACTAGGCTTACAACGAAAAAAACGTTATTCTACTTTTTTTTTTTTTTCTATTACTTTCGACATTTTCGACACCTTTCGCTGGTTGTTTGCTCGCACCTACACGACAGTTAACCAAATTCGCGTGCACCAAACAATTTTCCAAATTTTATTTTATCCAAAACGACGCACGGTATGGACAAATTTTATTCTGCCCTTTTCACATAGCGTTCTCTCTTCTGTCGATCGTAACACGATTATAGACGTACACGCGTACCAAGAACGATCTTCAAAAATATTTGCCATCTTGAATCTACGCTAATTTAATGCGCCATATTTTTCGAACGCGGAAAATTCGCTAATTAACTTCATTATCGTGAATTTATTTCGTCCGCTCTGCCGTCTCTGCTAATTAAAGTGGTTATCGACGTCGAAATTTTCAACGAGGACGCGCAACGTACGCTTCGTGGCTATCTTCGAGCGTAAAAAAATATTCCACTAGCTTTTCGCTTGATTTCGTACGATTCGGTCCACGGCAATGTATGACCCGGTCTCCTGCGTTCCGATGAACAGGCTACGACTTCGACATGGTAAAACATGGTATTTCTCGCAACCATGAATCTGCGCGCTGTCGATGAAACGTATCTCGCGGATAGTGCGAAATACAAGCGTCGATTAGCTAGAACGAACGAAATATTCATCCGCCGACGACAGAGAGACGAGGAGAAGAAAAAAATGCTATTAAATTTTAACGAACTTGTCGTTTAAATTTCAAATGTGAACTTCATGGTATCCTACCTTTTCGTATTTTTCAAATCTGCATTTTCCAGCTGGAATGTATAAATTTGAAAAAATTTACGGATTCGTTATCGAATTAAAAACATTGGAATGTTGGTTCAGCTTACGAACGTAATTAGAGGCGAGATAATTGCTGGCGGTTGCGAAGAATTCAAACGGATGGAACAATACGCCAGACAGATGGACTTTCATGAAATTCTTTACGGCAAATTTGCTTCTATTCGCGACGGATTATGCCGCTGCTTCGAGTTCGTCGCGCCGTTTCAATTT